>NC_057808.1:405398378-405771672 GCF_018294505.1 Triticum aestivum
CAGCACGCCAAAGAGCACACAAGCAATTTACCAAGGTTCGGGCCGCCGCGAGGTATAAGACTCTACTCCTGCTTTGGTGGATTGATGCTGGAATGAGCGTGGTGATTCGTAGTACACTTGCCCGGCAGGGTTTGCCTCAGGCCATAGCGACTACGTGCTTATCGTGTCCTGGGTTCATCAATTTTCCAACCCTTCCTGCGAGTGCCATGGGCATCCTTTTAAAGATTAAGGGGTCACACCAGTGGCAAAGTGGTCATTATCCACTAATATGATAGCAAACAGTGTTATCATACCTAACTCTGCGGGCTGACAGGGTGCATTAAATGCGCCACTTAGTGTCACATCACTAGTTGCCTGGCAAGGCCTGCCGGGCTATCTTGCTAGCTCCGCGCCTGTTCCCTTGGAACGTCGCAGGACGGGTGTCATCTGTGGGTTTCTTCTACAGGAAATGGCTGCCATGTGGCGAATGGCTGCCACTTAATCACCTTGCGGCTTGACATCGCACTGATTGACGACGTGGCTCAGCCCCCGTGAACCCTGGCAGGCTCTGCCAAGGATTCTTGGTTGCTTGCTTATGGTGGTGGCCTCGCCCCTTGACGGGCTCGCCTGCCCGGCAAGGGAGGCCCTTCTCTTGCCGATATCTTGCTCCTCTGGTTTGATCTTGGTCCCTCTGAGCTGCATGTTGGTTCTTCAAATCTCTTGGTTCTTTAATCCCTGACTTAAGTTGGCGCTCCAATCTTGATCTTGTGCCTGTGCACAGTTGGGCAACAGACCCAGGGTTTGTTGCACCGACACAAGATGATAATAGCACGTCTAGGTTGCGAGAACGAATTACAAAAGTGTCTACTCCAAAGCAAAGAAAACAAGCAGTAGGTGCCAGCAAGCACAAGAAAAGCAGCAAAAGAAAATCTGAAGCCTCCATGGCTGTAGGTGATCTCTGTGCAGAGAGTCTGGATAGTGATATCCCAAAAATAAAACATGTTATAAAGGTGGAACCTCCAAAACCCGTGAGTAAGTCAAGAAATACAAGCTGCAGCCGCAACAGCAAGTGGAGAAACTAATATCCTACAATCTGGTTAGTCATTGTAGCTGTATTTAGATTTTACTAATCACATTATTCCTTATTTGTGTTCTGATATAATCAACTTTAGGTGTTCAAGTGGAGAAGAACAAAACACAGGAGCAATCTAAACATGACAATATGCCCCAAGATGTCCTTCCTAGAGAGGTAAGCCAAATTATAGATCGAAAGTATTGAAAACTACAATACTAGGACGCATGAGGATCACATGCACCCTCTGAAATGGTAGTAGAAAATAAACCTCAAATATGATGACCTATTAATGATAATCCCCAAGTGCAGGGAATCATCGTAGCAATTCCCAGAGGTGGAAGTGATAAGTATGGAGTGTCGAACCCACAAGGAGCTAAAGGTAAGATAAATATTCTCTCAAGTCCTATCTGCCACTGATACAACTCTACGTACACCGAACGTTTGCTTCCAACTAGAAACGAGAAATAAAACTACGTTGTGGGTATGAAGAGGATAATTTTGCACGATATCGAAGAGCTAAAACATAAAAGTAGGTGTTGTTATCATAAAGTTAGAATATATTACTAAATATTATAAATAGCGAGTGTGGAATAATGATGGGTCGGTGTGCGGAATTATCCTAGGCAATTGTTAACAAGACCGGTCGTCGTCATTGCAATTTCATATGAGGGAGAGGCATAAGCTAACATACTTTCTCTTCTTGGATCATATGCACTTATGATTGGAACTCTAGCAAGCATCGGCAACTACTAAAGATCATTAAGGTAAAACCCAACCATAGCATTAAAGCATCAAGTCCTCTTATTCCCATACGCAACAACCCCCTTACTCGGGTTTGTGTTTCAGCCACTCACCAACCCACTATAAGCGAATCATGAACGTATTGCAACACCCTACAGCGGGAATCCCTCACGCTTGCGCGACACGGAGGGCACCATAGGACAGCACCAAAATAAAACATACAACTCGTACCAATCTAGATCATCAATCAACCCAAAGACAAAGGATATCTACTCAAAACATCATAGGATGGCAACACATCATTGAATCATAATATGTGGCATAAAGCACCATGTTCAAGTAGGGATTACAGCGGGGTGTGGGAGAGTGGACCGCGTAAAATAGATGAGGATGGTGATGATGATGGTGATATTGATGAAGACGATCACCGCGGCAATGATTCCCCTCCCGATGGCACTCCGGCGCCACCAGGAGAGAGGAGGAGAGGTTCTCCCCCTTGTGCTTCCTCCTCCATGGCCTCCCCCTAGATGGGGATAGGTTCTCCCTCTGGTCCTTGGCCTGCATGGCGATTATAGCCCCTCCGGGATCCTCCCCCATGGCCTCCGGTGATGATGGCCCTCTCCGGCAGGGTGCCAGAGAGGGCCTAGATTGATTTTTCGTGCCTACAGAGGCTTGCGTCGATGGAACTTCCGATCTAGGTTATTTTCTAGAGGTTTCTGTATTTATAGGAATTTTTGGCATAGGTGTCACGTCAGGGGGGTCTCCAAGTCGTCCACGAGATAGGGGCCCGCGCCCTGGGGGGATGGGCGCGCCCCCCACCCTCATGGACAGCCCGGGACTCTTCTGGCCCAACTTTTTACTCCAGGGGCTTCTTTTGGTCCATAAAAAATCATCAAAAATTGGCACGTCAATTGGACTTCGTTTGGTATTCCTTTTCTGTAAAACTCAAAAACAAGGAAAAAACAGAAACTGGCACTGGGCTCTAGGTTAATAGGTTAGTCCCAAAAATAATATAAAATAGCATATAAATGCATATAAAACATCTAAGATGGATAATATAATAGCATGAATACTTCATAAATTATAGATACGCTGGAGACGTATCAGTTAACAACAATAAATTGTACGGTTCTATCCTTGTCTATACAAATGTTATCATGATGGTTGTTGCTATTTATTCTATTTGTTTTTGTTCTCATACGCACTCAACTATAAGTAGCATAGATTTAGAGCATTTCTCCTTTTCTACCACATGTCGCCACGTGAATGTTTGGAAAACTATGAGATCGCACACTTCTGTTACGTATTAGGATGAGGGAAAGCCGGCACAATCCATTCCTATCAAATAAGGGATATTATCCCATTTATTTAAGGCTAGTGTATTAGTTATGAAAAAATCATTATTGTTCGGAAAGTATCAATTGGTAGATCCTATTATTAGGAGCCACACCCTAATAAATCATCTCCATACAAAGAGAGGAGCCACACCCACTGTCAATCAATCAAAAGAAGTATGCATCCTTTTCATAAATCGGTTTCAGTTGAGTAGGTGACGAGTAGGCAAACCTTTTTCATGTGATCCATTCACTCTGCCATAACTTGAAGAGCAAATTGTTGTATCAGGCACTGCATGTTGTCACGTGAATAACCATGCGTTGGAATGCCAAAATATGGATTTGCCAGGAAAGTCAGGTTGGATAAACCTACCCAAGACTACTTTTTTCATATTATTAGTTATTGGTCCTCCAAGTATTTAATCTTTGTTCCAAATTTCATTGAAGACAGCACCACTGAGTACAACATTGATGACCAGATAGATGATTCGCTGCGATCAACTCAAAAATACGGGATGAAATTGTATGTTATATGCCCTTTCTCTTATTTCAGGAAAAAACGATGCATGTTTTCGATAACTTTCTTCTACTTGAGAATCTGATATGAACTCTTGTAAGGTGATGATCACCATGACTCTTATATAAGGGTAGAAGATAAAAGAAAAAGATACGCCCTTCGCAGAGGGAAGCAGAGGTTGTCATGCGCTTTTATGGTTGGATGCACAAAATCTTAATGCAAAAGAATGTCACTTTATATTGCCGCTTGTGATAAAGACCTTTATTATGCAGTCTGTCGCTTTTATTTCTTCCCTATCACAAGTTCGTATAAAGCTTATTTTCTTCGCACTAATAGATCATACATATTTAGAGAGCAATTTCTATTGCATGCACCGATGACAACTTACTTGAAGGATCTTACTCAATCCTTAGGTAGGTATGATGGACTCTCATGGCAAAACTGGTTTAAGGGATGTTTGGAAGTACAAGTAGTATTTCTACTTGGTGCAAAGAATTTGGCTAGCATGAGAGGGAAAGGCAAGCTCAACATGTTGGATGATCCAAGACAATATAACGTTTCAGATATAGGAAAACATAACCCATTAAGTTGTCTTCCTTGTCCAACATCAACCTTTTAGCATGTCATATTTTAATGAGTGCTCACAATTACAAAATATGTCCAAGCTAGTATATTTATATGTGGAATCTCTCTTCCTTCAATATTCTTTCATGAATTGTTCAAGTGACCAATACAATGTTTGCTAACCTTCAATAAATTTACCACCTATACTTATTCGGTGTGAAGTCATTACTCCCCATGGTATAAGCATATGAAACATAAATAAATTCAGATTTATGATATTCAATTCATTCAACCATTTACTCATAGGATATATCTGAAGCACGTGAGTAAATGACAAACTACTCAAAAAAGATATAAGTGAAGAACACTGAGTAGTCAAATAATTAACTAGCCATGGGAGGATTCTTTTTCATTCAAGATTTCAGATCCAATGATTTTATTCAAACAGCAAGTAAAATTGAAAATACGCTCCAAGCAAAACACATATCATCTGATGAATAAAAATATAGCTTTGAGTAAGGTATACCGATACTTTTGAAGACGAAATAGGGGATGCCTTCCGGGGCATCCCCAAGCTTAGGTGCTTGAGTCTTCCTTGAATATTACCTTGGGATGCCTTGGGAATCCCCAATCTTAGGGTCTTTCCACTCCTTATTCTCCTCATATCGATATCTCACTCAAAGCTTGAAAACTTCAATCACACAAAACTTAACGGAACTTCATGAGATAGGTTAGTATGATAAAGAGTAAACTGTCACATCCCTAGTTCTGACATGCCTGGTACTAGCATCTTGTGTTGCATCATGTCTAAGTTTTATTTAAACTTGAAATGGGGACTGATAAACCCTAGGAGCAAATGAAATACAACTAGGGTCAAATTAAATCTTTTCCATCTACCCAAAATGGCCTTTAGGAAAGTTCATCAATTTTCGAATGGGTGAAAACTTCTTCCAAAAATGATGCACACATTTCTAGGACATTTCTGGATTTTGGAGTTAATTCATACATATTTGAATTTGGACAATTAAATGCTATATAATATTTTAAATGTCCAAATAATTCTGAACTTAAGTGAGGCTGTTCGAAATATTCCAAACAGAGCCCACAATTATTTTTAGGGTTTTTGAAAATGCCTTAGCATTTTAATTATGTCAAAACAATTCCACAAAAATAGAAAACAGAAACTAAATTGGAAGAGAGAGACAGGAAATACCTGGCGCTTACCTTCAGCCCAGAGGCCCAGCACTATGCAGCCCAGCAGCAGCCCAGCCCACTACAACCGCCACCGTCTTCAACATCCTGCCAGTAGGCAGGAGGGCGTGTGCCCGACGCGCGCACGCACGCGCCGGCCACCTCCTGCTTGCCTGCTCGCCCCTGGATTCACCCGAGGGCGCCACGCACCCTCCCTCGACCCTCTGCACCTCCTCCCTCCTTGCAGCTCTCTCCCCTCCCCTCTCTCTCACCCACCGAGCGGAGCTCGTCGCCACCGTCGCCGTTCACTATGGCCACCGCCTCCCCCTCGCCTCACCGACGCGCCCAGAAGCTCCGCCACTTCGTCCTTAACCACCTCGCTGAGCTACACCACACCGGACGCCTCGAAGCGCCGCCCCCGACGCCTTCTTCTTCCTCAGGTCGCCGAGATCGCCTCCGCCACCATGCTCGCTCTGGTTCCTCCCCCACCTCGCCGTCTGCTTCACTACAGCTACCGTGAGCCACTGACCATCCTCCCCATATCCATTCTCTCTGCCACTCGTTGTAGTCGCCACACCAAGCACACCCGCACGCGCCGCCGCCTAAGCTCGCCGCCGACGTGACCTCGACGCGTCGCGTAGGGCCCGAAGATGCCTCGCACGCGCCGACTCATCCACCGTAGCCTCGACCCCAAGCTCACCCGCGCTCCGGCAACCGCCGAGGTCATCACCGGCGACAACTCTGGCCACCCCAGGCCCAACCGCCACCACTACTCGATGCGGATGTGCGTCTGCATCACGTAGGTGCCCTCCGCCGGCCGTTTGGTCGCCGGAGACGCAAACCCGAGGCTCGCCGCCGCGACTGGCCTCGCCGGCGTCAAGTCGCCCGTGGGGTTGACCCCGCTGACCAGGGGTTTGACCTCCCCAGGGTCCCTCACATGTGGGCCCAGGCCCCTGCTTAATTAGTGTTAGGTTTAGTTAGTGTTAAATTAACTTAGTTAATTAGATGAGCCACTGACATGTGGGCCCAGGCCCTAATTAACCTAGGTTAGTGCTAACCTAACACTAACTAACTCTGTTAGTTAGTTGTTACACTGACATGTGGGTCCCAGCCGTCAGGTTTGACCTGGGCTGGCGCCTTTGACCTGCTGACGTCACCCCGATGTCATGCTGACGCAGTTAACCTTTTTCTGGATTTATTCTTAGTCAGGAAATTCTAGAAAATAGCTAAAACTTCTAAAATTCAAAGAAATTAATCTGTAACTCAGAATGAAATAAGTTATAGCAATATATCCATCTGTACTGGTTTCATGCGTGTTAGAGCAACTTAACCTAGCTGTTAGCTTTAAAAAAAAACCTTGCTGTTTAGGTCAAACATGCTAATGCACTTATATGAACCCATAACTTGAGCTTGTATTTGAATCTTTGGTTCATATAAGCTCAAAACCTTATGGTTGTAGTTGCATTAGCCCAACACACTCATATTACCAAGTCATGATCGTGCATCATATTGTGCATTGCATTGATTGTGTCTCCTCTCTGTTGTCGGTGGTTGTCCCCTCTCGATAGACGTATTTCGACGATGAGGTCGATGACACAGATGAAGAGTTATAATATCTTCAGAAGTGCCAGGAAAGCAAAACCCCCTTGTTCATTTCGATACAACCCACTCTCTCGCTCCTGCTCTCTTTTACTGCATTAGGACAACAACGATTCATCTGTTACTTGCTGCGGTAGTTGAACCCCTTTTCCTCTGCATGACCTGTCATTGCCACGGTAAATAGATGAAACCCACTAGCATGAGGAGTTGTTTGAGCCCTGATGTGCCTACTCATTCATGCTTGTTTGTCATGCCTGCTACTGCTTAGAGTTGAGTCAGGTCTGATTCATCGGGAATGAATTGGAATGGTGATGAACATGTCCTACTGTGTGTGAGCTAAGCGTGTGAACACGATTTGGTAAAGGTAGCGGTGAGAGTCCATGTAGGAGTACATGGTGGGTTGTCTCATTGAAACCGTCCTCAGGAACCGAGCTCTGTGTTTGTGTTCCATGAAACAGCTACTACCATGCATTGGGCCCTGAAATATGACCCCGCTCGACTTCTTAACCACCCTAGTCCTCTGTCCAGGAGTTGCAAGTAGTTTTTGGTGTTTGTAGTATGCCGGAGGCCGTGCGCAGCGCTGACCCGAGGGGTGGGCTGTGATGCGGTAGGCACGTGGCCGGGTATGCCGGGCGCCCGTTTGGTGTCGCGGAACCCTGTACACATCGTTCGGGGCCGTATGTGGAAACCTCGGCCGGACTCCCTACGGATGGAACCTGGATAGGCGATAAACCGGGACTAGAGACTTGAGTGTTTAGGTAGGTCATGGTCTACATCCACGTCGGCTTTCGCCTGAAGTCTGCCGAGCACATGTCGTGTGCAGACGCTAACTGGTGGAAACATGTATGAAGAAGTACACCCCTCCAGGGTTAACATCATCTATTCGAATAGCCGTGTCCGCGGTAAAGGACTTTTGGGTTGCCTATAACAATTCATAGACAAGTGAAAGTGGATACTCTAAAACGCGCACGATAAGCGTGAGTGCTATGGATGGCGTTCTTGTAGGGACACGGGAGCGAATCCATAGTGGTGTATTGATATGGAGAATATGTGGACTCGTGTGCGCCACCTCAAAAGAGTTACTTGCAGTCGTAGTTCAGGATAGCCACTGAGTCAAAGCTGGCTTGCTACAGTTAAACTCCACCACCCCCTTTGTTGATACCGATGCATATGTAGTTAGTTCTAATGTAAGTATTGCTGGGTACATTTGTACTCACGTTTGCTTATTTTATGTTTTGTAGAGAGACGTCAGTCTTGCTAGTAATTCCGTGTGGACTTCGACGTTTAGCTTGATACCTCAGCTACGATCTTGTGCCCTCGGCAGGATCTGGTAGATAGTCAAGCTTCTCAGCCTTTTTCATTTGTAGATGTCTGTACTCAAACATGTTAAGCTTCCGCATGTGCTTTGACTTGTATGCTCTGAATGTTGGGTCATGAGACCCATGTTTGTAATATCTCGCTCCTCGGAGCCTAATGAATAAATACTTTGAGTTGTAGAGTTTTGTTGTGATGCCATGTTGTATTTACACATATTGAGCATATTGTGTGTATGATTGAAATGCTTGGTATGTGTGGGATCCGACAACCTAGTTGTTTATCCTTGGTAGCCTCTCTTATGGGGAAATGTAGTCTTGTGCTTCCATGAGCCATAGTAGTCCGCTACAGCCCGGTTCACCGGAGTCCTGCTAGCCCAGCACTACTGCTCCAGAACACTTGACTGGCCGGCATGTGATTCACTTCGTTCCTGTGTCTGTCCCTTCGGGGAAATGTCATGCGGTGACATCCGGAGTCCTGCCTAGTCTGCTACAGCCCGGTTCACCGGAGTCCTGTTAGCCCAGTGCTACAGCCCGGATTCGCACGCTGCTGACCAACACTCTCGATGTTGACTCATGTATGCATGTCCCGGTAAGTTAGTGCCACTTTGGGTTCACGACAAGTCATGTCAGCCCGGGTTCTCTGTCATATGGATGCTAGCGACACTATCATATACGTGAGAAAAAAGGTGCAAACGGTCCCGGGCCATGGTAAGGCGCACCTGTGGGAATACCGTGCATGAGGCTGCAAAGTGATATGAGGTGTTATCGGCTAGATCGATGTGATTTGGAATCGGAGTCCTGACAGCTTTGGTATCAGAGCCTGACTGCCTGTAGGATTACCAAGCCAAACTGGTCGAAGTCGAGTCTAGAAATGCTTTAGTTATATAAGGGAATTGCTTGTGGAAGGGAACGTAAGGCTCTTTTTACTCCTTTACCTTATGTCCTCTGATCTGAGTCACCCTCTTCTTTTCTACGGGGATTAAGAACTAGGCTTCTCATCTTTCTATCAGGATCACGTGTTAGTAATCCATAGACTTATAGGATTGATGGATTCAAGTCTCAGTTCAGTTTCTACTACTTCCGTATGTTCATAGCAGGCCTCAGAACCTTGATATTGTGATGTTGAGTGGTCATGCCACTATTTTTGCAGGATGTCGCAAATCTTTTTGAGCATTTACAGTCGTTATGCTGTCCGAGTCATCCCAGGTTTCTAAATAGTCTGATGCATTTGCAAATTCCTTCCTACTGTTCCGAAGTTCCTCTGTGCCAGATCAACCACACTAATTAGTGTGTTGAGGTACTTTACTGCCTCGGCATTTATGTTGGAGCTATTATTATGACTCTAGGTGTCTAGAGTATCACCTAGTAATCTAGCCATGTTTTGTGTTCCCAGTGTGATCATTCTGGCCATCATTCTCGAAAGCATCCTGTGATGCCACTTAGTAGTAGGTATTTTACTCTTGGGTTCTTGACCCAAGATTCACTCTACTTACCTCGTGTTGATAGTGTTGCTCGTACCTTTACGATATTAGTAACCTTTGTGATAGTCTTCGAGGTCCGTGGTATATCATTCTTCCAAATACCATGAACCATCCTTCGCAGGAGTTTCTTTGAACCAAAAGATCACAATAAGAGTGCTCCTGATGAGTTCTCCATTCGCTGTGACTCAGCCAATCCTACCTTTCTGCATGGGTTATCCGGAAGAAATATGTTGAACTTGTTTGATATACTAACCTATGGATCCACAAGTCAGAATAATCGAATGTTCCTTTAAGTTGTCTCTCTTTAGTTGTATTCCGGCCTTCATCTATCAATTGATAGTCAGGACTAGTTGTGCATTCCTATTATCGATGCCTATTATCCTTGTGGTCCGTCAAGCCATTCTATTCCGGAATGACTAGGAGAAACAAACTCCAGCACCTCATCCATTTCTTGGACTGGTCAAAGTATTTGTATTCCGCAGATCGAAATGCCAATCCAGCTTTTGTTCTGTTCTACCTCGGAGTATTACCCCCTTTATGTCAGGATTGCCATTAGAATTGTAGCATCTCTCATGAAATCTTGATGCAGTGATAATTTTTGCCATCATTTTTCATTCCTCGGTCCCGTGTTGTCGCAACCGGAATGCCGACAAGTGAACCATGATGTGTGAAATCAATACTCCTAGCAGCAGTGTTGCTTGGTAGTTAATGGACAATAATATCATTCTTAGCGTGTTGGTTATCGAACCACTATTCTAGGATTGATCGTGCTACCTTGTCTTTATTTCTGGTGCACTCCTCGATCTTTGTGTTAGGATTGAATCCCTTGCACTTCTGATCATGTCATCTTGCATTGAAAAGCAATATTGATCTCGAGCTTAGAGACATATCGGTGGTTCGTGATTTTCCGGATATCTTCACGGAAGTATCACCAGGTCGTCCCCTGACCGCTGAGTTCGTGATCAAGTTGGTTTTCCAATAAACCACTCTTTCTCCAAGAATCCGTGTTGGATACCCCTGAGCTAGTTGGTTAAGCCAAACAACAACTTGGAGAGTTGGAAGATAAAAGCATGTCCGACTTAGTTCATTTTAAGGGATATCCTTTTGAGTGTGTGCTGAAGAAAGATGGTATTTTCATCAATTGACCCTCGTGATCAGTTAATGGACCTATCATCTTATCCAATCTTTGATTTGAGTATGGGCTATCATCAAATCAAGTTAGAACCAACGATCTTCGTAATGTTGTCTTACTCGTGGTTGATTCCTCGAGCATACACCATTACATCTTTTGGTCTGACCAATACTATCACATTGTTCACATAATGGTGGAAGTCCAGTGATATGGAAATTCCGATGAGTTGCTGTTGAGCCCATCAGCAGCATCTTGTCTCCCCCATGATTCGTGTTAAACATTAAGCTAGTGTTGGAAACTTTGTAAACAATGCCTTCATGTTCCGTTCATGAAGCATATGTTTGGATGAAAGTAATCGATGCAAGTTGCCGCCGTGAATTAGAGAAAGCTTGTTTTTGCTTCCTCTGTAATCATCCCAAGTCATTCATGCATATGTGTGAAGTATCCTGTGGTTTGGAGACTTGCAACCTTCATTCCGCATGTATCCCCAGCACACCAAGCCACTGATTGAATTGTTCAAGGAGAAGAAGTTCCTTCATAAGAGCATGCCTTATGCAAGGACTTTGATATCCTCGATGATGGTTCCCCACCGGAACTCGATAGTGTTTTATTATAAGACTACTATGTGGTCATTCCTGTCTTGGACAACATGCCCACATGTATGTAGCAGAACCAGCTCATATTTTGGAGCTTCCTATCGTAGTTCATTCCCCCGAGAATCTCGCAATGTCATCTCGTCGATTTGTGTTGCAAACTTTCATTTTTCTTTCCAGACCCGATGAGTCTGAATTATCCTGACACCAGCCAGATCTGAATCTCAGGCAGATATGATGGTTGGAACGTTTCTCAAGAACTATAATATTGGTCTCTCTGTAACCCGGTAAACTGGATGTTGCGGCCAACACACCCAACCGGAAGACTTATTATTGTAGTATCTTTATTGAGAAAGTTGGCCACCTCCTCATAAGGATCTCGTAGAATTTATTCCAATAGTTGTTCCCTATGGATTTTTGTGTTCCCGAAGTCCGACCTTTTACTTGATGTTCTAGATATCAAACCATATCTATGAATGGATTACGCTAGCACATCGAGCAGAACATTAGAAGCGGAGTGCTAAATGTCTCTCGGTCGATCATCCAGATTCTGTTCCCTTAGCCTCACTATAGGGAAGTCTGAGAAGGTGTTATCTTCCTTTGTATCCGCATTATCGATCACTAGTCATCATGGTAGTATGTCGTGTTGCCAGGATCGTCCTTGCCACGGATGTTGGTAAAACCTTGATGAATATGGAAATGCTCAAGTTGTTGAGAGCACTCTCAGACAATAGGTTACATCCTCGGTATCATTTGGAACGTGCCTTCCGTTTGCCGAGTTGTCTTATAACTCTAGTTTCCTTTCCAAGCTGAGTATGCCATTCTTTCGAATTCCTTCAAATGATCGATTGTGATTTTTCTTAGGCTGGTATAGAGAGTTTCAATGATCTATGCATCAAAAGTAATTCTTTTGCCACTTAAGGGAATGATTTTACGAGTCACCTCTCCCAAGGTGCCCCGTTATGGAATCATGGCAATTTTTCCTCGCTACTTTGAAACCCTCGTCAATTGTTTCTTCCGTCCCTCCTGATGCATGTTTGCCTCTCAGCTCCAGAGATGTTTCTATGTCCCATTCCGTGAGTTGATCTTGTGATCATTAAGATGATCCTAAGTTGCTCGAACCTCAGGAAGGTTTATTCTTCTAAAATTTCCCTTTCTACTCGTTGTCATGTTGGATGTAGTTCTCAAGGCAATACGTCGAGATCAAGATGACGCAATGAATCAAGACCCTCGAGAAAGACATCTGGATCGTGAAGATTGTGTTAGCTTGTGTCCCTCTGTCTTCTTACCTTACGACTTGAATATCGGGACGAGATTCTTGTTTAGTGGGGGTGAGTTGTCACATCCCTAGTTCTGACATGCCTGGTACTAGCACATTGTGTTGCATCATGTCTTAGTTTTATTTAAACTTGAAATGGGGACTGATAAACCCTAGCAGCAAATGAAATACAACTAGGGTCAAATTAAATCTTTTCCATCTACCCAAAATGGCCTTTAGGAAAGTTCATCAATTTTGGAATGGGTGAAAACTTCTTCCAAAAATGATGCACACATTTCTAGGACATTTCTGGATTTTGGAGTTAATACATACGTATTTGAATTTGGACAATTAAATGCTATATAATATTTTAAATGTCCAAATAATTCTGAAATTAAGTGAGGGTTGTTCGAAATATTCCAAACAGAGCCCACAATTATTTTCAGGGTTTCTGAAAATGCCTTAGCATTTTAATTAAGTCAAAACAATTACAGAAAAATAGAAAATAGAAACTAAATTGGAAGAGAGAGAGAGGAAATACCTGGCGCTTACCTTCAGCCCAGAGGCCCAGCACTGTGCAGCCCAGCAGCAGCCCAGCCCACCACAGCCGCCACCGTCTTCAACCTCCTACCAGTAGGCAGGAGGGCGTGTGCCCGACGCGCACGCGCACGCGCCGGCCACCTCCTGCTTGCCTGCTCGCCGCTGGATTCACCCGAGGGCGCCACGCACCCTCCCTCGACCCTCTGAACCTCCTCCCTCCTCAAAGCTCTCTCCCCTCCCCTCTCTCTCACCCACCGAGCGGAGCTCGTCGCCACCGCCGCCGTTCACCATGGCCACCGCCTCCCCCTCGCCTCACCGACGCGCCTAGAAGCTCCGCCACTTCGTCCTCAACCCCCTCGCTAAGATACACCACGCCGAACGCCTCGAAGCACCGCCCCCGACGCCTTCTTCTTCCTCGGGTCGCCAAGATCGCCTCCACCGCCCCGCTCGCTCCAGTTCCTCCCCGACCTCGCCGTCTGCTTCACTTCAGCTGCCGTGAGCCACTGACCATCCTCCCACTCTCCGTTCTCTCTGCCACTCGCCGTAGTCGCCGCACCAAGCACACCGGCACGCGCCGTAGCCTGAGCTCGCCGCCGACGTGGCTCCGGCCAAGCAACGGCCCAGCCGTCCTGTGCACTGACCTCGAGGCGTCGCGTAGGGCCCGAAGATGCCTCGCACGCGCCGACTCATCCGCCGTAACCTCGACCGCGATCTCTCCCGAGCTCCGGCAACCACCGAGGTCATCGTCGGCGACAACTCCGGCCACCCCAGGCCCAACCGCCACCACTACTCGATGCGGATGTGCGTCCGCATCATGTAGATGCCCCCACCGGCCGTTTGGTCGCTGGAGACGCTAACCCGAGGCTCGCCGCCGCGACTAGCCTCGCCGGCGTCAAGTCGCCGGTGGGGTTGACCCCGCTGACCAGGCGTCTGACCTCCCCAGGCCCCTGCTTAATTAGTGTTAGGTTTAGTTAGTGTTAAATTAACTTAGTTAATTAGATGAGCCACTGACAAGTGGGCCCAGGCCCTAATTAACCTAGGTTAGTGCTAACCTAACACTAACTAACTCTGTTAGTTAGTTGTTACACTGACATGTGGGTCCCAGAAGTCAAGTTTGACCTGGGCTGGCGCCTTTGACCTGCTGACGTCACCCCGACGTGATGCTGACGCAGTTAACCTTTTTCTGAATTTATTCTTATTCAGGAAATTCCAGAAAATAGCTAGAACTTCTAAAATTCATAGAAATTAATGTGTAACTCAGAATGAAATAAGTTATATATGAAAATTGATGAGAAAAATCCAATCTATCCATCTGTTCCTCGTTTCATCCATGTGAGAGCAACTTAACCTTGTTGTTTAGCTCAAACATGTTAATGCACTTATATGAACCCATAACTTGAGTTTGTATTTGAATCTTTGGTTCAAATAAGCTCAAAACCTTCTGGTTGTAGTTGCATTAGCCCAACACACTCATATTGCCATGTCATGATCATGCATCATATTGTGCATAGCATTGATTGTGTCTCCTCTCTGTTGCCGGTGGTTGTCCCCTCTTGATAGACGTATTCCGACGATGAGGTCGATGACACCGATGAAGAGTTATACTATCTTCAGAAGTGCCAGGCAAGCAAAACCCCCTTGTTTATTCCGATACAACCCACTCTCTCGCTCCTGCTCTCTTTTACTGCATTAGGACAACAACGATTCATCTGTTACTTGCTACTGTAGTTGAACCCCTTTTCTTCTGCATGACCTTTCATTGCCACAGTAAATAGATGAAACCCACTAGCATGAGGAGTTGTTTGAGCCCTGATGTGCCTACTCATTCATGCTTGTTTGTCATGCCTGCTACTGCTTAGAGTTGAGTCAGGTCTGATTCATCGTGAATGAATTGGAATGGTGATGAGCATGTCCTACTGTGTGTGAGCTAAGCGTGTGAACACAATTTGGTAAAGGTAGCAGTGAGAGGCCATGTAGGAGTACATGGTGGGTTGTCTCATTGAAACTGTCCTCAGGAACCGAGCTATGTGTTTGTGATCCATGAAACAGCTACTACCATGCATTGGGCCCTGAAATATGACCCCGCTCGACTTCTTAACCACCCTAGTCCTCTGTCCAGGAGTTTCAAGTAGTTTCTGGTGTTTGTAGTATGCTGGAGGCTGTGCGCAGCGCTGACCCGAGTGGTGGGCTGTGATGCGGTAGGCACGTGGTCGGGTATGCCGGGCGCCCGTTTGGTGTCGCGGAACCCTGTACACATCGTTCGGGGCCATATGTGGAAACCTCGGCCGGACTCCCCTGCGGATGGAACCTGGATAGGCGATAAACCGGGACTAGAGACTTGAGTGTTTAGATAGGTCGTGGTCTACACCCACGTCGGCTTTCGCTTGAAGTCTGCCGAGCACATGTCGTGTGCAGACGCTAAGTGGTGGAAACATGTATGAAGAAGTACACCCCTCCAGGGTTAACATCATCTATTTGAATAGCCATGTCCGCAGTAAAGGACTTCTGGGTAACCTATAACAGTTCATAGACAAATAAAAGTGGATACTCTAAAATGCGCAAGATAAGCATGAGTGCTATGGATGGCGTTCTCGTAGGGAGACCGGAGCGAATCCATAGTGGTGTATTGATATGGTGAATATGTGGACTCGTGTGCGCCACCTCAAAAGAGTTAATTGCAGTCGTAGTTCAGGATAGCCACTGAGTCAAAGCTGGCTTGCTGCAGTTAAACTCCACCACCGCCTTTGTTGATACCGACGCATATGTAGTTAGTTCTTATGTAAGTCTTGCTGGGTACATTTGTACTCACGTTTGCTAATTTTATGTTTTGCAGAGAGACGTCAGTCTCCCTAGTAGTTCCGTGTGGACTTCGACGTTTAGCTTGATACCTCAGCTACGATCTTGTGCCCTCGGCAGGATATGGTAGATAGTCAGGCTTCTTAGCCTTTTTCATTTGTAGATGTCTGTACTCAGACATGTTAAGCTTCTGCATGTGCTTTGACTTGTATGCTCTGAATGTTGGGTCATGAGACCCATGTTTGTAATATCTCACTCCTCGGAGCCTAATGAATAAATACTTTTGAGTCATAGAGTTTTGTTGTGATACCATGTTGTATTTACACATATCGAGCATATTGTGTGTATGATTGAAATGCTTGGTATGTGTGGGATCCGACAACCTAGTTGTTTATCCTTGGTAGCCTCTCCTATGGGGAAATGTAGTCTTCTGCTTCCATGAGCCATAGTTGTCCGCTACAGCCCGATTCGCCGGAGTCCTGCTAGCCCAGCACTACAGCTCCGGAACAATTAACTGGCCGGCATGTGATTCACTTCGTTCATGTGTCTGTCCCTTTGGGGAAATGTCACGCGGTGGCATCCGGAGTCCTGCCTAGCTACAGCCCGGTTCACCGGAGTCCTGTTAGCCCAGTGCTACAGCCCGGACTCGCACGCTGCTGACCGACATGCTCGATGTTGATTCATGTATGCCTGTCCCCGTAAGTTAGGGCCACTTTGGGTTCACGACTAGTCATGTCGGCCCGGGTTCTCTGTCATATGGATGCTAGCGACACTATCATATACGTGAGACAAAAGGTGCAAATGGTCCCGGGCCATGGTAAGGCGACACCCATGGGAATACCGTGCGTGAGGCCACAAAGTGATATGAGGTGTTACCGGCTAGATCGATGTGATTTGGAATCAGGGTCCTGACAGCTTTGGTATCAGAGCCTGACTGCCTGTAGGATTACCAAGCCAAACTGGTCGAAGTCGAGTCTAGAAATGCTTTAGTTATATAAGGGAATTGCTTGTGGAAGGGAACGTAAGGCTCTTTTTACTCCTTTACCTTATTTCCCCTGATCTGAGTCACCCACTTCTTTTCTACGGGGATTAAGAACTAGGCTTCTTATCTTTCTATCGGGATCACTTGTTACTAATCCATAGACTTATAGGATTGATGGATTCAAGTCTCAGTTCAGCTTCTACTACTTCCGTATGTTCATAGCTGGCCTCAGAACCTTGATATTGTGATGTTGAGTGGTCATGCCACTATTTTTACAGGATGTCTCAAATCTTTTTGAGCATTTACAACCGTTATGCTGTCCGAGTCATCCCAGGTTTCTAAATAGTCTGATGCATTTGCAAATTCCTTCCTACCGTTCCGAAGTTCCTTTGTGCCAGATCAACCACACTAATTAGTGTGTTGAGGTACTTTACTGCCTCGGCATTTATGTTGGAGATATTATTATGACCCTAGGTGTCTAGAGTATCACCTAGTAATCTAGCCATGTTTTGTGTTCCCAGTGTGATCATTCTGGCCATCATTCTCGAAAGCATCCCGTGATGACACTTAGTAGTAGGTATTTTACTCTTGGGTTCTTGACCCAAGATTCACTCTACTTAGCTCGTGTTGATAGTGTTGCTCGTACCTTTAGGATATTTGTAACCTTTGTGGTAGTCTTCGAGGTCCGTGGTATATCATTCTTCCAAATACCATGAACCATCCTTGGTAGGAGTTTCTTTGAACCAAAAGATCACAATAAGAGTGCTCCTGATGAGTTCTCCATTCGATAATTGTGACTCGGCCAATCCTACCGTTCTGCATGGGTTATCCGGAAGAAATATGTTGAACTTGTTCGATATACTAACCTATGCATCCACAACTCAGAATAATCATATGTTCCTTTGAGTTGTCTCTCTTTAGTTGTATTCCGACCTTCATCTATCAATTGATAGTCAGGACTAGTTGCGCATTCCTGTTATCGATGCCTATTATCCTTGTGGTCCGTCAAGCCATTCTATTCCGGAATGACTAGGAGAAACAAACTCCAGCACCTCATCCATTTCTTGGACTGGTCAAAGTAGTTGTATTTCGCAGATCGAAATGCCAATCCAGCTTTTGTTCTGTTCTACGTCGGAGTATTACCCCCTTTATGTCGGGATTGCCATCAGAATTGTAGCATCTCTCATGAATTCTTGACGCAGTGATACTTCTTGCCATCATTTTTCATTCCTTGGTCCCGTGTTGTCGCAACCGGAATGCCGACAAGTGAACCATGATGTGTGAAATCAATACTCCTAGCAACCGTGTTGCTTGGTAGTTAATGGACATTAATATCATTCTTAGCGTGTTGGTTATCGAATCACTATTCTAGGATTGATCGTTCTAACTTGTCCTTATTTCTGGTGCACTCCTTGATCTTTGAGTTAGGATTGAATCCCTTGCTCTTCTGATCATGTCATCTTGCCTTGAAAAGCAAGATTGATATCGAGCTTAGAGCATATCGGTGGTTCATGATTTTCCGGTTATCTTCACGGAAGTATCACCAGGTCGTCCCCTGACCGATATGTTGAGTTCGTGATCAAGTTGGTTTTCCAATAAACCACTCTTTCTCCAAGAATCCGTGTTGGATACCCCTGAGCTAGTTGGTTAAGCCGAACAACAACTTGGAGAGTTGGAAGATAAAAGCTTGTCCGACTTAGTTAATTTTAAGGGATATCCTTTTGAGTGTGTGCTGAAGAAAGATAGTATTTTCATCAATTGACCCTCGTGATCAGTTAATGGACCTATCATCTTATCCAATCTTTGATTTGAGTATGGGCTATCATCAAATCAAGTTAGTACCAACGATATTCGTAATGTTGTCTTACTCGTGGTTGATTCCTCGAGCATACACCATTACATCTTTTTGTCTGACCAATACTATCACATTGTTCACATAATGGTGGAAGTCCAGTGATATGGAAATTCCGATGAGTTGCTGTTGAGCCCATCAGCAGCATCTTGTCTCCCCCATGATTCGTGTTAAACATTAAGCTAGTGTTGGAAACTTTGTAAACAATGCCTTCATGTTCCGTTCATGAAGCATATGTTTGGATGAAAGTAGCGACTTCCTCTAAGTTCACGTGCAATCGATGCAAGTTGCCGCCGTGAATTCGAGAAAGCTTGTTTTTGCTTCCTCTGGAATCATCCCAAGTCATTCATGCAGATGTGCGAAGAATCCTGTGGTTTGGAGACTTGCAACCTTCATTCCACATGTATCCCTAGCACACCAAGCCACTGATTGAATTATTCAAGGAGAAGAAGTTCCTTCATAAGAGCATGCCTTATGCAAGGACTTTGATATCCTCGATGATGGTTCCCAACCTGAACTCGATAGTGTTTCATTATAAGACTACTATGTGGTCATTCTTGTCTTGGACAACATGCCCACATTCTAGTTAGTTCTGATGTAAGTCTTGCTGGGTACATTTCTACTCACGTTTGCTTATTTTATGTTTTGCAGAGAGACGTTAGTCTCGCTAGTAGTTCCGTGTGGACTTCGACGTTTAGCTTGATACCTCAGCTACGATCTTGTGCCCTCGGCAGGATTTCGTAGATAGTCAAGCGTCTCGGCCTTTTTCATTTGTACATGTCTATACTCAGACATGTTAATGTTCCGCATGTGCTTCGACTTGTATGCTCTGAATGTTGGGTCATGAGACCCATGTTTAAAATATCTCGCTCCTCGGAGCCTAATGAATAAATACTTTGAGTCGTAGAGTTTTGTTGTGATGCCATGTTGTATTTACACATATCGAGCATATTGTGTGGATGATTGAAATGCTTGGTATGTGTGGGATCCGACAACCTAGTTGTTTATCCTTGGTAGCCTCTCTTATGGGGAAATGTAGTCTTGTGCTTCCATGAGCCATAGTAGTCCGCTACAGCCCGGTTCACCGGAGTCCTGCTAGCCCAGCACTACTGCTCCGGAACACTTGACTGGCCGGCATGTGATTCACTTCGTTCATGTGTCTGTGCCTTCGGGGAAATGTCACGCGGTGACATCCGGAGTCCTGCCTAGCCTGCTATAGCCTGGTTCACTGGAGTCCTGTTAGCCCAGTGCTACAGCCCGAATTCGCACGCTGCTGACCGACATCCTCGATGTTGATTCTTGTATGCCTGTCCTCGTAAGTTAGTGCCACTTTGGGTTCATGACTAGTCATGTCGGCCCGGGTTCTCTGTCATATGGATGCTAGCGACACTATCATATACGTGAGACAAAAGGTGCAAACGGTCCTGGGCCATGGTAAGGCGACACCCGTGGGAATACCGTGCGTGAGGCCGCAAAGTGATATGAGGTGTTACCGGCTAGATCGATGTGATTTGGAATCAGGGTCCTGACAGCTTTGGTATCAGAGCCTGGCTGCCTGTAGGATTACCAAGCCAAACTGGTCGAAGTCGAGTCTAGAAATGCTTTAGTTATATAAGGGAATTGCTTGTGGAAGAGAACGTAAGGCTCTTTTTACTCCTTTACCTTATGTCCTATTATCTGAGTCACCCTGTTCTTTTGTACGGGGATTAAGAACTAGGCTTCTCATCTTTCTATCGGGATCATTTGTTACTAATCCATAGACTTATAGGATTGATGGATTCAAGTCTCAGTTCAGTTTCTACTACTTCCGTATGTTCATAGCTAGCCTCAGAACCCCTATATTGTGATGTTGAGTGGTCATGCCACTATTTTTGCAGGATGTCTCTAATCTTTTTGAGCATTTACAGCCGTTATGTTGTCCGAGTCATCCCAGGTTTCTAAATAGTCTGATGCATTTGCAAATTCCTTCCTACCGTTCTGAAGTTCCTTTGTGCCAGATCAACCACACTAATTAGTGTGTTGAGGTACTTTACTACCTCGGCATTTATGTTGGAGCTAATATTATGACCCTAGGTGTCTTGAGTATCACCTAGTAATCTAGCCATGTTTTGTGTTCCCAGTGTGATCATTCTGGCCATCATTCTCGAAAGCATCCCATGATGCCACTTAGTAGTAGGTATTTTACTCTTGGGTTCTTGACCCAAGATTCACTCTACTTACCTCGTGTTGATAGTATTGCTCGTACCTTTAGGATATTAGTAACCTTTGTGATAGTCTTCGAGGTCCATGGTATATCATTCTTCCAAATACCATGAACCATCCTTGGTAGGAGTTTCTTTGAACCAAAAGATCACAATAAGCGTGCTCCTGATGAGTTCTCCATTCGATAATTGTGACTTGGCCAATCCTACCTTTCTGCATGGGTTATCCGGAAGAAATATGTTGAACTTGTTCGATATACTAACCTATGCATCCACCACTCAGAATAATCGTATGTTCCTTTGAGTTGTCTCTCTTTAGTTGTATTCCGGCCTTCATCTATCAATTGTTAGTCAGGACTAGTTGTGCATTCCTGTTATCGATGCCTATTATCCTTGTGTTCCGTCAAGCCATTCTATTCCGGAATGACTAGGAGAAACAAATTCCAGCATCTCATCCATTTCTTGGACTGGTCAAAGTAGTTGTATTCCGTAGATCGAAATGCCAATCCAGCTTTTGTTATGTTCTACCTCGGAGTATTAACCCCATTATGTGAGGATTGCCATCAGAATTGTAGCATCTCTCATGAATTGTTGACGCAGTGATACTTCTTGCCATCATTTTTCATTCCTCGGTCCCTTGTTGTCGCAACCGGAATGCCGACAAGTGAACCATGATGTGTGAAATCAATAATCCTAGCAACCGTGTTGCTTGGTAGTTAATGGACACTAATATCATTCTTAGCGTGTTGGTTATCGAATCACTATTCTAGGATTGATCGTTATACCTTGTCCTTATTTCTGGTGCACTCCTCGATCTTTGAGTTAGGATTGAATCCCTTGCTCTTATGATTATGTCATCTTGCCTTGAAAAGCAAGATTGATCTCGAGCTTAGAGCATATCGGTGGTTCGTGCTTTTCCGGATATCTTCACGGAAGTATCACCAGGTCGTCCCTTGACCGATATGTTGAGTTTGTGATCAAGTTGGTTTTCAATAAACCACGCTTTCTCCAAGAAACCGTGTTGGATACCCCTGAGCTAGTTGGTTAAGCCAAACAACAACTTGGAGAGTTGGAAGATAAAAGCTTGTCCAACTTAGTTCATTTTAAGGGATATCCTTTTGAGTGTGTGCTGAAGAAAGATAGTATTTTCATCAATGGACCCTCGTGATCAGTTAATGGACCTATCATCTTATCCAATCTTTGATTTGAGTATGGGCTATCATCAAATCAAGTTAGAACCAACGATATTCGTAATGTTGTCTTACTCGTGGTTGATTCCTCGAGCATACACCATTACATATTTTGGTCTGACCAATACTATCACATTGTTCACATAATGGTGGAAGTCCAGTGATATGGAAATTCCGATGAGTTGCTGTTGAGCCCATCAGCAGCATCTTGTCTCCCCCATGATTCGTGTTAAACATTAAGCTAGTGTTGGAAACTTTGTAAACAATGCCTTCATGTTCCGTTCATGAAGCATATGTTTGGATGAAAGTAGTGACTTCCTCTAAGTTCACGTGCAATCGATGCAAGTTGCCGCCGTGAATTCGAGAAAGCTTATTTTTGCTTCCTCTGGAATCATCCCAAGTCATTCATGCATATGTGCGAAGTATCCTGTGGTTTGGAGACTTGCAACCTTCATTCCACATGTATCCCTAGCACACCAAGCCACTGATTGAATTGTTCAAGGAGAAGAAGTTCCTTCATAAGAGCATGCCTTATGCAAGGACTTTGATATCCTCGATGATGGTTCCCCACCTGAACTCGATGGTGTTTTATTATAAGACTACTATGTGGTCATTCTTGTCTTGGACAACATGCCCACATGTATGTAGCAGAACCAGCTCATATTTTGGAGCTTCCTATCGTAGTTCATTCCCCCGAGAATCTCGCAATGTCATCTCGTCGATTTGTGTTGCAAACTTTCATTTTTCTTTCCAGACCCGATGAGTCTGGATTATCCTGACACCAGCCAGATCTGAATCTCAGGCAGATATGATGGTTGGAACGTTTCTCAAGAACTATAATATTGGTCTCTCTGTAACCCGGTAAAGTGGATGTTGTGGCCAACACACCCAACCGGAAGACTTATTATTGTAGTATCTTTATTGAGAAAGTTGGCCACCTCCCCATAAGGATCTCGTAGAATTTATTCCAATAGTTGTTCCTTATGGATTTTTGTGTTCCCGAAGTTCGAACTTTTACTTGATGTTCTAGATATCAAACCATATCTATGAATGGATTACGCTAGCACATCGAGCAGAACATTAGAAGCGGAGTGCTAAATGTCTCTCGGTCGATCATCCAGATTCTGTTCCCTTAGCCTCAATAAGGGGAAGTCTGAGAAGGTGTTATCTTCGTTTGTATCCACATCATCGATCACTAGTCATCATGGTAGTATGTCGTTTGGAGACTTGCAACCTTCATTCCACTGTTTGAGCCCTGATGTGCCTACTCATTCATGCTTGTTTGTCATGCCTACTACTGCTTAGAGTTGAGTCAGGTCTGATTCATCGGGAATGAATTGGAATGGTGATGAACATGTCCTACCATGTGTGAGCTAAGTGTGTGAACATGATTTGGTAAAGGTAGCGGTGAGAGGCCATGTAGGAGTACATGGTCGGTTGTCTCATTGAAACCGTCATTAGGAACCGAGCTCTGTGTTTGTGATCCATGAAACAGCTACTACCA
Source organism: Triticum aestivum (assembly GCF_018294505.1). Lineage (NCBI taxonomy): Eukaryota > Viridiplantae > Streptophyta > Magnoliopsida > Poales > Poaceae > Triticum > Triticum aestivum. The sequence continues at coordinate 405,422,224 of NC_057808.1, forward strand.
TGCATTGGGCCCTGAAATATGAACCCGCTCGACTTCTTAACCACCCTGGTCCTCTGTCCAGGAGTTGCAAGTAGTTTCTGGTGTTTGTAGTATGCTGGAGGCCATGCGCAGCGCTGACCCGAGGGGTGGGCTTTGATGCGGTAGGCACGTGGCCGGGTATGCCGGGCGCCTTTTTGGTGTCGCGGAACCCTGTACACATCGTTCGGGGCCGTATGTGGAAACCTCGGCCGAACTCCCTGCGGATGGAACCTGGACTAGAGACTTGAGTGTTTAGGTAGGTCGTGGTCTACACCCACGTTGGCTTTCACTTGAAGTCTGCCGAGCACATGTCGTGTGCAGACGCTAAGTGGTGGAAACATGTATGAAGAAGTACACCCCTGTAGGGTTAACATCATCTATTCGAATAGCCGTGTCCGCGGTAAAGGACTTCTGGGTTGCCTATAACAGTTCATAGACAAGTGAAAGTGGATACTCTAAAATGCGCAAGATAAGCGTGAGTGCTATGGATGGCGTTCTCGTAGGGAGACGGGAGTGCATCCGTAGTGGTATATTGATATGGTGAATATGTGGACTCGTGTGCGCCGCCTCAAAAGAGTTACTTGCAGTCGTAGTTCAGGATAGCCACCGAGTCAAAGCTGGCTTGCTGCAGTTAAACTCCACCACCCCCTTTGTTGATACCGATGCATATGTAGTTAGTTCTGATGTATGTCTTGCTGGGTACATTTGTACTCACGTTTGCTTATTTTATGTTTTGCAGAGAGACGTCAGTCTCGCTAGTAGTTCCGTGTGGACTTCGATGTTTAGCTTCATACCTCAGCTACGATCTTGTGCCCTCGGCAGGATCTGGTAGATAGTCAGGCTTCTCAGCCTTTTTCATTTGTAGATGTCTGTACTCAGACATGTTAAGCTTCCGCATGTGCTTTGACTTGTATGCTCTGAATGTTGGGTCATAAGACCCATCTTTGTAATATCTCGCTCCTCGGAGCCTAATGAATAAATACTTTGAGTCGTAGAGTTTTGTTGTGATGCCATGTTGTATTTACACATATCGAGCATATTGTGTGTATGATTGAAATGTTTGGTATGTCCTTGGATCCGACAACCTAGTTGTTTATCCTTGGTAGCCTCGGAACCGACAACCTAGTTGTTTATCCTTGGTAGCCTCTCTTATGGGGAAATGTAGTCTTGTGCTTCCATGAGCCATAGTAGTCCGCTACAGCCCGGTTCACCGTAGTCCTGCTAGCCCAGCACTACTGCTCCGGAACACTTGACTGGCCGGCATGTGATTCACTTCGTTCCTGTGTCTGTCCCTTCGGGGAAATGTCACGCGGTGACATCCGGAGTCCTGCCTAGCCTGCTACAGCCCAGTTCACCGGAGTCCTGTTAGCCCAGTGCTACAGCCCAGATTCGCACGCTGCTGACCGACATGCTCGATGCTGATTCATGTATGCCTGTCCCCGTAAGTTAGTGCCACTTTGGGTTCATGACTAGTCATGTCGGCCCGGGTTCTCTGTCATATGGATGCTAGCGACACTATCATATACGTGAGCCAAAAGGTGCAAACGGTCCCGGGCCATGGTAAGGCGACACCCGTGGGAATACCGTGCGTGAGGCCGCAAAGTGATAAGAGGTGTTACGGCTAGATCGATGTGATTTGGAATCGGGGTCCTGACATAAACCATTCACTTTGGTACTGTCAAAGACAAGGTTCATAATTGTTCTCACACAATGCCTACTGTACCATACCATTTCTACAATTTATATTGAGAAATATAAGCCATAGAAACTAGAAAACAGAATCTGTTAGAAACATAACAGTTTGTAATGATCTGAACAGCAACCATACTTATGCTACTCCAAAATTATGAGATAAATTGGTGGACGTGAGGAATTTTTCTATTAATCTTCTGCAAAAAGAATCAACTCAAAAGCACTCTTCTGTAAAAAAAATGGTAGCTAATCCCGTGAGCGGAAAGTTTCTGTTTTTTACAGCAAGATCACATTAACTCTCACCCAAGTCTTCCCAAAGGTCTTACTTGGCACTTTATTGAAACAAGAAGCTATAAAACATGATTACTACAGTAGCTTAATCATGTAAACACACAAAAACAGTAAGGGTAAATATTGGGTTGTCTCCCAACAACCGCTTTTCTTTAATGCCTTTTAGCTAGGCCTGGTGATTTCAATGATGCCCACATAAAAGAAAAGAATTGAAACATAAAGAGAGCATCATGAAGAATATGACTAGCACATTTGAATCTAGCCCACTTCCTATGCCTAGGGATTTTGTGAACACATAATTTATAGGAACAAGAATCAACTAGCATAGGAAGGCAAAACAAGTATAACTTGAAAACTTTAAGCACATAGAGAGGAAACTTGTATTATTGCAACTCCTACAAGCATATATTCCTCCCTCATAATAACTTTCAGTAGCATCATGAATGAATTCAACAATATAACCATCACATAGAGCATTCTTTTCATGATCTACAAGCATGGAAATTTTTCTACTCTCCACATAAGCAATATTCTTCTCATTCGGAATAGTGGGATCACTAATTCCTAAAGTTGACACTCTTCCAAACCCGCTTTATATGATAGTCTTATTCATACTCCAAAATATATAAGTGAAGTTCATGGGGCATTATACAATTAATATAGACTAACCAATATCCAAGCTCAAAATATAAAAGTGAAGCACACGAAGCATTCTATAAAACCGTACTCAAAAGATTTAAGTGAAGCACAAATAGCATTCTATAAGGTCATACTCAAAAGATATAAGTGAAGCACATGAATCATTCTATAAATTGATGAAGTTACATCTCATACTAGCATTGTTCTTAAAGAAAAATAAAAACACAAAGGACACAAATCATGTGAACAAAACAAAAACCGAGGTATACCGATAATTGTTGAAGAAGAAAGATGGGATGCCAACCGGGGCATCCCCAAGCTTAGATGCTTGAGTATCCTTGCAATATTTACATGGGGTGCCTTGGGCATCCCCAAGCTTGAACTCTTACCTCTCTTTATTCTTCTCACATCGGTAACTCCTCGTTCTTCGAACACTTCATCCACAAAAACTTAACAAAAACTTTGTGAGATCCGTTAGTATACTAAAGCATATCACTACCTTTAGGTACTGTTGCAAACTCATTCCAATTTCATATTACCACTTTATCTACTGTATTCAACTTCACCATGGTTCATACCCCCCGATACTACCCATAGATTCATCAAAATAAGCGATCAACACATAGAAAACAGAATCTGTCAAAAACAGGACAGTCTGTAGTAATCTGGAAGTTTAGTAAATTTCTGTAACTCCAAAAAATTCTAAACAAATATAAAAATTTCTGTAATGTGCAGAAAGTTTCAGACCCATTTGACTTTCTAGTAAAAAATGTAAATTCACGCACTACAGCCAAAGTTTCTGTTTTTGTACTGCACATAGTAAACAAGGAATCTAATCATCCTAAAACCAAAGCTTGGCACATTATTTTTATAATACAATGGATATATACAAGGGGATAATTATTTTCAGAGAAGCTTCCATTAAAAGTTTTACATTGTTTCCATGAGCATGAACACAAGTGTTCAAGGTCGACCCTCACTTCTCCAATGCATAACCTTCCAATCACTTCTCTTACTGAAAAACTTTTTAGGCATGAGAGGCAAGTAAATTTTTTTGTATTTTCATTCTTAAAAAAATTGTATGTTTCACCCACAACTAAACAGAAACAAAAAGATAAAACAAAATCTACTTAGTGAAGAAAGCAAACAAGCGCACACGAGAATATCAACCCCACGTTATTGCTCCCCGACAACGGTGCTAGAAAAGAGCTTGATAATCCCCAAGTGCAGGGAATCATCGTAGCAATTCCCAAAGGTGGAAGTGATAAGTATGGAGTCTCGAACCCAGAAGGAGCTAAAGGTAAGATCAATATTCTCCCATGTCCTATCTGCCACTGATACGACTCTACGTACACCGAACGTTTGCTTCCAACTAGAAGCGAGAAATAAAACTACGTTGTGGGTATGAAGAGGATAACTTTGCATGATATCGGAGAGCTAAAACATAAAAGTAGGTGTTGTTATCATAAAGTTAGAATATATTACTAAATATTATAAACAGCGAGTGTGGAATAATGATGGGTTGGTGTGCGGAATTATCCTAGGCAATCGTTAACAAGACCGGTGGTCATCATTGCAATTTCATATGAGGGAGAGGCATAAGCTAACATACTTTCTCTTCTTGGATCATATGCACTTATCATTGGAACTCTAGCAAGCATCCGCAACTACTAAACATCATTAAGGTAAAACCCAACCATAGCATTAAAATATCAAGTCCTCTTTATTCCCATACGCAACAACCCCATTACTCGGGTTCGTGTTTCAGTCACTCACCAACCCACTATAAGAGAATCATGAACGTATTGCAACACCCTACAGCGGGAATCCCTCACGCTTGCGCGTCACGGAGGGCACCATAGGACAGCACCAAAATAAAACATACAACTCGTACCAATCTAGATCATCAATCAACCCAAAGACAAAGGATATCTACTCAAAACATCTTAGGATGGCAACACATCATTGGATCATAATATGTGGCATAAAGCACCATGTTCAAGTTGGTATTACAGCGGGGTGCGGGAGAGTGGACCGCGTAAAATAGATGAGGATGGTGATGTTGATGAAGACGATCACCGTGGCGATGATTCCCCTCCCGATGGCACTCCGGCGCCACCGGGAGAGAGGAGGAAAGGTTCTCCCCTTGTGCTTCCTCCTCCATGGCCTCCCCCCTAGATGGGGAGAGGTTCTCCCTCTGGTCCTTGGCCTTCATGGCGAAGATGGCCCCTCCGGGATACACCCCCATGGCCTCCGGTGATGATGGCCCTCTCCGGCAGGGTGCCAGAGAGGGCCTAGATTGATTTCTCATGGCTACAGAGGCTTGCGGCGAAGGAACTTCCGATCTAGGTTATATTCTAGAGGTTTCTGTATTTATAGGAATTTTTGGCATAGGTCTCACGTCAGGGGGGTCTCCGAGTCGTCCACGAGATAGGGGCCCACGCCCAGGGGGGTGGGCGTGCCCCCCCACCCTCGTGGACAGCCCCGGACTCTTCTGGCCCCACTCTTTTACTCCAGGGGCTTCTTTTGGTCCAGAAAAAATCATGAAAATTTGGCACGTCAATTGGACTTCGTTTGGTATTCCTTTTCTGTAAAACTCAAAAACAAAGAAAAAACATAAACTGGCATTAGGCTCTAGGTTAATAGGTTAGTCCCAAAAATCATATAAAATAGCATACAAATGCATATAAAACATCTAAGATGGATAATATAATAGCATGAATACTTCATAAATTATAGATACGTTGGAGACATATCAGTTAACAACAATAAATTGTACGGTTCTGTCCTTGTCTATACAAATGTTATCATGATAGTTGTTGCTATTTATTCTATTTGTTTTTGTTCTCATACACACTCAACTATAAGTAGCATAGACTTAGAGCATTTCTCCTTTTCTACCACATGTCGCCACGTGAATGTTTGGAAAACTGTGAGATCGCAAACTTCTGTTAGGTATTAGGATGAGGGAAAGCCGGCACAATCCATTCCTATCAAATAAGGGATAATATCCCATTTATTTAAGGCTAGTGTATTAGTTAAGAAAAAATCGTTATTGTTCGGAAAGTATCAATTGGTCGATCATATTATTAGGAGCCACACCCTAATAAATCATCTCCATACAAAGAGAGGAGCCACACACACTGTCAATCAATCAAAAGAAGTATGCATCCTTTTCATAAATCAGTTTCAGATGAGTAGGTGATGAATAGGCACAGCTTTTTCATGTGATCCATTCACTCTGCCATAACTTGAAGAGCAAATTGTTGTATCAGGCACTGCATGTTGTCATGTGAATAACCATGCGTTGGAATGCCAAAATATGGATTTTTCAGGAAAGTCGGGCTGGATAAACCTACCCAAGACTGCTTTTTTCATATTATTAGTTATTGGTCCTCCAAGTATTTAATCTTTGTTCCAAATTTCATTGAAGACAACACCACTGGGTACAACACTGATGACCAAATAGATGATTCGCTGCGATAAACTCAAAAATACGGGATGAAATTCTATGTTATATGTCCTTTCTCTTATTTCAGGAAAAAACGGTGCATGTTTCCGATAACTTTCTTCTAGTTGAGAATCTGATATGAACTCTCCTATTCTCTCTCTGTTTCAGCTTCGCAAGGAAAGTATACTTCAAGAACGATGTACCCAGTGTGATATGGACATCCAGACACTCTTGAACGGTATTCTACCCTGCCACATATTAAACATGGTTACATTTACAATCACGATGTAGAATTGTCATAGTTTTGTGGTCGACATTGTGGACATTTTTTCTCGGAGCCATACGTTTCCAAAGTTTTGTGTTAAAATCTGTGGTGTATCACACTTTTCATTGTGGAGAAATCGTTCTCCGCACTTTGTGACATACAAATCGTCCGTCGGTACAGTGGCCAATTTGGGCAAGAAGTGTTTTTGGATTATTTTTTGAAATGTTTTGGCAAGAAGTCTCTGTTGGATAGTATTTGTCGTCATCTATCCAACAAGCCCGAGTTTGCTCAATTCGGAGCTCATTTGCAGAAGTTTTGGTAGTTCTGGCTTAATTGTATCCTTCTGTTTTGCTTGCACTATTTTCATGCTCACTAGTGGTAGGGACGCCCTGGGTAGCGGTAGAACTGCATGCGCGGTACTTCCGCGGTCAAGTGCCGAGGGTACTGCCGCTTGTGTTCAGGCTTCTGGAGTTGTTTTTGCCTCGTCGGCAGTACGCCGACATTTGGGCACGGCAACACTTCATATTATTTTTTGGAGTAGCCCCGCTAAGAGGTCGCGTTGTAGATGAACTCACAAACGTAGTATCCACATAAATTATTCCCGCCTTCCTGCCCCAAGACCTTTACGAGAAATAGAGTTCAATCAAACTAATAATCAAGCATGAAAAATGGTATTGATGAAACTAGAATAGATGGGAGATGCGCGGAACTAGCTAGTAGTACTTACTTTCAGGTGTGTAAATTACAGCTCCCTCAGTAGTCCCGAAACTATTCCGGTGAACTCTTTTCAAACCTGTCAGACAAAGAAAATAATTACTTGATATATTAGGAAATGAAACAAAGTTGCCGATATGGTGCGATAACGATCGATTGAACTTACTTCTGGAGCATTGCAGTCATGTCCACATAGTCCTGGGGATCTTTTCTTCTCGAGTCTAAGACAGTTACTACTCCCCGGTCAAGCTTAATCTCTAGCAGAATAATGTGGAAGCTGCGCACGCATGCATAACTCATCAATTACATTACTATAACCTCGATTAAGCGAAACCTAATATGCACAAGATAGTAACACTCACCTGAGGTTGTAAGGAAAGTGTATTTTCCCTTTGTTTTGATTTCATGGTAATGATTGTAGCAAGTTGTCCTCAGTATCTTCGACTCTGTTCTGAACCGACCATTCATTTATGGTATTTGGGTTAATGAACCCAATGTCATATATTTGAGCTTTTTTGCATTCGATGATCTTCAATCTGCATAATATAGTGAGGATAATTATATATACATGCAATGAAAGAGATGAGCTATAGAGACTTAATTACAGAAGTAATACTTACAGACAGTAGCAAGTCATGAGTTGTTTGTCGAGGGCGTCTTGATTGTATAACGTGAATAACTCCACAAATTGAACAGGCAACACCTCAGTTCCAACGAGGTCATGATCCTCTTTAATTCCCAACATCGAACTATCCTCCCAGTCGCAGAATTGGAGGTATCCATGTACCATTCATGCAATCTTCGCATCATCATTGTTAGAGGTGGATGATCAGGTTTGATGAGAGGCTTCCCGTACTCGTATCTGAAGATGTCCACCTCCATTATTTCAAACTCTACATCATCGCTCAGGTAATCAGCAGGACTGGTACCGGGCACTAGGGCCGGAACATTAGCGGCGATATCACTAGACACCCTGAGCGGGGGGCACGATTGCTTCACCTGTTCACCGAGCCGGGGAATTGTTTTCCCACTTCTTCGTTGTGCTAATCTTGCATCACTGGAAGTACTTCCCCGCTGTTGCACTTCCTTATATGTCCTTTCAATAATGTGCTCATAGTTGGATTGAAGCGGAGACGGTGGTGGTTGCTTAAGGGCATCTAGAGTGCGTTTCACTTTCACCGGATCTAACGTTTCCTTCGAAGGTGGAGGTTTCCGTGCAAAATGGTCCCTCACTTGGGCAGCAGAGATGTCCGTGTTTTCCTTGTCGGTCCTCTCATATGGTAACTTTTCTGGAGCCTTGAGACATTGACCGTATTTGAATTGCTTCCCGCCTCTGCTTGTACTGCTAGCCGCCGAAGCGGCAGCGTCTCTCTTCCATCGTTGTAGGTGCGGCAGAGTCCGCTGACACACCGGAGGAGGCGGAGTGCTCCGACGCGCCAGAGGAGCCGGAGGAGGAGCCGGAGTGCCCTCACGCGCCGACGGAGGCGGAGTGCTCCGACACGCCAGAGGAGACGGAGGAGGAGCCAGAGTGCCGTCACGCGTAGGAGGAGGCAGAGCAGGAGGCGGAGTGCCCTGTTCACTCATTGGAGGAGGAGGTGGAGTGCCCTGACTCGTAGGAGGAAGAGGAGGAAGAGGCGTCCAGTTTGGAAGCTTGATGTACTCCTTCCTCCATAGATAGGTACTCCTTAAAGCATTCACGGGATGATTCTCCCCTTCACCTATAGGGTAGTCAATCTCCAGCTCCTCAAATCCCTCCATTGTTTCATCCACTGTCAAAACAGCATAGCCATGTCGAATCGGACGGCAGTGAAAAGTTTTGTCAGCTTGAGGAGGTGCAACAGAGCCGACAGCCGCCTTCAAATTTAGGTTCTGCCATTTTGTCATTAGCTCGCAATGTTGAGCCTCTGTGATAGTATCCACAGGGTAGCGAGGAGCCGTGAAATCAGGCTGAACGAGCTCCGTGGAAGCCCTGCTGCTTCTCCGCTGAGATGGTGGGGTAGCTTCTGGGGCAGCGTCGAAGCAAGGATCTTCGTGCCGCTGAGATGCTTGGCTGATAGCTGCAAGTTCCTCTAGCTTTGTTATTCTTGCATTGAGCTTCTGCATTTCGCTCACTTCCGCTTTCCTCTTTCTCTGTCGGCTTCTGAAACCACCGCTGCCGGGAAACCCAACCACCCACAGAACAGAGCCTGGTGTGCCTCGTGTTCGTCCAGGGTACTCAGGATTCCCGAGGTCCTCTGTCAGCTCATCCTTCTCTCCGTCGGGAATGAATGTCCCTTCCTTCTCTACCCTGATATATTTCTGAAGGTTCGTGATGGGTACTGCAAGTTGCTCATCTGTCCAACAATACTCCCCTGTTTCTGGGACCAAAGTTCCCCCAACCTCGAAGAACCAAGTCCTTGAACGGTCTGGCCAGTTCAATGCCGCTAGTTGGACCCCTTTAGCAAGAAGGTCTTGCTCAGCTTTGTCCCACAACGGCCGGGCTTTGTAGTAGCAACCTGAGCCCGTGTGATGGAGATACTTCTTCTTTGCAGCATTTTTCTTGTTTCTCTCTGACCTTTTCTTACCCTTATCAGATTTCTAGACAAACTTTGTGTTCAACTCTTGCTTCCAGTTCCTGAATAGATCTACCATCTTCTTAAGAGCAAATGCCTTGACCTTTGGCACCATAACTGGCTTATTCGGATCCTCCTCTGGCGGTAGGCTGACATTTGCCATTAGCGAGGTCCAGAGATCATCTTTCTGTCTATCCTGGACATAAGAAACTTCAGGGTCGTCCTTACTCTTATTCCATTGCTGGACGCTGATCAGGACGCTGTCCCTAACAATAGCTCCGCACTGACTAACAAATGCGTCCTTGGTCCGCTTGGGTTCAATCGGTGGGCCATCGTCCGCGATTTCTGTGATCGTGAACCTTTCATCCTAGCTCAACCTTTTCTTCGGGCCTCGTCTCCTTACGGAAGTTTGGCTCGATCCGGAGGGCTATGAAAGAAGAAAGAAGCGTTAATATATGTACATACCAAAAAAATTAATGCATCAAGTCAGCACAGGCTTAATTAATATATATATACCTCGCCGGACTTTGCAACAGCTCCCTCGTCCGTTCGGTCACCAGAGCCGTCATCAGGGTCTTCTTCCTCTGCCATGCGGTCACCGAGCCGTCATGATCTCCTTCCTCCTCCATTGTTGGATTACCGGAGCCGTCATCCTCTCCTTCCTGACCATCGGTGTCATTGAGAAACGACAAGGGTTCACCTCCTTCGCAGATTATATCCCCCAACAACTCTTCTTTTTCTAAGTCTCTGTGCATAGTTTCTGCAAATATTACAACATGGAAATATACAAACATGATGGATATATTAGTGGCAAACATAGACCTAGCTAATATCACAACAAGGAATCATATACATATACGAGCAATGGATTAGTTGTGGACCGCCTCTATTATGCATGTCCGATGTCCCCCCTCATGTCGAAGTTATCGGGCCGGGGTTATACTTTCAGGGTTTGGGTGGACTCGAGAGTTGGTTGGCGAGAGGGGGTTGATCAACGTCCCCCCTCATATCGAAGTTATCGGAGTTTTCTTCTAGGGGTTTGGGTGGCCTCGAGAGTTTATCAAGTAGGGGCGGGAGGGGGTAGGAGATCGACAACGCTCTTTCTTCTAGGGTTTGAGTGGCCTCGAGAGTTGGTCGGGCGAGCGGGCCGGTAGTAAATTTAGTAACTTTGAACTTCGTAAATTTGGGTGGCCTCGAGAGTTGGTCAGGCGAGAGGGGGTTGATCGACGTCGCCCCTCATGTCGAAGTTATCGGGGATACATTTCGAGAGAAAATGCAACACTTGGTATCTTTCGAATATATTAACATTTTAACTTAGTAATTTAATTAGTAACTTAGTAACTCATGTCGAAGTTATCGGGCATACGTTTCGGATACGTCGGAAAGCTCTCAGGGAGCCGATGCCAACATGATGATAGGGGGTGCTCCCGTGGCCTTGTTGGCATCTCTAGAGCCGCTCTAAAATGCTAACGTGCATTGCCCTCCTTTAAACGCAAAATTATCACTACGATGACGAGTGTCTCAAAACGGAGCAAAGGGTCTAAAATCAGTCTATGCACGATAGAAAATCAGAAGAAAAAAAATAATACATACAAAACATCTGAAAAATTCTGAAAAAATACATCTATGCTCCCTCATACATACATACATACATACAAAAATACATCTAAAAAATACATATATGATCCCTCACACATTCATACATACATCTAATTTTTTTATGAACATCTAGAAACATCTAAAAACAGCATATAAGAACATCTAAAAACATCTAACAATAGCATATATATTTAAAAAATAAAGGACGGTGGCGGGACAGGGCAGGGGCGCGGGGGAAGGCGCGGTGCTCACAAGGGGCGGCGTTGGGGCAGGGGCAGGGGGCACCGCGGGCGGCGTTGAGGCAAGCAGGGGCGCGGGGAGCGGCACCAGTGTCGGGGCAGAGGGCGTCGGCGGCGGCGACGGTGAGGTGGCGCAGCCTGACAGTGTCGACGGCGGCGGCGACGGCGAGGTGGAGCAGCCTGACGGCATCGGGGCAGGGCTCATTGGCGATGGTGACGAGGAGCAGCTGGGGGCGTCGGGGTGGAGAAGAACAAGTGATTTTTGGAGAAACTGCTAAGTGTGGGCTTATATACCCAGAGCATTGGTCCCGGTATGTGGCACCAACCGGGACCAATGCCCCCCTTTAGTCCCGATTCATACCACCAACCGGGACCAAAGGTCACTTTTCATCAGCCCATAGGGCGGGAAGCAGAGACCTTTGGTCCCGGTTGGTGGCACGAACCAGGACCAAAGGGGGGCATTGGTCCCGGTTGGTCAAACGAACCAGGACCAAAGGGGGGCATTGGTCCCGGTTCGTGCCACCAACCGGGACCAAATGCCTTGCCCAGCGGCGTGGTGGGAGTTTAGTCCCACCTCGCTAGTTGAGAGAGAGCCGCACCTGTTTATAAGGCGCGCTGCGCTTGAGCTTTCAAGCTCCTCTCTAAAGCAGGCTTACGGGCCTAAACACTCTGTATCTGGGCCTACTAGGCCTTCTGCTGGCCTGAATCCTGGCCCAACTAGCTGGTTGAGTTTCAAGTCATATTCATGCCGTGGTGGCCCACTAGGCGGCATTTTTTTTAATTTTTTTCAGTTTTTTTGTTTTCCTTTTGCCTTTATTCATTTTCTTTTGTTTCTACTTACACCTAAATACTTAAAGTTTTTAGGTGATTCTTTTTTCTTTTAGGTCACAAAAATTATAAACTTTTTGTTAGTGTCATTAGTTTTCACATTTGAATAGTTTAAATCTGAATTCTTTTAAATTTGTGTGAATTACTAGTTTGTGAATAACTTCACTATAAAAATAGACTTTTGAGTGATTCTTTTTCCTGCCATTTAATATTATTGTGTTTTATCATATATTCAAGTTGGTAATTTTTTGGTTTTTTAAATGTCTGTTTTAATCAAAAACAGATTTTGTTATTTTAGTTTGCTATTAAAGTTTCTAACAAAAAAAATCTTTATGAAAAATATTTTTGCTATTAATGTTTTGAACAAAAACTACTTTGATAATTTTAGTTGCATAAATTTTATATAATTTTTGTTTCAAAAATACTAGAGGTTTATGAAATCTTTTTACTTGATTCCTTTTGCTATTAGAGCTTTATAAAAGCTTTTTAGTTGATTCTTTTTCTATTGAAGAATATTATAGTTTTGTTTTAGTTCATTCTTTTTGCTATTAGAGTTTCACAAAAGTTTTCTAGTTCATTCTTTTTGCTATTAATTCATTCTTTGAGCAAAATGACCCTGAAATTGAAAATCACTTCAAGTGAACTCTAAAAAGGTTGAAAGTTGGCATGGTATCATCATTTTGCTCACATAGCATGTTCTAAAAAGTTGAGAGGGTTACGGCAAAAACTGGATGCACTTTGTGTACAAAATGGGCAATCTCTTTCGAAGTATCAGGTTTCAGACGAAAACTCATCCGTTACAAAGTGATTTGATTTTTTTGAACTTATTTGAACTCTAGACTTTTTGTGTGTTCAAAATGCACCATTCAAAGCCACATCATCAATTTTCAACCTTTCTGACTTCATTTGGTATTTTTCATGCATTTACTAATTTTTTACCTAAATTACCCTGAAATTGAAAAGCACTACAAATGAACTCTGAAAAGGTTGAAAGTTGGCATGGTATCATCATTTCACCCACATAGAACGTGCTAAAAATTTGAGAGGGTTACGCCAAAAGCTGGATGCACTTCGTGTACAAAATGGACAATCTCTTTCGGAGTATCAGGGTTTCATACGAAAACTCATCTATTACGAAAGGCATTTCATTTCTTCACATGTAACTTCAGTGATATTCTAGATCAAAGGAATCATCATAATAGTTGTGGAGAGAAAGTCTTCACTTTTTCATCGCTTGTGTCCTTTGCTTATTGTGCCGTAACCATGGATAATCTTCATCGTTTAACACGGTGCTTGGGTCAGCCTTGACTTTGAAGGGAGGAACTTCATGAAACGTTTCATAATCTTCAGACAAGTCTCTCTTGCCCTCCACTCCCATGATGTCTCTTTTTCCCTAAAGAACTATGTGGCGCTTTGGCTCATCGTATGATGTATTCGCTTCCTTATCTTTTCTTTTTCTTGGTTTGGTAGACATGTCCTTCACGTAGAAAACATGCGCCACATCATTGGCTAGGACGAATGGTTCATTTGTGTGCCCAAGATTGTTCAGATCCATTGTTGTCATTCCATACTGTGGCTCCACCTGTACCCCGCCTCCTAACAGATTAACCCATTTGCACTGAAACAAAGGGACCTTAAAATCATGTCCATAGTCAAGTTCCCATATGTCCACTATGTAACCATAATATGTGTGCTTTCCCCTCTTGGTTGCCGCATCAAAGTGGACACCACTTCTTTGGTTGGTGCTCTTTTGATCTTGGGCAATCGTGTAAAATGTATTCCCATTTATCTCATACCCTTTGTAAGTCAATATAGTCAAAGATGGTCCCCTGACCAACGAGTACAACTCATCAGAAATAGTGTTGTCACCCATGAGACATGTTTGCAACCAACTGCCGAAAGTCCTGATGTGTTCACATTTAATCCAGTCATCACACTGCTCGGGGTGTTTAGAGCACAGAATATTCTTGTGCCTATTGACATACGGGGTCACCAAGGTCGAATTCTGTAGAACTGTGTAGTGTGCTTGAGACCAAGAATGCCCGTCCCTACATATTATTGAGTCCGCTCCTAGCGTTCCTTTTCCAGTCAGTCTCCCCTCATACCGCGATTGAGGGAGACCAATCTTCTTAAGGTCAGGAATGAAGTCAACACAAAACCCAATGATCTCCTTTGTTTGATGGCCCGTGGAGATGCTTCCTTCTAGCCTAGCACAGTTACGAACATATTTCTTTAAGACTCCCATGAACGTCTCAAAGGGGAACATATTGTGTAGAAATACAGGGCCCAGAATGGCAACCTCGTCGACTAGATGAATTAGGACGTGCGTCATGATATTGAAGAAGGATGGTGGGAACACCAGCTTGAAACTGACAAGACATTGCACCAAATCACTCCTTAACCTTGGTAGGATTTCTAGATCACACCTTCTAAGAGATTGCATTGAGGAATGCACATAGCTTCACAATGGCTAATCAAACATTTTCCGGTAGAAGCCCCCTCAATGCAACCGGAAGCAGTTGCGTCATAATCATGTGGTAGTCATGAGACTTTAGGTTCTAGAACTTTTTCTCTCCCAGATTTATTATTCCCTTTATATTCGATGAGAGGCCAGACGGGACCTTCATACTAAGCAGGCATTCAAAGAAGATTTCCTTCTCTTCTTTGGTAAGAGTGCAGCTGACAGGACCTTCATACTGCTATGGAGGCATCCCGTCTTTTTCGTCCACACGTTGCTAGTCCTCCCGTGCCTCCGGCGTATCTTTTGTCTTCCCATACACACCCAAGAAGCCTAGCAGGTTCAAGCAAAGATTCTTTGTCACGTGCATCACGTTGATTGCAGAGCGGACCTCTAGGTCTTTCCAATAGGGTAGGTCCCAAAATATAGATTTCTTCTTCCACATGGGTGTGCGTCCCTCAGCGTCCGATAGTCTGCCAGGACCCTTTCCAAAGATTACTTGTAAATCATTGACCATATCAAGTATGTGATCACCAGTATGGACGGCGGGCTTCTTCCGGTCACACCGATCTAGCATGTAACACATCAAATCACTTTGCGGCCTCACACACAGTATTCCCATGGGTGCCACCTTACCTGGCCCGGGACCGTTTGCGCCTTTTGGCTCACGTATATGATAGTGTCGCTAGCATCCATATAACAGAGAACCCGGGCCGACATGACTAGTCGTAAACCCAAAGTGGCACTAACTTACAGGGACAGGCATACATGACCCAGCAACGAACGTGTCGGTCATCAGCGAGTGAATTTGGGCTGTAGCAACTGGGCTAGCAGGACTCCGGGAATCCGGGCTGTAGCAGGCTAACAGGACTCCGAAAGACACTGCGTGACATTTCCCCGAAGGGACAGACACAGGATCGAAGAGGGACACATGTCGGCCAGTCTAAGTGTTCCAGAGCAGTAGCAACTGGGCTAGCAGGACTCCGGTAAACCGGGCTGTAGCAGACTACCATGGTTCAGTGGAAGCACCAGACTACATTTCCCCATAAGAGAGGCTACCAAGGATAGACAACTAGGTTGTCGGATCCCACACATACCAAGCATTTCAATCATACACACAATATGCTCGATATGTGTAAATACAACATGGCATCACAACAAAAATCTACGACTCAAAGTATTTATTCAATAGGCTCCGAGGAGCGAGATATTACAAACATGGGTCTCATGACCCAACATTCAGAGCACACAAGTCAAAGCACATGCGGAAGCTTAACATGTCTGAGTACAGACATCTACAAATGGAAAAGGCTGAGAAGCCTGATTATCTACCAGATCCTGCTGAGGGCACAAGACCGTAGCTGAGATATCAAGCTAAACATCGAAGTCCACACGGAACTACTAGCGAGACTGAAGTCTCTCTACAAAAACATAAATTAAGCAAACGTGAGTACAAATGTACCCAGCAAGACTTACATCAGAGCTAACAACATATGCATCATTATCAACAAAGGGATGGTGGGGTTTAACTGCAGCAAGCCAGCTTTGACTCAGTGGCTATCCTGAACTATGATTGCAAGCAACTCTTTTGTGGTGGCGCACACGAGTCCACATATTCACCATATCAATACACCACTATGGATCCACTCCCGTCTCCCTACGAGAACGCCATCCATAGCACTCACGCTTATCTTGCGCATTTTAGAGTATCCACTTTCACTTGTCTATGAACTGTACAGGCAACCCAGAAGTCCTTTACCGTGGACGCGGCTATTCAAATAGATCATTTATAACCCTGCAGGGATGTACTTCTTCACACATGTTTCCACCACTTAGCGTCTGCGCACGACATGTGCTCGGCAGACTTCAAGCGAAAGCCGACGTGGGTGTAGACCACGACCTAACTAACCACACAAGTCTCTAGTCCAGGTTTATCGCCTATTCGGGTTCCATCCGCGAGGAGATCCAGCCGGGGTTTCGCTCACAGCCCCAAACGATGTGTGCAGGGTTCCTGAGACACCAAACGGGCGCCCGGTACACCGGGCCACGGTGTATCTACCGCATCATAGCCCACCCCTAGGGTCAGCGCTACGCACGGCCTCCAACACATATCCTACAAACACCAGAAACTAGTTGCAACTCCTGGACAGAGGACAGGGGCGGTTAATAAGTCGAGCGGGGTCATAATCCAGGGCCCAACGTGTGGTAGTAGCTGTTCAGGGCTCACAAACACAGAACTCAGTTCCTGAGGACGGTTTCAATGAGACAACCCACCATGTACTCCTACATGGACTCTCACCGCTACCTTTACCAAATCATGTTCACACTTAGCTCTCACAAAGTAGGACATGTTCATCACCATTCCAATTCATCCCCGATGAATCAGACCTGACTCAACTCTAAGTAGTAGCAGGCATGACAAACAAGCATTAATGAGTAGGCACATTAGGGCTCAAACAACTCCTACTCATGCTAGTGGGTTTCATCTATTTACTGTGGCAATGACAGGTCATGCAGAGGAAATGGGGTTCAACTACCGCAGCATGTAACAGTTGAATCATTGTTGTCCTAATGCAGAAAAATAGAGCAGGAGCGAGAGAGTGGGATTGTATCGGAATGAACAAGGGGGTTTTGCTTGCCTGGCACTTCTGAAGATAGCATTGAGTCTTCATCAGTGTCAATGATCACAACGTCGGAACAACGTCTACCGAGGGGGAACAACACCGGCAAACAGAGAAGAAACACGATCAATGCAATGCACAATATGATGCAAGATCATGACATGGCGATATGACGTGATTTGAGCTAATGCAGCTAAGAATAGAAGGGTTTGAGCTTATTTGAACCAAAGATTCAAATTCAAACTTAAACTATGAATTTATAAAGTGCATTATCATGTTTTGATATGAACAGCAAGGTTAAGTTGCTTTTTCATGCATGAAACCAGTACCAATGGATAGATTGGATTTTTCTGATCATTTTGCATATATAAATTATTTGATTTGGAGCTACGGTTGAATTACTATGATTTTTAGAACTTTAGGCAATTTTCTGGATTTTCTAATTATTTAGAAATAAACTAATTCCAGAAAATGCATTACTGTGTCAGCACTGCATCATTGCGATGTTAGCGGTCAATGGGGACGGTCCAGGTCAAACCTGACTAGTGGGACCCACTGGTCAGTGTCACAGTTAGCCAACTAACTAAATTAGTATTAGTTTAGCTCCTAATCTAGGTTTGACCAGGGGGCGGGGCCCACATGGTCAAATGGGTCAAACCCACTCGCGACATGACGCCGGCGAGGCCAGACGTGGCGGAGCAGCACGGGATTCCTCCTCCGGCGACCAAATGGACGGCGGAGGGCATATACGTGACGCGGGGAGTGAGCCGCGTTGGTGGTGGCGGGGGAGCTCGGGGTCGCCGGAAACGACGCCGGCGACGAGCTGTGCGGCAGCCGGAGTTCGGGTGAGGTTGAACTCGTCGCTGTGGTGGTCTTGGAGGCTCAAGGCCGGCTCCTACATGGTCTACGTGGTGCTGTGAAGTCACTGGACATGGTGGTGCGCCCGTTGGGTGGTGGGAGCATCGTCGGTGACGAACTCAGGCGGCGGCGTGTGCGGTGAAGCTCGTTGTGGTCAAAGCAGTGGACGGAAGAGAGAACGAGAGGGATGGGAAGGGGAAGAAGCTCACGTTGAACACAATGAGCTAGGCGGCGAGGTCGGGTACGAGCTGCTTCAGCGGTGACGGCGAAGGGGATCTCCGGCGATGGCGGAGTCGGGCGAGGTTGATGACGTGGCTTCGGGGCAAGCGAGCGCTCGAGGCTCGGCCTGCTCGATGGAGAGGACGACGGCGGACCCGCTGGACACTGCAAGGTGACGCAGAGACGGAGGTGGCCACATCTACGACAGCGAGGTGACGCAGAGACGGAGGTGGCCACGTCTACGATGGCGAGGTTGCGGCTGCGTCGGCCATGGCGGAAGGGGGCGAGGGAGAGGTGTTGGGGGAGAGTGAGCGTGTCCAGGCGGTCGACGGGGCGACGTGGAGATCGACTAGCGCGTTCAGGGGCGAAGCGGCAAGCAGGTGGCGCCGTGGCGAGCTCGGGCACGCCGGCGCTCACCTCTGTGCCTGCCTGGTGAGAGGAAGGAGCTGATTGGCCATGGGCCAGCACAGTGCTGGGCCGCCAGGTGGGCCCGCCAAGTAAGTGCTTTTCCTTGTATTTTCTATTTTCTTTTATTTCTATAGGTTTGTGGCTTTTTTAAAAATGCTTAGGCACTTTCAAAAATCACCAAACAGCTCATGCCCACTGTTTAGCATATAACCAACATGGAACATTTTAGTTTAGGATTATTTGGACATTTAAAATATTTCATAGCATTTAAATGCCCAAATGCAATTGAGATATGATTTAATCCAGTGACCCAACGATGTCCTAGAAAATTGTGCACCATTTTTGTCAGAGGTTCTAGTCCAAGGCAAAGATGATGAACATTTTAGAAGGGCATTTCAGGTTCATTGAAAAGGATTTTAGTAAACCCTAGTTGGTTTAAGTGGTGCTGGGGGTTTCTGTCATCCCCATTTCAAGTTTCTGAGAAATTTAAACATGATGCACACATGAAGGGCTAGCCTAGTGCATACCAGAACTAGGGATGTGACAGTCGCCTTTGAAATGCTTGCCTTTCTTTCAACATTGATGGTTGGTCAGAAGAAATCGATGATGCCCGAGGTACACATTCTTCCTGCATTTGTCAAAATATATACTTTCGGTGTCATCTAAACAGTGTGTGCATGTGTGGTATCCCTTTGTCTGTCCTGGAAGGTTACTAAGAGTAGGCCAATCATTGATGGTTACAAAAAGCAACGCTTGTAGGTCAAATTCCTGCTGGTCGTGCTCATCCCACACACATACACATTTTCCATTCCACAGTTGTAAAAGTTCTTCAAGTAATTGCCTTAGGTACACATCAATGTCATTGCTGGGTTGCTTAGGGCCTTAGATGAGAACTGGCATCATAATGAACTTCCGCTTCATGCCCAGCCAATGAGGAAGGTTATAGATACATATAGTCACGGGCCAGGTGCTATGATTGCTGCTCTGCTCCCCAAAAGGATTAATGCCATCCACGCTTAAACCAAACCATACATTCCTTGCATCACCTAGAAAGTCCCCCCACTTTCTCTTGATTTTTCTCCACTGCGACCCGTCAGCGGGTGCTGTCAACTTCCCGTCTTTCTTACGGTCCTCTTTGTGCCATCGCATCAACTTGGCATGCTCTTTGTTTCTGAACAGACGTTTCAGCCGTGGTATTATAGGAGCATACCACATCACCCTGGCAGGAACCCTCTTCCTGGGGCGCTCGCCGTCAACATCACCAGGGTCATCTCGTCTGATATTATACCGCAATGCACCGCATACCAGGCATGCATTCAAATCCTCGTATGCACCGCGGTAGAGGATGCAGTCACTAGGGCATGCATGTATCTTCTGCACCTCCAATCCTAGAGGGCATAGAACCTTCTTTGCTCCGTACGTACTGTCGGGCAATTCGTTATCCTTTGGAAGCCTCTTCTTCAATATTTACATTAGCTTCTCAAATCTATTGTCAGATACACCATTGTCTGCCTTCCATTGCAACAATTCCAGTGTGGTACCGAGCTTTGTGTTGCCATATTCGCAATTGGGGTACAACCCTTTTTGTGATCCTCTAACATGTGATCGAACTTCAACTTCTCCTTTTCACTTTCGCATTGTCTCTTTGCATCAACAATGACCCGGCGAAGATCATCATCGGGCACATCGTCTGGTTCCTGTTGATCTTCAGCTTCCCCCGTTGCAGCATCACCATATTCAGGGGGCAGAGAGTTGTGATAATCCTCTTCTTCTTCGTTGTCTTTCATCATAACCCCTCTTTCTCCGTGCTTGGTCCAAACATTATAGTGTGGCATGAAACCCTTCTCAAGAAGGTGGACGTGAAGGGTTTTCGAGTCAGAGTAAGACTTTGTATTCCCACAGATAGGGCATGGACAACACATAAAACCATTCTGCTTGTTTGCCTCAGCCACTTAGAGAAAATTATGCATGCCCTTAAGGTACTCCACTACAAAAAAAGACACATCCGTGACATTTTGGACCAAACGAAAAAAATTCCTGTCATGCTTATGACACTTCTATGATGATAATTGTGACTAAACAAGGTATCATCATAGATCTGGTGGGCTCCTACTTCTATGACAAAAAATCATGACAGAAAATGGGATTTTCGTCCTAGGCAGGCCGGAGACGCACCTGGATGACATTCTTTGGGCCGTCCATGATGGAAAAAACCGTGGTAGAAGCAAGGGCGAGGAAAATATCGAGGAGTTACCGGTTAGGGTGGGTGGTCGGGGGCCGAGCGATGCGTGTTTCTCTCATACACGTACGCGCGTGGGTGCAAGGCGTTGGGATCTAACTGAACCAAGTGAGGCGTTCGCCTACTAAACCCGAGCGATTGCACTACAGGCTACGCATTACTGAACTCGAGCGATCGATCGATCTGGCTGTTAACTGAACCCGATCGAGTGATTCCTTCGCTACTGCTGCTAACTAAAGTCGATCGAACCTGCTGCCTCTTGATGAACAGTGAGCGCTGTGGGGGGGATTGGATGAACAGTTCCTGGTGGGGGGTTGGATGATCAGGAGCCCATGGTAGTAGAGGTTGTTGCCGCTGGATGAACAGGATCCCGATCGATCGAGCCAGTTGGGGGTGGAGAAACAGGAACCCCTGGAGGGCTGGATGAATATGACGACCCCGTGGAGGGCTGGTTGAACAGTAGCCAGTGGAGGGCTGGATGAACAGTAGCCCGTGGAGGGGTGGTTGAACAGGACCCCGTAGAGAGGGTTGGTTGAACAGTAGCCGGTGAAGGAGCGGTGGAGGCTGGATGAACAGTCGCAGGTGGAGGCTGGAGGAGGTCGACGGTGGATGAACAGTAGCCCGTGGAGGCTAGAGGAGGTCGACGGTGGAGATGAACAGTAGCCCGTGGAGTCCCGTTTTGCGGTACGCCACACCCCTCCCGATGAACAGGACCCCCGTTTAGACCGTAGCGCCCCAACACAAGTCTGTTTCCTCCGTTTTGCGGTACGCCACACCCCTCCCGATCAGCTGGTGGGTCCGACCTGTCAGCGGGAGGAACGTTTTTCCGCAAAATACAGAGGCCCTTCTGGTGGGTCCCAGCTATCAGGTCGAGGAATCATTATATTGCGCGTAATAAGGAGGCATTTCCTTGCGTGCGGCCGTGGACCCAGCTGTCAGCCTCTCCACGTACAGTCCACTTTTGATGGATGTCGTTCGTTGACCACGTTGACCACGCCGCGTCGAGAGCACCAGAGCGGTGGACGACGGCGAGGCCTAGGAAGGGAACGACACGGAGCCAGGGAAGACTCGGCAGTTGTTTCCCACGCAGAGGGGAGTACGAGGGTTTACTGGTTCGTCTGCCATCACCGGAGAATAACAGCAGGTGTGGGTGACTAGAGGGATGGCTAGGCCAGCGATGGGAGTACGGTGGGGCGGTGAGGCATGCGCGGCAGCACAGCCGGCCGCGGCAGGAGGGAGCAGGCAGTCCCGCCGGTGCTTGTTTGAGTGGCTGGAGCAGGAAGAGCAGAGATTGAAGAAGCACGACGACCGTTGGATGGACATCCAATAGTCACTACTCTTGTGTGTTCCCTAAGTTGACATGGTGTTGCGTGTGCGTCAACCTTTTTTAGGAAAGCATACGCGTCAACCTGTACTAGGCGCACAAGTCAGCCTCAAATCTGTGGAAAACAAGATACAACCCATCTTCCATTATTTCTAATAATTTACAGCCCATTTGCTAATTCTTAAGGATTTTTTTGGAGCCCATCTTCTTTTTGTTAGCATTACAGCCCATATTGTGGCCACGGTTAAAAATTATACGAAATTTTGCATATTTCGGTGCGGTCAACTGTTTTTAATCCCGAAATATCGAGTCACATTCAAACTATTTTGAAAAATAATTTATATAAATATAAAATCAAAATTATTGTCCACGCATAAAAATCAATGGAGCTAAATTTTCAGGTCTATAAACCGAATCATCAAAATCTTCAAACTCTTTAAACATAGATTCAATTTCATAAGCACCCATAAAAGCAACAAATTCTTCTATTTGTTCCACATCATAGTAATCATAGATACCATTAGCATAAGAAGCTAAGGTTTTATTATCATTAAATTTGCATGAAAAGGGAAGGTGTGGAGCCTTCACCCTAGAGCAACAAGTATAATCATATCTCAAGCATAGTTGCCTAGCATACCACTTCAACATAAAATTTGATCCCATAATAGTTTCCCTTTTTGTGTCAAGCGATAATCCCTAAAGTATTCATGTTGATCCAACGTTACTCCCATTACAAAGTTGAATGGGGTTTTCTCACGATTATCAAAGTAGTACATAATATCTATCACATAATGAGCAACGAGGGTTTTAGGAGGTTCCCCATCTCCATGAGCAGCAAGTACACCTAATTTTTTTGGTATTTCGTGTTCCATATCCATAACTAAAGATAGACAACAACTTAGAACAGAAAATAAAATTTACTTAGTGATAACACTACTAGGAAAAGGCCTGCTAGTGGCGCACTAGTTTTGCCTACTAATGGCGCACTACTAGTGTGCCACTAGCACCACGCCATTAGAAATAAATACTAATGGCGCACCCCTGGTGCGCCATTAGTACCATTAGTATAGCCCACCGTGCGCCATTAGTATGCCTCCCAGGGGCCATATTTACCCATGTGCCTTGGCATACTAATGGCGCACTAGGGGGTGATGCGCCATTAGTGTCCTTTCTTCAGTGCGCCATTAGTGTGCTGAGTGGTGCGCCATTAGTATAAATATTAGGGATTATTTTTTTTCTTTTCTGATATTTGCACAGGTTACAAAACATATTACTGCACATAATATAGAGAGCACAACATGTAAACAGCAGATTTATCGAATACAATAGAAGATTAGTCTCCGAATATAATTCATCATATTAGTCTCCGAATTTCAAATACCGAACAAAGTTATAACATTACAAGTCTCGAAACCGCGAGTAGCGAGTTTGTCTTCACATTACAAGTCGATATCGATCATCTAAACTACCATCACATAGAAGAGAGCTGCGGTCATCACGATTAGCATCATCGCGATGAAACTGGTCTTCATCCGGTTCCTCCTCCGCTCCCTCTTCTCTCCCGCTAGATAGCGCGCGTATCTAACTTCTGCCTCCGCCCTAGTGGTGTACCCTTTGTAACTGTTACCGCTGAAACGGTGAACCTGTCTCCGACACTCCTCCCAGTCGTCGTAGACTCCGGGAACCTTACCCTTGTACACGACATACGACGGCATCTCTATATATGCACTAGCCAAACAAAATGTTAGTAGCAATTCACAGACAATACATAAGCAATATATAAGTATGCAACAAAAGGATCGGAAGAGAAAAGCAACACATTAATAGCACGATTCATGGTCCTACTAATAAATAGCATCGATTACATATAAGTTGAACGACTGTCCAAACCAAAGAGACATACAAGTTCATTAAAGTTTAATATTACAACATGAGCCAATCGACATTTCAGAACTACATAGCATCACTACTTTCGACTCGACTCAGGGACCGGAGCGTGGATGAAGCCGCCGTCTTTCGTGATGGTCATGAAATCGCGGGCGTTGTCAGCCTGCATTTGTAGCGTTGTTTCTATCTCACTGTTGGACGGTTGATGTCTGAGATAGAACTGCCCCGAGGTACGAAGGACATCTTGATGGATGATTTCCGCAAACTCCGACTGGATGCGAAAGAATTCTTGTCTGATGTCCGCGTCCTGGATTGCCGACAAGCGTGCGGCCCAATCTTTGAGATTATTTGGTAGCAGAAGGTGATTATGGTCCCGTACGATCGCCCGCATGTGATGGAGGGCGTAGTAGGCATCCTTCTGACCGCCAGGCGGCTGCTTGACGCAGGAGAACGTCGTATTGTGGCTGAAGATGTGCTTGCCGTACTTACGAACTGGCCTGCTGAAGGTGCCTCCAGATCTGGCGTAGCCGGGGAGAACATCATCAAGAACTTTCTTGATATTTGTGTAGTCTATCTTCGACTGACGGTCCGGGTCGAAATACGTGGCCATGGAATATTTCGGGCTTAAGAGGATGAGTGTGCAATGTGTGTCACTGCACAAAACACGGAATGTTAGAAAAAAAAGAACGATCGAAATCTAAGAAATCATATGTTACGGGGCGGTGAGGGGATGACTTACTCGGGAAAGTAAGGCACGAGGAAGTTATCCTTATCTGGGTTTGCCAGAATGACGCCTTCGAGGTATGAACTCGCGACTTGCCGGTCCCCAGCGCTGCCCAAGATCTTGGCACGCATGTAGAAGGGGTCGACTATCACGATGTCCGGGGTCTTGTCTCTAATGATCCGCATCTCCATACTCAGCGAAAATAGCCGAACGAAGGTGTAGTGCAGCGGATGAAGGTTAAACATAGCGAAGATGTCATCAAACCGCAGGACGATCGTACCCCCGATGGCGCTATCCACAAAGCCCTTGCCCTCTGGCACCTTGGCCACGAAAACCGGGTATGCCACATCATTCTCGGAGAGACGCCGCTTCTCCAAAGAAAGAACACTGTCATGCAGACTCCGCATAGCACCGGTTGCAGCATTGAGCAGATTAGTCGGTAGCATCGGCCTACCCGCCACATGCACCCTCCTCGAGATATCCTTAGGTGAAGGTGGCCCGTCCTGAGCACGGATCGTACTCGGTGCCGGCTGGCTCGCACCGCCCTTGTTATTCTTTCGTTTCCGTCCCTTCTTCCTCATCTCCTGTAATGGGATCGAGTTCTGCTCAGAGACCGCCTTCTTGAGTGTGTTGGGGCTGATAATATTCCGCACCTCGGCTATCTGAGGCTCGGTGAAGGCGGCAGCTGGAGGCGTCTCCTGAGAACTGAACGCCAGACGACGCCTGTTGCAATTGGGTTTCTCCGCGGTACCAGCTCGATCGCGGTCGTCTTTTTCAGGGTTGGGTTCTTGAGAAGGAGGCCCGAAGAATTCGTCACCGTACCCATGTTCGGCAAAGTACTTATCGACGTTGATAAATGTACCGTCGTCGTTGTCGTCGTCGTCCGGATCCTGTGCCATATGCATGTCCGGATCCTGTGCCATAGGGATGTCCGGCATGTCCGGTAGCGTTGCGGCGGTCTTGCCATGGCTTGGCACCAGCACGACTGGCGGTGTTGTCATTGGGGTGGTGTCCCCCGCCCCCAAACGAATCTGGCTCTTCGGCCAAAGCAGGGGCCAGACTTACGCAGGCGCTGAGGGTCATCACATCATCTTCGTCGGCCCCAGCAGGTCGAATCGGAGGTAACAACTCGTCGCAGCCTGGCAGCACCCGAACCAGTTCAACCCTATACACGGTGGGTGGCATCAGATTACCGTGGAACACGGGGTTGCCCGGTTGAACGATTCTGCCCTTGGCGATATCGATCAACTCACCGCCCACGAAGTGCAGGAGAGTGCATGGAACGTCGGCGGCGCCCTGCGAAAACATGTAGGGCGTCAGGGATGCCCAGTCAAAGGCAAGGAGATGAAGTCATCGGCCGAGAGGCTTAGTTACCATGATGGCGTCGAGCTCGGCTAATGTCGAGGCACCGCCAACGGCGGGCGTGCAACTGACGGAGGGGCCGCTTGCTGCCGAGGTGCCGGCCGGCGTACACCCGGGTGCATTAAGCTCCAATGCCCGTGCCGGCGCCGGAGACACCAATACCGCCTCCGCCGGAGACACCAATGGCGCCGCCTGCGCGTTGTGCGAGTTGCTGGCCGTGAAGCTGGGAACCGGGGGCGGCCCCTGTTGGCCGCCCGCAATCCACGCCTGCAGCCCCTCAATCAAGCTAGGCACAATGGCGGTGAGCGTCGTTCCCAGTTGTTGTTGCACTTGCTCTTGGACAATCTCCGGAATCCGCGCCACTTGTGCCTTGAGTTCTTGAACCTCGCGCGACTGGCTTTCCGAGCTGGTCTTTTTCTCCTTTCGCCCACCAGCGTTATAGTATGACGACCATTTTGTGGACAAGCCTTTGCCGGCCACACGACCAGCTGACGACGGCTTACTGAGCTTATCCTTGTTTTTCATTATGTTCAACGCCCTATTTAGAGTGCTGTCCCAAGCTGGGGAGCTCTGAGACGACCCCGCGCTACTGCTTTCAGTCTCCTGCGGAAGGAATGTGAACCATTTAGAAATTTGGCTTCATTAATTAGAATGCAACCATATGGAGCTAATTACGCGGGGGTGTATTCCTTACCAGAACACGCTCAAGCGCCTTGGTCTTCGGATCCGTGGTAAGCTCCTTTGTTACCGGGTCCTCCTTGTACCGGGCCCTGACATAGTTCCTGGTCTGCTTCTCACGGTATTTCTCGAAGCGGGGCGGTAGGCCTTGCTCGGCACGCTCCGCGTCCTCCTTGTCCCATATAGGTTCCGCCACTCTGTAACCGCCGGGACCGAGTTTGTGGACCCCTAAGTTCAAGTCCCGCATCTCTTTCCCCCACTGACTTGATTCCTCGGATGCGCCGCTCTCGCACTTGATCTTGAACTCCTTGTAGTCATCTTCGCTGATCGAAGGATTTTTCGCCTTGATCTTCTCATAACTTTCACCTTTGTTAATCATTCTCTTCACCGCGCTTCTCCAAGTAGACAGGGCCGTGCTCATCTTCGTGAGGGCGGCACTGTTCACTTTATTCCCTGAGAGGCGTGTGTTTGCAAACTCAGCGGGGAACTTGTATCGTTCGTGCAGCTTCGTGAAGAGGAGGTTGCGCAAATTCCCTCGGTCCTTATGCCTTAGGTTCTCGGTGTTGATCGAGACGGTGCTCCGGAGAATGCACCCGAGCTGAACCGAGTACCCCTTGACTAATTCTTTGGGCGCCGTTGGATCCCCGTCGCAGTTCACTTCAGTAAATTCCTCCTTGACGGTGCCGAGCACGTTCGGGCGCCGGTCCTTCCGTTGCCTCTTCGGTTGGCTGCCATCTGTGCGTGCGCTGCCATCATCAGTGGTGGCATCCTCGGCGGCACCATCAGTGGTGTCATCCCCGACGCCACTAGGGGTTGTGTAGTCAGGATCGGTGTCTTCCGCGGCGTCCTCATAGCGGTGAGGTTCTTCCTCCATCTCCTGGGACAGCTCCCAGAATGCCTTGCCGCCCGAACCGCCGGCCTCATCGTTGTGGGCCATGTTTCGCTCTAAATAGGAAAAAAGTTTGGTCAAAAAGTTGGTTATTGTCAAGGAACAAGATCATGGTCTCATCATTTAGGGTTTGTCGACACCGAGGCATCCTAAAAGCTAAGCTTTTATCATTTAGGGTTTGTCGACGCCGAGGCACCCTAAAAGCCTAAGCTTTCATCATTTAGGTTTTTATCGACACCGAGGCACCCTAAAAGCCAAGGTTTTATAATTTAGGGTTTGTCGACTCTAAGTTGGGCCTAATCACTTGGCTCTATTGCCACCTATGGTTTAATGCAGCAAGAATAAAGGGGCAGTTGATCCTACTTAATTAAGTACTAAGATACCCCGGCCCATGCATTAGTCGCAAGTACCCCATATGTCCTATTTTTAGCAAAGTCATGCTAAAATTCACGGAAAATTTCAGCATGACCTTTGCTGAAAATAGGACATATGGAGTACCCGAATTTGCCGGAACGGAAGTTAATCGACATTCCGGCAAACTCAAGGGTCTCTCGGGGTACCTGCAAAATCATTACCCCACCCCGCCCAGCTGCAACCCCACAACACCCCACAATATCATCACGACACGATGGTCGGAGACAAAACCCCCCAATATCATCAAAATACTCCAGTTATGAAGTAAAACTCCTGAAGTGTTCCAGGAGTAGAACCTGAAGTGTAGTCAGTGGCTTCACCTATGCCACAGCATACATAGTACATAGAGTTGACATCTCAGCATCGACCACACCACATGCCACAGCATACATAGTACATAGATGATCCAACAGACTACATAGCAGGACAGTTTAAGCGTGAACCGCATCATACAAAATAGAAGAACTTCACTACACAACTGAAACTCAATTAAGCTAGTTAAATGGAGTTCATCTACTCACTAGCAGTACTACTAACTGGCAGTACTTAAACAAGTTAAGCTACTCACTACAGTACTGGCTACTCACTTAAGCTAGAAGCTACAAGTTAAACACATTTTACCAAAGGTATCTTCTTTAGAATGAATGCTTTTACGTAGAGACATAGTTCTGTTAGAATGCATGCTTATACTTCATGTAGTGGTAGAGATACCTTTTTAGTTTAATGTATGTACATAAAAGCTGAAACTCTAAAAAG
This sequence comes from Triticum aestivum, assembly GCF_018294505.1. Lineage (NCBI taxonomy): Eukaryota > Viridiplantae > Streptophyta > Magnoliopsida > Poales > Poaceae > Triticum > Triticum aestivum. The sequence goes on from NC_057808.1 coordinate 405,451,349, forward strand.
AATGTCATTTTATAAAAAAAATATCAGACAGCCCCAATTCATTGGATGCAGAAGTCTGACAAGTGATAAAGTGAAGTCCACGTAGTCATATTCAATATATCAGCTGGATTGGTAAGTCTGGCTGTTACTATGTTAACAAAATAAGTTGTAAATATAAACATCTAAACAGAAGGTGCTAATTTTAGGTTGCACTGGGCATGAGCCTGTGTTGGTCTTTTTTATTTATTTCATGAGGCAGCAAGACAATGCCTCGCAATGTGACTGTGAGAGTAATACAGGTTGATGTGACATGCAGAAAAGGAAAATTCACATATCGCATATGAACTATGTTATTGTGTCTAACATTTAAAAAAAAATACCAAGCGAAGTAGAAAAGGTGAAAACCCCAACAATATATTCCATGCCATCCAATTTGAAGTTGTCTATATAGCTACAGAGTGAAGCTGCCTTCCACTCTAAAGTTACTAGAAGATACCTTCTGTCCAGCTGTCAATCTAAAGGGCTGCAACTTGGGCTTTGAAATGAAGATAAGTGGCCAGTTATTGCCAATTCTTTCAAAACCCATTGAGTGAAGGAACATGTGAAACTGACCAGAATCACACAGGATGACAACGATATGCCAAGTTGCACTACTGTTCCCAATTTTACCTAGGTTTCACAGTTTTCATTCGAGTTGGCACAAAACTTCAAGAATATTGTGTAAAAATGTGAAAAGAAGTCCATGGTCGGATTGTCCCTTACCATAGGTTATTCTGTCAATCTTTGTTAAGCGAAACTATCGACATTCCATGTGTTGAAAATGCAGTGACATTCAGAGCACTGTTGTGCGAAAATTCAGTTAACACACTGTCAAAAAAATTCAGTTACAAACATACATTCAGTTTGAATTAATCTCTCATATTCCCTTCACATTGCTAACCATATGGCCAAAATATCATCCCTAGACATCTCCTGGTCCTACCCAAGATAAACCCTAGTTACAAAAATGCAGTGCGAAAATTCAGTTAACACACTGTTAATACATTCAGTTTGAATTATTTCTCATGGTGATCCTCAACGAAATCTTATGACAGAACTACCAACTTTATAAACCCAAGATAAACCCTAGGAAGAATTAGAGAGGGAGAGGTCAAGGAGGGAGGAGCAGAGAGGGAGAGGTGGGAAATGGAGGCGGGGGTGAGTTGGATGGGGTACCTGCGGGCGTAGAAGACGGGAGCGTCATCGGGGACGAAGACGTCGACGCTGTGGATGTTGCCGCCGCGGGAGGCGATGCAGTCGGAGATCCGGGATGGTGAACTGCGCGCGGAGGCCAGGGGAGTCGAGTCAGTCAGGGGGAGGGGGCTTATGGGAGGAGGAGGACGGGCGGAGGAGGAGGGGCGCTTACGGGCGGCGGCGGGACGGTTGCGGGTCGGCGGCGGTCGTCGTCCTGCACCCCCTGCGGTCGTCGGCGGCGGGATGGTTGGGGGCCGCGCCGGCTTGCTATCCGGTGGGCGGCGGAGGAGCTGCAGTGGTGGGGGCGCGGGGGCGGCGGCGCAAGTAGGGGCGGCGGCGTCGTCGGTCGTCGGGCAGCGGCGCGCAGGGGCTGAGAGATGTGAGATGGGATCGGCCGGGGATTGGGGCCGAGATTTTAGTCGGGGGAGGTATAGCAATGGCGCACCACCCAGCGGTGCGCCATAAGTAACTTTTTTTTTGCATAGCAATGGCGCACCACCCAGCGGTGCGCCATAAGTAACTTTTTTTGCATAGCAATGGCGCACCACCCAGCGGTGCGCCATAAGTAAATTTTTTTTTATTTTTGTTGCATCCAATAATTTTTTAGAAAATGAATACGAATATGAAACAGTCATATTTTTTATAAAAACAGTAATAATTTTTAAAAAATATCATCAAATTTGTTATTTGAAAATATTTATGAATATGAAAACATATCATCAAATTTGTTATTTGAAAATATCATCAAATTTGGAGCGGGTCGGGGAGGGGTGCGGGGGGTCATCGGCGGCGGTGGAGCAGGGGAGGGTGCGGGGGGTGCTCGGCGGCGGTGGAGCGGGCCGGGGAGGGTGCGGGGGGTCGACGGCGGCGGTGGAGCGGGGGAGGGTGCGGGGGGTGCTCGGCGGCGGTGGAGCGGGCCGGGGAGGGGTGCGGGGGGTCGTCGGCGGCGGTGGAGCGGGGGAGGGTGCGGGGGGTGCTCGGCGGCGGTGGAGCGGGCCGGGGAGGGTGCGGGTGGTCGGCGGCGGCGGTGGAGCGGGGGAGGGTGCGGGGGGATCGAGATCGAGATGGAGGGGGATAGCGATCGAGATGGAGGGGGATCGAGATCGAGATGGAGGGGGATCGAGATCGAGTGTCCTCATGAATATTCAATATTTTTTCATATTGAATATGAAAAAATATCATAAAATTTGAAAAATATTCATGAATTCAAAAAGTGCCCATGAAATTTAAAAATATTCATGAGTTCAAAAAGTGCCCATGAAATACAATCGAGAAATGAAGGCTACAATTTAAATACAATCGATCTTAGCTAGCTATCTGTTCACAATCTTCTTGCCCTTATTTTTCGTAAATGGAGTTCTTCTCTTGAACGGACGTCCTTTAGGTAGGGTGGTCCTGCTTCTTCTTGTGGTGTATGCTGGTACTTCATCGTCGTCGTCATGTTCCATCTTCGGGTCGCCGTACTTGTCGAAGTCTTGCTCATTGGCGACTCCATCCATTCCGATGATCTTCCTTTTGCCTCTCCTCACGACAACACGACTGGGCTTTGACGGGTCGGTAATGAAGAAGCATTGGTCCACTTGGGAAGCCAGTACCCATGGCTCATTTTTCGCGGTGACGTTTGCGCCCGCGGTCTTGGATTTGGCTTCGGGTATAACCATGGTGGTGAAATACCGGTCTTCTTTTAGGACGCTCTTGGCCCATCTGACACGGAACATCGGGACCTTCTCTCCAGCGTAGCTCAGCTCCCAGATCTCCTCGATCCTTCCGTAGTATCTGTCCTTGTCGTTACCGGTGTAGGATTCCATCGTTACCCCGGAGTTCTGATAACCATCGCTCTTCATGTCCTTTCCCTCGGTGTAGAATGTGTAGCCGTTGATATCGTACGCCTCATACGTCATCAGGTTGTGCTCGGCGCCCTGTGACAAGGCGAATATGAGTTGTTCTTCCGCGGAAGAATCCTCATGTAAAGGGTACGACAGAAGCTTCTGCTTGAACCAACGCGTGAAACATGAGTTGTGCTCTTTGATTATATCTCCGTCCGTCCTCTGTTGGCCTCGGTCATTGTACGTCTTCTCAATAAAGGTTTTGTGCTCTACCACCCAAGGATCGACCACGTCTATGTGTTGTAGCGCGACTAGGTTTGCTCTTTCAAAGTCGGCGAGTCGACCCTCGAAGTCGACATGCATTTCGCGGCGACCCTCACGGTGACCCCATCCAGCGAGCCTGCCGAGGTGCCTGTTGACGGGCAGACCAACGGGGTTCTCGATGCCTAGATAATTCGTGCAGTAGGAGATGCACTCTTCGGTCAGAAAGCCCCTGGCTATGCTTCCCTCTGGACGTGACATGTTGCGAACGTATCCTTTGATGACACCATTCATCCTTTCGAACGGCATCATGCTGTGCAGGAACGTCGGCCCGAGTTGGATGATATCCTCCACGATATGGACCAGCAGATGCACCATAACGTCGAAGAATGCGGGCGGGAAGTACATCTCAAGCTCGCATAGTATCACCACGATCTCTTCCTGTAGCCTTCTAAGTTGCCTCACGCCAACCGACTTCCGAGAGATGACGTCAAAAAGTTGCATAGGCCAAATAGCGTTTCACGGACGTGCGCGTCCATGATCCCACGGATTGCAACTGGAAGTATCTGCGTCATCAGCACGTGACAGTCGTGAGACTTCATCCCGCTGAACTTCTGCTTCGCTGAGTCTAGGTATCTTCTTATCTTCCCCGCGTAACCATAAGGAAGTTTTACTCCTACGAGGCAGGTGAAAAACTGATCGATCTCCTCCTGACTTAGAGTGAAGCACGCGGGAGGGAAGTCATTTCCGGTCTTCTTGGCCTTTTTGCCTTTGTGATGACTTTCCGTGTCCTGCTTCGCCTCATCATCATCATCATTAGCGTGAAGCTCCTCCCTGATGCCCATTGATTTCAAGTCTGCCCTTGCTTTCGGCCCATCTTTGGTCCTCTCCAGCATGTTGAGCAGGGTACCAAGCAGACTCTCGCACACGTTCTTCGTGATATGCATGACATCAGGGCTGTGAGGCACACGGTAGATCTTCCAGTACGGCAAGTCCCAGAAAACAGACCTCGTTTTACATACCTTCAGCAGCGGCTCTTGCGCCTTTCGCTTCTTTCCCGGCTCTGGTGCCTTTTGCTTCTTTCCCGGCAGTGGGCAATCTTTCCAATTTTTCAATAGCTCGTCTATTTCCTCGCCGCTCCTCGTACGCGAGCGTCTTCGGGGTTCGGTTTCACCATCGAATAGATCCTTGCATTTTCTCCATGGGTCATCGTCGCGAAGCCACCTTCGATGTCCCATGAACACGGTTTTCGATGACCCGGGATCTCTATCTAGCTGGCGATACGTTGTGTCATCCATGCACCTGACGCATCCAGAAAATCCGTGGACCGCCTGCCCCGTGAGATATCCGTAACCGAGATAGTCGTACACCGTCGTGAGCAGTGCGGCTCTCATAGGGAAATATTCTTTCTCTGCGGCATCCCACGTATGGGCTGGCGTTTTCCACAGCGTGTCTAGCTCCTCTTTCAGCAGCCCCAGATATAGATTGATGTCATTCCCTGGTTGTTTCGGCCCTTCAATTAGCATACTCATGTGAATGTACTTCCTCTTCATGCACAACCAGGGGGGAAGGTTGTACATCCACACAAACACAGGCCAGGTGCTATGTGTGCTTCTCTGGCTGCCAAACGGATTGACTCAATCGGTGCTCGCGCCCAGCACGATGTTCCTTTGATCCTTCCCAAATTCTGGGTGTTCGAAGTTCAACGCTTGCCACTGGCTCCCATCCTTAGGGTGACTCAGCATCTTGTCTTTTTTATTTATCTCCGAATCATTTGCGTCATCTTCTCTCTTCTTCTCCTCCCTATCTGCGTGCCAACGCAAGAGCTTTGCTACCTTAGGGTCCGCAAAATACCGCTGCACACAAGGAGTGATCGGAAAGTACCACACCACTTTTCGAGGAGCTTTCTTTCTCTTCTTGTATCGAGTGACGCCGCACATCGGACATATGGCAGACTCCGCGTGCTCGTCCCGATAAATGATGCAATTGTTCATGCACACATGGTATTTCACGTGCGGTAAATCCAGAGGACACACGATTTTCTTCGCCTCCTCAAAACTGGTCGGGCACTTGTTCCCCTTGGGAAGACATTCGTGCCAGAATGACATGTTCTCGTCGAAGCATGCGTCGGTCATTTTGTGTTTTACCTTCATCTCCAGAGCCATGAGCGTTACTTTAAGGCGGGTATCCTCGGGCCTGCATCCTTCATACAATGGAGTAACCGCATCTATCTCCAGTTGATCCAGGTTGGCTTTCTCTCGGGCGGCAGCTCTTGCGTTATCCGTCTGCTTGAGAAGCAGCTCTTGAATATGAGGGTCCTGCACCCAGCCCATCGATGGTCCATCGTCGTCTGCTCCGGCATCTTCATCTTCATGATCATGCCCTTCGTCTGCTCCAGCATCTTCCACATCATCATGTCTGGCATCTTCTACATGATGACTGTGTACTGCATCTACTTCGTGATCATGTCTTGGAGATTCTTCGTCTTCTCGCCTGCCCTCGCCGCGGTTGTCTTGCTGCCCTTCCTCATTTCTTGCCGGCAGGCCCCCATGGACGACTTCATAATCATCTTCATCACCTTGCCACCGATAGCCATCCATGAAACCACGCAAGAGTAGGTGGTCCCGCACCTGTACAGAATCCGGGTCCATAAGGCTCCTCAGCTTGCATCTTTGACACGGACATCTTATCTCCGTCTCGTTATTTTGAAGCATCTCGGCTTTCGCGGAGCTCAAAAACCTATTCACGATGCCTTCGGTCATCGTGCGGACCATGGTCGCCTGCGGGATAGAGCAAAACGATATTTTAGAACCAAGAAAAATTTTGGCATGATTTTGCCTAAAAATAGGACCAAAAAGAATGCATAGTGCCAAAATTCTCGCCGAAACGGAAATGAAGCAACATTCCGGCAAAATATTGGCAACTATCGCATTTCAAATACCGGTACCTGCAAACACAAACATATATGCAACACCACAAACATATGCAACACCACAAACATACATAGATCTAGCTAGGCCATAAAAAGTGCATGTGCACGTTGTTGGAGGGAGAAAAAAGTAGATATACCGTAGGATTTTTATAGGATTTGTTTCCTTTAGAACCAATTGGTTCATAGGAATAGATTCATATACTCCACATTTCAAAGGAAAATAAACATGATATCATTTTTATAGCTTTAGAGCCACTTGGTTCATATGAATGGATTCCTATACTCCCAAAATTTCAAAGGAAAATAAACATTAGCATATATTCAATAGAAAAGTTCCTATGATGTGAATCAAATGACATCTCTTTTCTAATCCCTCCTCATAGGAATTGAGATACATGTCATCTCTAGATTCAATAGAAAAGTTCCTATGATGTGAACCAAATGACATCTCTTTTCCAATCCCTACTCATAGGAATTGAGATACATGTCATCTCTTTCCCTACAACTTCCATGTATACATCTTCTATTCCTAAATAGCTTGTACAACCCACTAGTAGCTTTTTTACTAGACATGCAACTATGGCACAAGAACATGTCATGCATGCAAGTCATAAAATTGTTTTTGTACTCTATGCATGCAAGCACCACATCATCAATTCATGCATATTACTCATAAGTTATTTCTTGCATTAGATATTTTATTGACAATGTATGTGTTGGTCACGTGCACACATATGTAGTTCACATTCACATTTTTGTTAGAAATGTCATTATTTTAACTGCAATTCATTTTTTCTCTTTGTACTCCCTCCGTCTAGGTGTGTAAGTCATCTTCCAAAAACCAAATAATCCCAAAACACTTAGGCGCGGTACATTAACTCCCTCCTCGTTTCTTGTTTCGTGACATATCAACCAATAAGAGATGTGGACCATGCATGCTTTCAATGGCTTGAGACTTTCAAACATGACATGCAGTGGTTAATTCCTTGCATGGAATGCTATTAACTAGCAAAAAAACCAAAGATGACTTATACACCAAGATGGAGGGAGTATTACATTTTCATTTTAAGCATACATTCACTTCCCATTAGTTATAGATGTTTTTGGAGGAACTTATATCCATTATTTTGAGTGGAGTACCAAATCACACGTGGCCGCGGGTATATCAAAATGCAGGGCCCATGCATCATTGCCTTTCGGTCAAACCTACATCCACAATTTTTTGTACGTATATCTCCACTGGTCCCCGAACCCAAAATGTTGCCTCATTCCCGTAAAACCAAGCGGCCCACACATATTAGGGCGTCGACTCGAACTCAATCCCTCTCCCGTTTACTACGACATGGCTCCGCACGCCGTAGTACTCCTACAAACCCTACCGCCGCACGCATCATCGGTTTTCTTCAAGAGGACGTGGGAGAAGCGGATTTGTAGTGGAGGCACTTTCACAAAAAGGATTTGTAGTGGAGGCTCCTACCCTAGGGTGCCCTAGGTAGCTGTCGCACGCATCATTGGTTTTCTCTTTTCTTTATGCTCTTGCGCCTAGAGTGAAATGATGGTTGCTTCGTCCGTCCATCTTAATGCGGGAAAGGTGGGGCTTTGTGATTTGACCCCTCATCGCTCATTTACTACTACTGCGGTGCTACGACCGGGGTGCCTCCAAGTCCAACCGCTGCTCCGAACTGTAATTTTGTGCATCGCACGTGGAACAAGCTGGTGGATGAGCCACATGCCGGCCAAAGGGGTCCTGTTAAGTGTGTCGCCATTTCATGTGCGGGCTGACCCTGCTTGAGTTGCTACGCCAACACGACAGGAGCAGCCTACCACTTGGTTTTTATCCTTGGTGAATCCCGACTATATTGATCTAAAAAGATACTACTCCCTCCGCCTCGGTTCATAGGGCGTGCACATAGTTCTAGGTCATCCATTTGACTAAGTAAATATGAGTTACTATGTCACAAAAAGTATATCATTGGATTCTTAAGCGGATGTCGTTTCTAAACATATACTGTTCATCACATATATAGCCAGTTAAATTCTCAACCTAGAACATCGTGCATGCCCTGTAAACCAATACGGAGGAAGTAGTAAAAATGAGGTGATTTTACCGAGCGGTGGGCAGGGGAGCATGGCCTGTCATGCGGTCCCACGTGTCATGATGTACCAAGGCGATGCGCGTCCCTCTTGAGGCAGAACAATGGCAAAAGCAATACGTGGTTTTCTTGAAGGAGATGATGTCGAAGTGGATTCAGCGAAGCGTGAAATAATGGTTGCTTCATCCATTTGGGAAGGTGCGACATTGTGATTTCACATCTCATTGCTCATTACTACTACTGGGGCGGTACGACTACGGTGCGTCCCCCCTGTTATGCACTATTATTTGGTGCATGACACGTCGACCCGGTTGCTATATGTCCCACATGTCGGCGAGAGGAAGTACAGAATTCATGAAATCGAGCGTCGACGGAGGAGTACAAGACACGGCTTGATTTTTGCTGCTTCGTGCGATCCATCGATACAAACCCGGACTAAAAAAAAGGCGAGGGTGGGTCTTTTCCCGCGCGGCAAGCAGGGGAGTTTGGCATTGTCTGTTCGTGGCAGGAAGGGAAACAAGCAAATAAATGTTGAGCGACTTAGTTTTGGGAGAATCTGATTTTACGGAGTACGTACCCACTATGGAGGTAGTACTACTTACTACTCCCTCCTTTCCGGTTTATAGGGCTCATCTAAACAAATTGTTTTTCCGTTTTGTAAGTCTCAGTTCTACTAGTAGTAGTACCATCACATGTTTGGATTTTGAGGTGCGTTAAATCACCCGATGCAAGCAGTGTCAAGAGAATGCATGTAGAAGTTCATGGAAATTTAGTGGTCATGCATGCATTCGTTCTAATTAATGCCTCAGTAAACATAACTTCTCGAGAAAAACGAGCGTACTAATTACTTGTGCAAACTACAAAATTAATTTCACCCCTCATCGTCTACCTTGGTTGGACAGATTTTGAAATTGAGCCATAAACCGGAAAGGAGGGAGTAGTAACATAGCCTAGGGTATCTTGCTGCACCACGGACTCCAAGGAAATTGTTGTAGTACTACTCCTATATATGTACCACTATACTACTCCTACTACTAAAAGACATATTTCAAACAATATCATAATCTCTCTAACCAAGGTAGGGACGAGGAGTTAACGGAGGGAGTAGTAAAATTTTCTCCTCGTCCTGCGAAGCCACCACGCGCGTGGGCGAGGGAGCGGGCGTAAGGCGTACTAGTAAGCAAGCTTCACCTCGTCCTGCGAGCCACCGCGCCCGTGGGCGGGGAGACGGTGTACTAAGCAAGCTTCTCCTCGTTCTGCGAGTTGATGGGACACATCAAAAGTAATACGTACAGAGCATCTCCAGTGTATAGAGCATTGCCTCTATGGTAGGCCCCAAATGGTTTGCCTCTTATCAAATGAAAAAAATGAGCATGTGAGATGGTGAACGGAAGGAGTACGATACCATTAGTAGTATAGTTCTTTTGGAAGGGTTGTAGTAGTCCCTCCCATTCACATGTTCACATTTCAAGCTTCAATAAAAACGTTGCACGCAAGGATTAAGAGAATCCTCGGCAATGCATGTACTCCCTCAATCCATATAGGGTATAAAATGTGTTTTGGAGGCTAAATTTGACCACATGTTAGAGCAATAATATGACATTCAACTTACACAAATCTTACCATCAAATCCATACGTGGTCATTATACTCCTAACAAATGCATGTGTTGCAATTAGTACGTAGATATAGTAGTAAACACTCACTATCTAGTAGTACTAGTAGTACTCTACACTACTACTACTAGGAGGCCATCCAACTGTGTCCTGGGCTCCCGACAGAAGACCGCGGACACCGATTATTCGTTCATATTTATATTTTCTTCACACAGCGAAATATCTCTATCTCTACTCTTATAAAAAAACCGAGTTGGTGATTATGGTGTACTTGCCATCTTGTAATATAGACCTTCCAATCTATATCTGACTGATAGAAAGCAAACTATGACAATTTTATAAAAGATACTCGCACCTCTCTCCACATTTACAGATAAGGCCTTGCCTCGTTCATCTCCCACAACTTCATTGCTGAGCAATTAAAAAAGGAAGTCTCTGGAACAATCTAGCATGGTGGCCGCTGCCGCCTGCCGGTGCCGTCCATCCCCATGCCTCCACCGCAGTCCGACAACCAGTCACCACCACGCCCCGGTCCTCCTCACCTTATCTCTCATCATTCTCGAGATATCATTTTTTCGATGAAATTCTCAAGATGCCATTTTTCCGATAAAATTTCGAGATATCATTTTTCTGATAAAATTCTCGAGATATCATTAGTTTTTACACATGGGATTACTCCTGCATGGGTCAATCACAACAGGTGTTTTGTAAAAAAATGCATCTTGATGTTTCGTGCAATGCATGGGCATCTTGCTAGTCCATGAAAACAACACATGGAAAAATTTCTCGGTGAACGAGGGATTTGAATGTGCTGGGAGGGGCTGTTTGGATCTTGCCCGGGGTAGCCAAAATATTGGCGACCCTTTTGTCCACTGGTGCCTTTGACACCGATGAATGAGGAATAGCTCGGGTGCTCATGCATCCTCTAGCGCGCGCATTGGAGATGAGCTTGCATGAGCTGTGCTTTTTGGTCCCACCACGCCGCCCGAGCCGGCCGCAGACCGACCGGCGACCCGCAAATTACACCATCCAACTGTAGCCGCACACATTCTGACAGCAACTCAACCAACCGGATGAAATTCATGCAAACACGGCGATATTTCATATAAACAATGAGGGAATTCATATAAAATACCGGATTTTCATACAAACATGACGGGTTTCATTAGATTCAAATCAACTAAGCAGTGCTAGTTTTCAGCAGCACAGGTATAATAATACCTGGCCTAAATAGTCACCTGCCGATCCATTTATGTTCCTCATGTCCGGCAGCACGATCATCGGACTGCCGGGAGCCCAGGAGGTATATGCTTTAGTGCAAAGGACGGCTCGGTTCCCCACTGCCCAACTGACATCATTGGCTGATGCCCAAGATGGAAGTGGAAGGGGGCTTCTCCGCTTCCGTGGAGCCCATGCGGTGTCGATGAAGATCCTCGCAACAAAAGGACCCGGCAAGACACCTGCTGTGTATGCCGGCGTCGCCTCCGCGGTGGCCTTCATGGGACCCAAGCGGTGGCGGCCTCCCGTGTTCTACTTCTCCTCGATGATGGCGGCGGATGCGGAGGCGCTGGCCACCGACTCCTCGCTCTCCGCGCACCCGGCTTCTGTCTCTGCTTGCATGGCGCGGCCGCCGGCATGGGAGTCTCGGCCACAAAAATGGGAGACACGGTCGCAGACACGGGAGGCGCGGTACGAGGTGGCGGCGTGGAGGGCAGCGACGACGCCCGTGCGCTGTTCCTCGTCGAGCTGGCCTGGAGCGGCGAGTTGCTGAACCGCGCGCCAACTTGGGGCGGCAACTGGCTCCGTCGGGCGAGCGGAGGGAGGTGGATCAGCGAGCTGCATAGCTCGTATCCGGCGGGCTCGGCGGGCCACCCGGCTTGGATGCGGATAACTACTCTTCGTAAGCCATTGTAAGAGTGGACAAAATGGTGAAGGAGGAGATAGGGGAGCGGCAGAGGTGTGCGATTCTTAGTCGGCGTCTGGCCTCGTTTAAATAGGAGATTAAATAGATGGCGGACGGGAGGAGCTCGCCCGGTGTTGCGTTTAATGCCGGCCCAGTCATGAACAAACGTGTGTCCAAAGTGGGTTTCTCGGCTTCCACACAGGTTTCATGGAGGCGTTTGAATGCGGCGAGGAGGCGTGTTCAGCTGGGCCAGCGAGTGGCGCCCTCGACTCTGACGTGCGACACCGCGCCGTTCTTCCACTGACATGTGGGCTCTTTGGGCACCTGGCCTGCATGTCAGTGACCCAACGCAGGCAGCACATGGCAGAGGAGCTTTTGGTGGGCCAGGGTGGTCAGAAGCGGGCATTTCATAAACCGATGATTGTTCATTGAGTGTGACGGCACCTATTTCATGTAGATAAGCCTACTATATAATGTAAGAGAATTTTAAAATTTTCATATATACGTTGATAGCCCATTCGATACGTTGTGATTCATAAAGACCGTTGCAAACATCAATGTTCTGCTTATCACAGATGAGATTCATTAATACCTGTAACAATCCATGTCCTTAACAAAGGGTGCATGCACGTATAGGTTGAGCGTTTGTCTTGCGTCGTGCGCTGTGTGCATGCAGGCATGTGATACGTCTCCGTCGTATCTACTTTTCCAAACACTTTTTCCCTTGTTTTGGAATCTAACTTGCATGATTTGAATGGAACTAACCAGGACTGACGTTGTTTTCAGCAGAATTGATATGGTGTTATTTATGTGCAGAAACAAAAGTTCTCAGAATGACCTGAAACTTCACGAAGATTATTTTTAGAAATAATAAAAAATACTGGCGAGATAATCAAGGCCAGGGGGCCCACACCCTTTCCACGAGGGTGGGGGGCGCGCCTGCGCCCCCCTGGGCGCGCCTGCGCCCCCCTGGGCGCGCCCCCTTGCCTCGTGGGCCCCCTGGAGCTCCACCGACCTCAACTCCAACTCCATATATTCGTGTTCGGGGAGAAAAAATTAGAGACATAGATTCATCGCGTTTTACGATACGGAGCCACCGCCAAGCCCTAAACTCTCTTCGGAGGGCTGATCTAGAGTCCGTTCGGGGCTCTGGAGAGGGGAATCCGTCGCCATCGTCATCATCAACCATCCTCCATCACCAATTTCATGATGCTCACCGTCGTGCGTGAGTAATTCCATCGTAGGCTTGCTGGACGGTGATGGGTTGGATGAGATTTATCATGTAATCGAGTTAGTTTTGTTAGGGTTTGATCCCTAGTATCCACTATGTTCTGAGATTGATGTTGTTATGACTTTGCTATGCTTAATGCTTGTCACTAGGGCCCGAGTGCCATGATTTCAGATCTGAACCTATTATGTTTTCATGAATATATGTGAGTTCGTGATCCTATCTTGCAATTCTATAGTCACCTACTGTGTGTTATGATCTGGCAACCCCGAAGTGACAATAATCAGGACCACTTCCGGTGATGACCTTAGTTTGAGGAGTTCATGTATTCACTATGTGTTAATGCTTTGGTCCGGTACTCTTTTAAAAGGAGGCCTTAATATCCCTTAGTTTCCTATAGGACCCCGCTGCCACAGGAGGGTAGGACAAAAGATGTCATGCAAGTTCTTTTCCATAAGCACGTACGACTATATTCGGAATACATGCCTAGATTACATTGATGAATTGGAGCTAGTTCTGTGTCACCCTATGTTATGACTATTACATGATGAACCGTATCCGGCATAATTCTCCATCACCGATCCAATGCCTACGAGCTTTTCACATATTGTTCTTCGCTTATTTACTTTTCCGTTGCTACTATTACAATACTACAAAACCCAAAAATATTACTTTTGCTATCGTTACCGTTACTTCCATACTACTTTGCTACTAAATACTTTGCTGCAGATATTAAGTTATCCAGGTGTGGCTGAATTGACAACTCAGTTGCTAATACTTGAGAATATTCTTTGGCTCCCCTTGTGTCGAATCAATAAATTTGGGTTGAATACTCTACCCTCGAAAACTGTTGTGATCCCCTATACTTGTGGGTTATCAAGACTATTTTCTGGCGCCGTCGCCGGGGAGCATAGTTCTATTCTTTGAGTCACTTGGTACTTATATCTGCTGGTCACTATGAAGAACTTGAAAGACGCGAAAAAAAAAATTTATCCCTCAACTACGAGGGGAGGTAAGGAACTACCATCTAGCTCTGCACTTGATTCACCTTCTGTTTTGAGTAAGCTTGCGACACCTAAACCTGCTTCTGCTATTAATTCTGATATGTCGCATGTTATTGATGATGCCACTTCTGCTATGCATGATACTTATGATGAAACTACTTCTATGCTTGATACTACTGTGCCACTTGGTGAATTTCTTGATGAACAACTTGCTAGGGCTAGAGAGAATGAAATTATTGAAACTGATAATATTGATGAAAGTGATGATGAAGATTCTCCCCCTAGATATGAATTGCCTGTCGTGCCTGAGGGCTATGTTATGGATGAAGAAACTGCTAGAGACTTTCTTGCTTGCAATGATAGAAGTGATCTTAAGAAATTATTAGCTAAGCTGAAACAAAAAACTCTGAATGCTAGAATGAAATATGATCCTGCTTATGCTACTTCACCTATCTTTCTTACTGATAAGGATTATGAATTCTCTATCGACCCTGATATAATTACTTTGGTTGAATCTGATCCTTTCTATGGTTATGAATCTAAAATTGTTGTGGCACATCTTACTAAATTAAATGATATAGCCACCCTGTTCACTAATGATGTGAAAACTCGCTACTACTATATCCTTAACAAAATTCCTTTCTCATTAAAGGGTGATGCTAAGATATGGTTTAATTCTCTTGATCCTGGTTGTGTGCGTAGTCACCGGGATATGATTTATTACTTCTCTGCTAAATATTTCCCTTCTCATAAGAAACAAGCTGCTTTAAGGGAAATATATAATTTTGTGCAAATTGAAGAAGAGAGTCTCCCACAAGCTTGGGGGAGGCTTCTTCAATTACTTATTGCTTTGCCTGATCATCCTCTTAAGAAAAATGAAATACTTGATATCTTTTATAATGGACTAACCGATGCTTCGAGAGACCACCTGGATAGTTGTGTTGGTTCTGTTTTCAGGGAAAGAACACCAGATGAAGCTGAAAATCTATTGAATAATATGTTGACTAATGAAAATAATTGGACACTTCCTGAACCAACTCCTAAGCCAACTCCGAAGAAAAGGGGTATTCTATTTCTCAGTCCTGAAGATATGCAAGAGGCAAAGAAATCTATGAAAGAAAAAGGTATAAAAGCTGAAGATGTTAAGAATTTACCCCCTGTTGGAGAAATACATGGTCTTGATAACCCGACACGGGTAGTAAAGGTAAATTCTCTTTATAGATTTTATGAAGGTGATATTCCTCGTTATAAGTCTGCTAGCCAATGCTTAGATGAGTTTGATAATTTTATTGTCAAACAAGAAAACTACAATGCTTATGTTGGTAGACAATTAAAACACAATGCTTATATGATTGAACACTTGAGTGATTATATGTCTAGAGTTAAAGGTGAACTTAAACTTATTAGTAAACATGCTTTTATGGTTACCACTCAAGTAGAACAAGTACTTAAATCTCAGAATGATTTGCTCAATGAATTGAATAGTAAGAATAATGATTTTGCTGTTAGAGTGGCTACTAGAACTGGTAAAATGACTCAGGAACCTTTGTATCCTGAAGGCCATGCTAAGAGAATTGAGCAGGATTCTCAGAGAAATAATATTGATGCACCTAGTCCTTCTAAAAGGAAGAAAAAGAAAAATGATAGGACTATGCATGCTTCTAGTGAACCTGTTGTAGACACACCTGAGAATCCCAGTGATATTTCTATTTCTGATGCTGAAACACAATCTGGTGATGAACATGAACCTAGTGACAATATTAATGATAATGTTCATGTTGATGCTCAACCTAGCAATGATAATGATGTAGAAGCTGAACCTGTTGTTGATCTTGATAATCCACAATCAAAGAATCAACGTTATGATAAGGAGACTTTGTTGCTAGGAAGCACGGCAAAGAAAGAGAACCATGGGTTCAGAAACCCATGCCTTTTCCTCCCAAACCATCCAAGAAAAAGGATGATGAGGATTTTGAGCGCTTTGCTAAAATGATTAGGCCTATCTTCTTGCGTATGCGTTTAACTGATATGCTTAAAATGAATCCTTATGCTAAGTATATGAAAGAAATTGTTACAAATAAAAGAAAGATACCGGAAGCTGAAATTTCCACCATGCTTGCTAATTATACATTTAAAGGTGGAATACCTAAGAAACTGGGAGATCCATGAGTACCAACTATACCATGCTCCATTCAAAGAAAATATGTTAGAACTGCTTTATGTGATCTTGGAGCCGGTGTTAGTGTTATGCCTCTCTCTTTATATAGTAGACTTGATTTGAATAAGTTGACACCTACTGAAATATCTTTGCAAATGGACGATAAATCAACTGCTATACATGTCGGTATTTGTGAGGATGTGCCTTGTGGTTGCAAACGTTACTATTTTAACGGACTTCGTTATTCTTGATATTCCCGAGGACGATAGTATGTCTATTATTCTTGGATGACCCTTTTTGAATACTGCAGGGGCTATTATTGATTCCGACAAAGGCAATGTCACTTTTCATGTTAATGGTAATGAGCATACGGTACACTTCCCGAGGAAACAACCTCAAGTTCATAGTATAAATTCTATTGGAAAAATTCCATCGATTATTTTTGGAGGTTTTGAATTTCCTCTTCCTACTGTCAAGAAGAAATATGATATTCTTATTATTGGGGACGTGCATATCCCCGTTGAGGTAACATAGTGTTATTCGAAATTTCTCCGGTTTCATGCGATTCGGAATGAGTTTGTTAACAAGACCTGATCAACCTTGTTAGTGGATTCCTTTTGATGAGCATGAGATGGATGAAGTTAGAAGGCACAACCTTCTGTACCCTCCTTTTACTTTCTGTTATTTAGTTGAAATAAAGCAAAATTAGTATTTTCTATCTGTTTTCTGAATTATCCGTGCAATAAAAAAATACCCCAAAAATAAAAGTTCTCCAAATGCCCCGAAATTGAAATATGATTTTTTCTGGAATATTTGAGAATATCTGGCACTGAGAACACAGCAGGGGGAGCTGGCACCTGGCCACGAGGGTCCAGGGCACGCCCACCCCCCTGGGCGTGCCCCCTGCCTCGTGGGCCCATGGTGGCTCCCCTCCACTTATTCCCGCACCCACACACTTCTTCCTCCCAAAAAAATCACCAACCAGCTCAAGCACGAGTTCTAGCTCATTTTCCTGCGATTTTTGATCTCCTTGCTCAAAGCACCTCTCACAAAACTGCTTTGGGGGATTGTTCCTTGGTATGTGACTCCTCCGATGGTCCAATTAGTTTTTCTTCTAGTGTTTTATTCATTGCAAATTTGTGTTGCCTAGGTGAGCATGTTCTTGAGCTTGCATGTCAAATTTATATGCTTCCAAGTCATTCTAATGCATGATATAGTCGCTAGGCACTTGTGGGAGTAGTTGCTATCAATTTTGTTGAGTTTGTTCACTTTTATTTGAAGTTACTAAAATTTTCAGAAATTTTTCAGAGGAAGAAATATGTTTACAAAAATGTACCAAGGTGGACGTTCAAGGAAGCAAGGATCCAGGCTCGCAATGCGCGATGCCGACGATGAACCACCAAGGGACGCTCAAGTGCGGGCTTGTGAATGGCCTTCAGAGGACTTCATGGATCGAGCAAGAATCAAGGAAGAATTTAATGCATATGTGCGTAACGCTGATCTTGTGAGCTTCGAGGCAGATAAGTGCCGTCAGTACCACTATCTCACTGATTCCTTTGCGAGGAGGTTTGAATTTTCATCTTCACGCAATTCTCAAACAGTCCTGTTTGATCTTTGTGAAAATTCTTATACTATGGACTTAGAGGATTTCAACACTACTTGCAAACTTCCACAATGGGGTAGCACTAGTGAGCCTCGCAAATTTGAATTTAGAGATTTTCTTGCTAGTATAATTGTGGGGGAATCTAGAGATATAGCACAAGCTACCATAGGGAGCATTCATTTTCCTGGTGTACATTATTTTGCTCTCTTCGTAGGTAGCTGCATAAATGGTAAGGATGAAGCATGTCACTGTGTGTCCCCGACCTCAGGAGTGCTGTATTAGGAGATAAACATTATAATTTGGGAGCCATTGTTGCACGTAGGTTGCATAATAATAGATTGAATGGAGATTTCTTTGGTGGAATTTATGCAACCCGTTTACCTAATTTTCTTAATATACCCATACGTGAGTATGATATTGAGTTGCCTCCTGTTTATTTAGATTATGAAGCTATGGTTCGTCATCATTTTGTTGAGAGGAACGATCAGTTCCTCCAGTACCGACTAATCTTTGACAGACGACGCACCTATCACATCGCTCTCCCTGCTTCTACTTTCTTTGACTTTCAGGCAAAAGGGAGATATTTTATAACCAGAGAGGAGGCGGACGAGTATAAGAGGAGGACGTAGACAGCCCGCCTCCAAGCTGCAGCCCACGATGCAATAGCCGCTGCATCACACTACGACCCCAACTATAACTTTGGATATCCGCCAGTGCAGCCGTGGTCATAGACCAACTTAGGCCAAAAGCCTAAGCTTGGGGGAGTACGTATTTCTCACCGACATTACATCCATGTTCACACACTCATTGCTAGTTGTCGGTGCTCATACTTTTTCACTGTAATATCCATTCTAGTTTATTTTCCTTTTTATGCTTTCTTCTTGTGTGTTTGAAAAACCTTAAGAAAACCAAAAAAAATAGTTGTAGCTTTTAGCTAGCTTATTTTCTTGCTGTAGTAGTAATAATTAAAAGAAAACCCAAAAAGATTTTCCGTTCTTCTTTTGCTTGTTGGGAGCTTTCCCGTGTAAATAGTTTTATTTCTTTTCTTTGGGGAGCGATAGGAGAAGACCATGATGAAATTGTTAAAGTGGCTCTTATATGCATTATTGTTGATTTAACCAAGAGCCCATATTGCCTTGTCTTCTCCTTTTTATTGAATGCTCGCATATTCCAGCTTAGTCCAATGCACGTGCACTATTATTATTATTCACATCGTTCGGTCGTGCAAGTGAAAGGCAATTATGACGATATATGATGGACTGATTGAGATGAGAGAAGCTGGTATGCACTCGACCTCTCTTGTTTTTGTAAATATGATTAGTTCATCATTCCTAATTCAGCCTATTATGAATAAATATGTTTGCAATGACAATTAGAGATTATAGTTATTTATGCCATGCTTAATTAGCTAGGAGCTTATAATGGTTTACCTTGCGTGCCAACATGCTATTAAAATGGTTGTAATGTGGTATGATAGGGTGGTATCCTCCTTTGAATGATTCAAGTGACTTGACTTGGCACATGTTCACACATGTAGTTGAAACAAATCAACATAGCCTTCATGATATTTATGTTCATGGTGGATTATATCCTACTCAATCTTGCACTCAATGTTCATTAATTTTAATGCATGTTCATGACTTTTGTCGCTCTCTAGTTGGTCGCTTCCCAGTCTTTTTCTGGCCTTCACTTGTACTAAGCGGGAATATTGCTTGTGCATCCAATTCCTTAAACCCCAAAGTTATTCCATATGAGTCCACCATACCTTCCTATATGTGGTATCTACTTGCCGTTCCAAGTAAATTTGTATGTGCCAAACTCTAAACCTTCAAATGAAATTCTGTTTTGTATGCTCGAATAGCTCATGTATCAACTAGGGTTGTCCGTATCTTCCATGCTAGGCGGGTTATTCTCAAGAGGAGTGGACTCCGCTCCTCACTCACGAGAAAATGGCTGGTCACCGGGATGCCCAGTCCCATGCTTTATGCAAATCAAATCAAAATAATTGCAAACAAAACTCCCCCGGGACTGTTGTTAGTTGGAGGCACTCGTTGTTTCGAGCAAGCCATGGATTTATGCTTGTTGGTGGAGGGGGAGTATAAACTTTACCATTCTGTTTGGGAACCGCCTATAATGTGTGTAGCATGGAAGATATCGCCATCTCTCAGTTGTTATGTTGACAATGAAAGTATGCCGCTCAAAATATTATTTATCTCTACTTTAAAATTGAGCTCTGGCACCTCTACAAATCCCTGCTTCCCTCTGCGAAGGGCCTATCTATTTACTTTTATGTTGAGTCATCACCCTCTTATTAAAAAGCACCAGCTGGAGAGCACCGCTGTCATTTTCATCCATTACTATTAATTTATATTGGGTATGACTATGACTGGATCTCTTTTACCATGAATTACAATGTTTAGTCAGTCCTTGATCTTTAAAAGCTCTCTGCATTTATGTTTTCTGGTCTCAGAAAGGGCTAGCAAGATACCATCTAGTTATATCATATCATGATTGTTTTGAGAAAGTGTTGTCATCCGAGATTTATTATTATTGCTCGCTAGTTGATTATGCCATTGACATGAGTAAACATGAGACCTAAGTGTTATTGTGAATATGGTTAGTTCATAATCTTTGCTGAAAACTTGAATGCTGGCTTTACATATTCACAACAACAAGAGCAAACAGAGTTTGTAAAAGTTTTTCTTTATCACTTTCAGTTTATCAACTGAATTGCTTGAGGACAAGCAAAGGTTTAAGCTTGGGGGAGTTGATACGTCTCCATCGTATCTAGTTTTCCAAACACTTTTGCCCTTGTTTTGGACTCTAACTTGCATGATTTGAATGGAACTAACCCGGACTGACGTTGTTTTTAGCAAAATTGCCATGGTGTTATTTATGTGCAGAAACAAAAGTTCTTGGAATGACCTGAAACTTCATGAAGATTATTTTTGGAAATAATAAAAAATATTGGCGAAAGAATCAAGGCCAGGGGACCCACACCCTTTCCACGAGGGTGGGGGGCGTGCCTGCCCCCCCTGGGCGCGCCTCCTGCCTCGTGGGCCCGTGGAGCTCCACCGACCTCAACTCCAACTCCATATATTCATGTTCGGGGAGAAAAAACCAGAGAGAAAGATTCATCGCGTTTTACGATACGGAGTCGCCGCCATGCCCTAAACTCTCTCGAGAGGGCTGGTCTGGACTCCGTTCGGGGCTCCGGAGAGGGGAATCCGTCGCCATCGTCATCATCAACCATCCTACATCACCAATTTCATGATGCTCACCGTCGTGCGTGAGTAATTCCATCGTAGGCTTGCTGGACGGTGATGGGTTGGATGAGATTTATCATGTAATCGAGTTAGTTTTGTTAGGGTTTGATCCCTAGTATCCACTATGTTCTGAGATTGATGTTGCTATGACTTTGCTTTGCTTAATGCTTGTCACTAGGGCCCGAGTGCCATGATTTCAGATCTGAACCTATTATGTTTTCATGAATATGTGTGAGTTATTGATCCTATCTTGCAAGTCTATAGTCACCTACTATGTGTTATGATCCGGCAACCCCGAAGTGACAATAATTGGGACCACTCCCGGTGATGACCATAGTTTGAGGAGTTCATGTATTCACTATGTGTTAATGCTTTGGTCCGATACTCTATTAAAAGGAGACCTTAATATCCCTTAGTTTCCTATAGGACCCCGCTGCCACGGGAGGGTAGGACAAAAGATGTCATGCAAGTTCTTTTCCATAAGCACGTATGACTATATTCGGAATACATGCCTACATTGCATTGATGAATTGGAGATAGTTCTGTGTCACCCTATGTTATGACTGTTACATGATGAACCGCATCCAGCATAATTCTCCATCACCGATCCAATGCCTACGAGCTTTTCACATATTGTTCTTCGCTTATTTACTTTTCAGTTGCTACTGTTACAATCACTACAAAACCCAAAAATATTACTTTTGCTATCATTACCGTTACTTCCATACTACTTTGCTACTAAATACTTTGCTGCAGATATTAAGTTATCTAGGTGTGGCTGAATTGACAACTCAGTTGCTAACACTTGAGAATATTCTTTGGCTCCCCTTGTGTCGAATCAATAAATTTGCGTGGAATACTCTACCCTCGAAAACTGTTGCGATCCCCTATACTTGTGGGTTATCAGCGTGCGAGTGTTGCGTGCATGCATGTGTACGTTTCAGTGTTGCATGCATGTGTGCGTGTGTGCGTGTGTTCGTGAGTGCATGTGTACATGTCAGTGTTGCACGCCTGCATGCGTGCGTCTGTTCATGAGCGCATATGTATTTGTCAGTGTTGCACGCCTGCATGCATGCGTGTGTTCATGCGAGTTTTGCGTGTGTGCATGTGTACATGCGGGGTGAGGCTACACGTCAGTCAACTGACTTTTTCATCTCTGGTCAGTCAATTTTCCAGCTATTGGATACGAAATCAAGGGCATGCAGTTTATCTTCAACCTCCACCCCCCTGAGCCGCCAGCCACCACCGGCCGAACCGCCGGCCCTCGCCGCCCCGCCCGCCCCGAAACCACTCCCCAGCGCCAGTCCGCCGCCACCCCGGCCATCCCTCTCGGCCCCCCGCGCCGAGCTTTTTCTCCGGCGATCCCCAAGCCACCGCCCAATCACCGCAGCCCCCCACCGCCGGCGACTGCCAACCAGAGGTCTCACGACTTCGAATCCCCACCGACCACTAATTTATTACCATTTCTGTCTTTCAAATATGCGCTGACGTGTGGGCCCTATGGTAATGTGCGCTACTGAATGTGGACCATTTGACTGGTCAATTGATCGTGTCATCAACAAATTACGGAGTTGTATGGCGAGTCAGTGACCGTATGATCACCCTAAAATGTATTTTATTAACACAGTACAGACTCAAACTACCATTTCTTTCTTTCATATACGCGCTGACAGGTGGGCCCGGCGGTTACGCGCGCCGATGGTGCAACACTAGTTGCGTGATACGTCCATTTTGCATCATGCTTTTATATCGATATTTATTGCATTATGGGTTGTTATTACAAATTATGTCACAATACTTATGCCTATTCTCTCTTATTTTATAAGGTTTACATGAAGAGGGGGAATGCCGGCAGTTGGAATTCTGGGCTGGAAAAGGAGCAAATATTAGAGATCTATTCTGCACAACTCCAAAAGTCCTGAAACTTTACGGAGGCACGTTTTGGAATTAATAAAAAATACTGGTGAAAGAATCAACCAGAGGGGGCCCACACCCTGGCCACGAGGGTGGGGGCGCGTCCTACCCCCCTGGGTGCGCCCCCCTGTCTCATGGGCCCCTTGGCAGGCCTCCGGTGCCCATCTTCTTCTATATGAAGTCTTTCGTCCAAGAAAAAATAAGAAGGAAGCTTTCGGGATGAAACACCGCCGCCACGAGGCGGAACCAATCTAGGGCTCCGGCGGAGCTGTTCTGCAGAGGAAACATCCCTCCGGGAGGGGGAAATCATCACCATCGTCTTCATCATCGATCCTCTCATCGGGAGGGGGTCAATCTCCATCAACATCTTCACCATCATCATCTCATGTCAAACCCTAGTTCATCTCTTGTATCCAATCTTTGTCTCAAAACCTCAGATTGGTACATGTGGGTTGCTAGTAGTGTTGATTACTCCTTGTAGTTGATGCTAGTTGGTTTATTTGGTGGAAGATCATATGTTCAGATCCTTTATGCATATTAATACCCCTCTGATTATGAACATGAATATGATTTGTGAGTAGTTATGTTTGTTCCTGAGGACATGGGAGAAGTCTTGCTATAAGTAGTCATGTGAATTTGGTATTCGTTCGATATTTTGATGAGATGTATGTTGTCTTTCCTCTAGTGGTGTTATGTGAACATCGACTACATGACACTTAACCATTATTTGGGCCTAGGGGAAGGCATTGGGAAGTAATAAGTAGATGATGGGTTGCTAGAGTGACAGAAGCTTAAACCCTAGTTTATCCATTGCTTCGTAAGGGGCTGATTTGGATCCATATGTTTCATGCTATGGTTAGGTTTACCTTAATACTTCTTTTGTAGTTGCAGATGCTTGCAATAGGAGTTAATCATAAGTGGGATGCTTGTCCAAGGAAGGGCAGTACCTAAGCACCAGTCCACCCACATATCAAATTATCAAAGTAACGAACGCGAATCATATGAGCGTGATGAAAACTAGCTTGATGATAATACCCATGTGTCCTCGGGAGCGCTTTCCTTCATATAAGAGTTTGTCCAGGCTTGTCCTTTGCTACAAACAGGATTGGGCCACCTTGCTACACCTTGTTTACTTTTATTACTTGTTACCCGTTACAAATTACCTTATCACAAAACTATCTGTTACCGATAATTTCAGTGTTTGCAGAGAATACCTTACCGAAAACCACTTGTCATTTCCTTCTATTCCTCATTGGGTTCGACACTCTTACTTATCAAAAGGACTATGATAGATCCCCTATACTTGTGGGTCATCAAGACTCTTTTCTGGCGCCGTTGCCGGGGAGTGAAGCGCCTTTGGTAAGTGGAATTTGGTAAGGAAAAATTTATATAGTGTGCTGAAATTTACTGTCACTTGTTAATATGGAAAGTAATCCTTTGATGGGCTTGTTCGGGGTATCTTCACCCCGACCAGTAGAGGAAAGAGTTGATCCTCAACCTACTGAACCTACTGAAAACGTTTACTTTGAAATTCCTTCGGGTATGATAGAGAAACTGCTAGCTAATCCTTATACAGGAGATGGAACATTGCATCCCGATTTGCACCTAATCTATGTGGATGAACTTTGTGGATTATTTAAGCTTGCAGGTACGCCCGAGGATGTTATCAAGAAGAAGGTCTTCCCTTTATCTTTGAAGGGAAAGGCATTGACATGGTTTAGGCTATGTGATGATATGGGATCATGGAACTACAACCGATTTAAATTGGAATTTCATCAGAAGTTTTATCCTATGCATCTTGTTCATCGTGATCGTAATTATATATATAATTTTTGGCCTCGCGAAGGAGAAAGCATCGCTCAAGCTTGGGGGAGGCTTAAGTCAATGTTATATTCATGCCCCAATCATGAGCTCTCAATAGAAATTATTATTCAAAAAAATTATGCTCGGCTTTCTCTCAATAATCGCTCCATGCTCGATACTTCTTGTACTGGCTCTTTTATGATGAAGACTATTGAATTCAAATGGGATTTATTCGAAATAATTAAACGCAACTCTGAAGATTGGGATCTCGACGAAGGTAAGGAGTCAGGTATAACACCTAAGTTTGATTGTGTTAAATCTTTTATGGATACCGATGTTTTCCGTGAATTTAGCACTAAATATGGACTTGACTCAGAGATAGTAGCTTCTCTCTGTGAATCCTTTGCTACTCATGTTGATCTCCCTAAGGAGAAGTGGTTTAAATATAATCCTCCCATTGAAGTAAAATTAGTTTCACCTATTAAAGTTGAAGAAAAGACTATCACTTATAATGTTGATCCTATCGTTCATACCGCTTATATCGAGAAACCACCTTTCCCTACTAGAATAAAGGATCATGCTAAAGCTTCAACTGTGGTTCGTAAGAGTAATACCAGAACACCTACACCTCCTGAGCAAATTAAAGTTGAACCTAGTATTGCTATGGTTAAAGATCTCTTGGCTGATAATATTGATGGGCATGTTATTTACTTCTGTGATGAAGCTGCTAGAATTGCTAGACCCGATACTAAGGATAAACATAGACCTGTTGTTCGCATGCCTGTTGTTTCTGTTAAAATAGGAGATCATTGCTATCATGGTTTATGTGATAAGGGTGCTAGTGTCAGTGCAATACCTAATTCTTTATACGAATAAATTATGCATGATGTTGCACCTGATGAGATAGGAGATAATTATGTTACTCTTAAGCTTGCCAATAGAGATACTATCTCACCAGTTGGGGTTGTTAGAGATGTTGAAGTCTTGTGTGGGAAAATTAAATATCCTACTGATTTTCTTGTTCTTGCTTCCCCACAAGATAACTTTTGTCCCATTACTTTCGGTAGACCCTTCTTGAATACTGTTAATGCTAGGATAGACTGCGAAAAGGATGTTGTTACTATTGGATTAGGGGATATGTCTCATGATTTCAATTTTGCTAAATTTCGTAGACAACCCCATGATAAAGAATTTCCTAGTAAAGATGAAATTATTGGTCTTGCTTCTATTGTCGTGCCTCCTAACGATCCTTTAGAACAATATTTGCTAGACCATGAAAATGATATGTTTATGAATGAAAGAAGGGAAATAGATGAAGTATTCTTAAACAGGGACCTATCTTGAAACAAAACTTGCCTGTTGAAATTCTAGGGCATCCTCCTCCACCCAAGGGTGATCCCGTGTTTGAGCTTAAACCTTTACCTGATACTCTTAAATATGCTTATCTTGATGAAAAGAAGGTATATCCTGTTATTATTAGTGCTAACCTTTCAGAGCAAGAAGAAGAGAAATTATTGAAAACTCTGAAGAAGCACCGTGCTGCTATTGGATATACTCTTGATGATCTTAAGGGCATTATTCCTACTCTATGTCAGCACAAGATAAAATTGGAGAAAGACGCTAAACCGGTTGTTGATCACCAACGACGGTTAAATCCTAAGATGAAAGAAGTGGTAAGAAAAGAAATACTAAAGCTTCTGGAGGCAGGTATAATTTATCCCGTTGCTGATAGTCAGTGGGTAAGTCCTGTCCATTGTGTCCCTAAGAAGGGAGGTATTACTGTTGTTCCTAATGATAAAGATGAATTGATCCCACAAAGAATTGTTACAGGTTATAGAATGGTAATTGATTTCCAAAAACTAAATAAATCTACTAAAAAGGATCATTACCCTTTACCTTTTATTGATCAAATGCTAGAAAGATTATCCAAACATACACATTTTTGCTTTCTGGACGGTTATTCTGGTTTCTCTCAAATACCTGTGTCCAAAGAGGATCAAGAAAAGACCACTTTTACTTGCCCTTTCAGTACCTTTGCTTATAGACGTATGCCTTTTGGCTTATGTAATGCACCTACTACCTTTCAAAGATGCATGATGGCTATATTATCTGATTTTTGTGAAAAGATTGTTGAGGTTTTCATGGATGATTTCTCCGTATATGGACTTCTTTGATGATTGCTTGAGCAACCTTGATCGAGTTTTGCAGAGATGTGAAGAAACTAATCTTGTCTTGAATTGGGAGAAGTGTCACTTTATGGTTAATGAAGGTATTGTCTTGGGGCATAAAATTTCTGAAAGAGGTATTGAAGTTGATAAAGCTAAAGTTGATGCTATTGAAAAGATGCCGTGTCCTAAGGATATTAAAGGTATAAGAAGTTTCCTTGGTCATGCCGGTTTTTATAGGAGGTTCATTAAGGACTTCTCTAAAATTTCTAGGCCTCTCACTAATCTCTTACAAAAAGATGTTCCTTTTGTCTTTGATGATGATTGTGTAGAAGCATTTGAAATACTTAAGAAAGCCTTGATTTCTGCACCTATTGTTCAGCCACCTGATTGGAATTTACCCTTTGAAATTATGTGTGATGCAAGTGATTATGCTGTAGGTGTTGTTCTAGGAAAAAGAGTCACTACAAAAAAAGACACATCCGTGACATTTTGGGCCGAATGAAAAAAAATTCTGTCATACATATGACACTTCTATGACGATAATTGTGACAAAACCCGGTATCATCATAGATGTGGTGGGCTCCTACTTCTATGACAAAAAATGGGCTTTTCGTCCTGGGCGGGCCGGAGACGCAGCTGCATGACATTCTTTGGGCCGTCCATGACGAAAAAAACCATGGTAGAAACGAGGGGGAGGAAAATTTTGGGGAGTTCCCGGTTACGGTGGGAGGTCGGGGGCCGAGAGATGCGCGTTTCTCTCGTACACGTACGCGCGTGTGTGCGAGGCGTTGGCTCTAACTGAACCCAAGCGAGGCGTTGGGCTCTAACTGAACCCGAGCGATTGCACTGCAGGCTACGCGTTACTGAACCCGGGCGATCGATCGATGGCTGTTAACTGAACCCGATCGAGCGATTCCTTCGCTACTACTACTAACTGAAGCCGATCGATTGGATGAACAGTGAGCGTTGTGGGGGGGTTAGAAGAACAGTGAGCGGTGGCGTTGCCTCTGGATGAACAGGACCCCGTGGTGTGGTGGAGGGCTGGATGAATAGTAGATGGTGGAGGGGTGCCCGTGGAGGGGTGGTTGAACAGGACCCCGTGGTGTGGAGGGCTGGATGAACAGTAGACGGTGGAGGGGTGCCCGTGGAGGGGTGGTTGAACAGTAGCCGGTGGAGTAGCGCGCGGTGGAGGCTGGATGAACAGGAGCTCGTGGAGGCTGGAGGAGGTCGACGGTAGCCCGTGGAGGCTGGAGGAGGTCGACGGTGGAGATGAACAGTATCCCGTGGAGTCCCGTTTTGCGGTACGCCACACCCCTCCCGATGAACAGGACCCCCGTTTCGACCGTAGGAGGTCCGTTTCGTCCGTTTTGCGGTATGCCACACCCCTCCCGATCAACAGGACCCCCGTTTCGACCGTAGGAGGTCCATTTCGTCCATTTTGCGGTACGCCACACCCCTCCCGATCAACAGGACCCCCGTTTCGGCTGTAGGAGGTCTGTTTCCTCCGTTTTGCGGTACGCCAGACCCCTCCCGATCAACAGGACCCCGTTCCGAACGTAGGAGGTCAGTTTCCTCCGTTGTGCGGTACGCCAGGCCTCGTTTCCATCGCCTATTCCGTCCAAGCCCTCCCGATGAACACGACCACGCATTCCGTTCCGACCCAGCCGGTTGGCTCCCACGCGTTCCGTTGCCTCCCCATGAACACGACGCATTTTGTTGCCTCCCCATGAACACGACGACGATGCTGTTTCTCCGTTCCGACCCAGCCATGTACACGAGCCCTGGCCGTACGTATGCGCGAGTAGGCGTTCGAGACCCCACCCGTATGTACACATACGTGGCCGTATTTTCTTTCTTGCACCCTGGCCGATGTACGTACGTGTACATGCTACGTGCGCGCCTCTACTACGACACGTACGCGCCTCTACTACGACACGTGCGCGCCTCTACATCCACCAGTATATATGTACGTACATGTTCGTGACCAGAATGACAACGCTACGTACGCTTCGACCAGGTGGGTCCCGACTGTCAGGCACTTCCTTGCCTGCGAAGATGTAGCTGGTGGCTCCCAGCAGTCAGGGGGGCAAATCGTTTTTCCTTTTTGCTTGGGCGCATTTCCATGCGTGCGAAGATGTAGCTGGTGGGTCCCAGCAGTCAGGGGAAACAATTTTTTTTTGCGAAATGCAGTGGCCCGTCCGGTGGGTCCCAGCTATCAGGTGGAGGAATCATTATTTTCCGCGTAATAAGGAGGCACTTCCTTGCTGCGGCCGTGGACCCAGCTGTCAGCCTCTCCACGTACAGTCCACGTCCGATGGAAGTCATTCCTTGACCACGTTGACCACGCCGCGCCGAGAGCACCAGGGCGGTGGACGACGGCGAGGCCTAGGAAGGGGACGACGGGGAGCCAGGGAAGACGCGGCAGTGGAAGCCCGCGCAGAGAGGAGTACGAGGGTTCACTGGTTCGGCTGCAGTGTGAGGCTGCCGTCGCCGCAGGGCCTGGCCAGCGGTGGGAATAGTAGGGGCGGTGAGGCCTCTGCGGTAGCAAAGCCGGCCACGGGAGGTAGGAGCATGCGGCACGACCGGCGCTGCTTTGGACGGCTGGAGCAAGAAGACCAGAGGTTGAAGAAGCACTATGGCCGATTGTGACGCCCCCGATTTGACCGTACACTAATCATGCACGCAAATGTGTACGACCAAGATCAGGGACTCACGGGAAGATATCACAACACAACTCTAAAACATAAATAAGTCATACAAGCATCATAATACAAGCCAGGGCCTCGAGGGCTCGAATACAAGTGCTCGATCACAGACGAGTCAGCGGAAGCAACAATATCTGAGTACAGACATAAGTTAAACAAGTTTGCCTTAAGAAGGCTAGCACAAACTGGGATACAGATCGAACGAGGCGCAGGCCTCCTGCCTGGGATCCTCCTAACTACTCCTGGTCGTCGTCAGCGGCCTGCACGTAGTAGTAGGCACCTCCAGTGTCGTAGGTGTCGTCGTCGACGGTGGCGTCTGGCTCCTGGCTCCAGCATCTGGTTGCGACAACCAGATAGAAAGGAAAGGGGGAAAAGAGGGAGAGAAGCAACCGTGAGTACTCATCCAAAGTACTCGCAAGCAAGGAGCTATACTACATATGCATGGGTATATGTGTAAAGGGGCATATCAGTGGACTGAACTGCAGAATGCCAGAATAAAAGGGGGATAGCTAGTCCTGTCGAAGACTACGCTTCTGGCCATCTCCATCTTGCAGCATGTAGAAGAGAGTAGATTGAAGTCCTCCAAGTAGCATCGCATAGCATAATCCTACCCGGCGATCCCCTCCTCGTCGCCCTGTTAGAGAGCGATCACCGGGTTGTATCTGGCACTTGGAAGGGTGTATTTTATTCAGTATCCAGTTCTAGTTGTCATAAGGTCAAGGTACAACTCCGGGTCGTCCTTTTACCGAGGGACACGGCTATTCGAATAGATAAACTTCCCTGCAGGGGTGCACCACATAACCCAACACGCTCGATCCCATTTGGCCGGACACACTTTTCTGGGTCATGCCCGGCCTCGTAAGATCAACGCGTCGCAGCCCCACCTAAGCACAACAGAGCGGTCAGCACGCCGGTCTAATCCTAAGCGCGCAGGGGTCTGGGCCCATCGCCCTATGCACACCTGCACGTTGCGAACGCGGCCGCGAGCAGACCTAGCAACCACACGATCACGGCGGTTACGTCAAGCGGTCCAACACGGCGCGCGCCACTCAGTCGCTGACGTCACGAAGGCTTCGGCTGATACCACGACGCCGGGATACCCATAACTACTCCCGCGTAGATGGTTAGTGCGTATAGACCAAATGGCCAGACTCAGATCAAATACCAAGATCTCGTTAAGCGTGTTAAGTAACCGCGAACGCCGACCAGGGCCAGGCCCACCTCTCACCTAGGCGGTCTCAACCTGCCCTGTCGCTCCGCCACAAAGATCCACTTGCGGGTACTCCTACGAGCCGACCCGACTTTAGTCATCACATGTGTCATGTATATAGTATATAAGTATATACCCGTGATCACCGCCCAGGTGATCACGGCCCGATAGTATAGCACAGCAGACGGACAAGAATGTAGGGCCACTGATGGAAACTAGCATCCTATACTAAGCATGTAGGATTGCAGGTAAAGGTAACAACAGTAGTAGCAAGGATAGGCTATGCATCAGGATAGGATATCGGAAAGCAGTAACATGCTACACTACTCTAATGCAAGCAGTATAGAGAAGAATAGGCGATATCTGGTGATCAAGGGGGGGGGCTTGCCTGGTTGCTCTGGCAAGTAGGAGGGGTCGTCGACTCCGTAGTCGAACTGGGCAGCAGCAGTGTCGGTCTCGTAGTCTACCGGAGAGAAGAGGGGGAAGAAACAGTAAATACAATGCAAACATAAGCATGACGATGCGTGACATGACAATGAGCGGTGCTAGGTGTGTCCTAACGCGACAGTAGGTGGTACCGGCGAAGGGGGGAACATCCGGGAAGTATTCCCGATGTTTCGCGTTTTCGGACAGACGGACCGGAGGGGGAAAGTTGCGAGTTCGATAGGTTAGGGAGGTGTGGTGGACGAACGGACTGCGTATCCGGATTCGTCTCGTCGTTCTGAGCAACTTTCATGTTGAAAATATTTTAATCCGAGTTACGGATTAAAAGATATGATTTTCTAAAGATTTTATTAATTTCTGGAATTTAACTAATTATTTAAATTAATTCGAAAATGGATTTATGTCATCAGCATGATGTCATGCTGACATCAGCAGTCAACAGGGGTTGACTGGGTCAAACTATCGTGTGGGTCCAGTGGGACCCACGTGTCATACTCTGTTAGGTTAATTAGGGTTTAATTAAACTAATTTTGTTTAATTAAACTAACAGGTTAATTAGATTAATTCATTAGGATTAATTAACTTTAATTAATTAATATTAACATGATTAAATAAGTTAATTAATTATCTTAATTATTTATTATTATTTTTATTATTTATTCTTATTTATTTATATATATATTAATGTTTATTAATTAATTTATTATTTTTATTATTATTTAATTTTTATTTTTATTTTTTTTCAAAACGTTTTGTGGGCGGGCCCCACTGTCATTGGCCCTAGGGGCCTTAGCGGTTACGGGCGTGCGGGCGCAGGGGCGCTGTCGCCCAGCCCGAACGGGCGCCGATGCGGGAGCGAGCGCCGGCAGCGGGCGCCGGGCGGCGAAGGAGCAGCGGGGCGAGGCCACGGGCTTGGACCGGATGCAGGGAACGGGCAGCGGTGGCACGGCGAGGCCTGCGCGGTTGCGGGCGGCGAGGGGAGCAGGGCGGTGCTGGCCGTGGCCGCGGCGGAGGGGCGGAGCGCGGCGTGCGGCAGCGGGAGCGAGAGGCAGGGGAGGCCAGGGGCTAGGCATCCTTGGGCGCGTGCAGGTGGCGCGGTGTGGGGCACGGCTTGGGCGCGGTGTGCACGCATCGGGGCGTGCCGGAGCGGGCCAGTGGCGCGGTGGTGATGGCGGTCGCCTTGGAGCAAGTGGGGGAAGAGGAGAGGCGGAGGCCGAGGCTCACGGCGGTTCGTAGGGCAACGGCAGCGGGTGTCGAGGAGG
Source organism: Triticum aestivum (assembly GCF_018294505.1). Lineage (NCBI taxonomy): Eukaryota > Viridiplantae > Streptophyta > Magnoliopsida > Poales > Poaceae > Triticum > Triticum aestivum. The sequence goes on from NC_057808.1 coordinate 405,483,956, forward strand.
GGGACGAGGACGGCGCGACGCAGGGAAGGACGACGGTGTGGCGGTCCGGCGAGGAGGCGTGGTCAAGGCGGTGAGGCGACGACGGCGACGTCGGGCGGTGGCGTCGTCGGGGCGAGGTGAGGCAGCGACGGCGACGGGGCACAACGGTGGGGCGAAGGGGTCAGGGCGGTTCGCCCGATCCAGAACAGATCGGGGGGAAGAGAGGAGCCAGGGGGATCGAGGGGATCGTGCGGGAGTGGGAGTGGGGGTGGATCGGTTAGGGTTTGCGGGTGGTGGGGGATAAGGGAGGCGGCTGGGCCGGCCAGCTGGGTTGGGCTGGTTGGCCAAGGCCCGGGTGGGCAGTGGGGGTTTCTGTTTTTTTTTACATAACTCCATTTGTTTTGTCTTACTTTTAAAAACCTTTCTGTTTTATATCAGTTTCATTTTATATTTTAGTTTTATAAAATAGTTAATTAGCCCCTAAATTAGCATTAGCAATTATGCCACTGCCACAATTAGCTTAGGGCCAAGATAAAATAGTTTAACAATTTAATATTTATAAAAGGCATTTAATTAATGTCTTAGCTATTGTTTTAATTATTCAAGGGCATTAAACCACTTTATAAAAATGTTGGTTCACCTCCATAATTAGTTATGGAATATTTGGTTCACTCCGAAGATTTTAGTTTTAATATTTGAAAACTTTTATTGTTTGCTTTTATTTAAATTTTGAATTTGTTTCAGTTCTGAACTATCGAGAGTTTATCAACAGTAACCGCGGTGACATGGCATCATTAGCGGGGGATCACTGTAGCTTAATTATCCGGGCGTCACAATTCTCCTCCACTACAAGAAATCTCGTCCCGAGATTTAAGAGGGGAGTAAGGGGGGAAGGTTTGGTAACGAATCTAGCGGGTCTTCTCATCCTGGCTTGCACTTCTGGAAGAGGTTGGTCCAATACATTGATGTCTTCATTTCTCTGCTTCGGTCATCATGATGAAGTCGGCGTCCTTTCTTCAGGAACTCCATCGTACTTACGAAAGAATAAGGGGTGGGCATTCTGGGAGAACGGGCCTCGACAAGGTTGTCTATCGGGTCGACAACATCGAGGAAGGTGGCGAAAAGTAACCCTCGAATCGAAACTTAAGAAAATTTCGAGAGCAAAGTAAGGAGGTAACCTGGGAAGTTTCGAGCGGGCAGGCAATCGTTCGATGCCTGTTATAGGGCGTGAAAGGGTCAAAGCAACGGGAATAAGTATTGTGTCCGATATCAGACCTGAAGGTGGCTCGTGAATTACATACGAGGCCAGGTGCGAGGAACAACCTTGGAAACAGGGGGTGTACATAAGAGTCAGGTTTCGATCCTGTGGAACTGTGGGTTATGGGCCCACCATGTGGGTTAAAAGTAGGAAGGGCGGTGACATCTTGCACGATCATGATAGCAAGGCATGGCAGAGGGTAGCCTGTCAGTTATATGTCAGCAACATCGTCGGTACCAAGGGCGAGGGACGAAGAGAACCATTTTCCTGCTCGTTGAAACGAGGCGGACCATTAGGCAAAGTTCTCGTCCATCGGTGGTTACCGAAATGTCACCAACAATAATAACAGGGTCTTACTGACAGAGTTGTACACCGAGGTGTTTACATAAGCAGGAGAATATTACTGCTTAGATCATATAGTTCACCAGAAAGGTTAAACCACACAATGGAAAGGAAAATATGATTATCAGATTAAACAGAAGAATGGAAAGGAAAATGTGTTTAAACACATATTTCAAGGTTATATCCTTCCCAAGGACAAGCTGAGCATGATATTCATGACAGGATATAATGTAGAAAACTCTTTAGGTAGGGGAGAGAAATTTCATGACATTACCCATACAACGGTGTTTGGATAATTGAGCAGGAAACATTTAGCATTGGGCTTCAAATGTTCCTGTTGAAAATCGGAGTACCATAGACATGCTTCGAGATAGCATTGACATGGTCAACAGGGGAAGATCAGACTTTGGAAACAAAAAGGATCCATCAGGAACAACTTATAGAATAAGTCTTACAATTTCCTCATGGAAGAACAGCTAACCTTGCTAAAAGGAAAAAAACTTATAACAATAGGGCCTCCCGCCAGGTGTGCTGGGTATCATCACCTTACCGGGTCATAAATAGGCCAATGTTATAACTCTTGGAAATATGTTCCAACCATCATATCTGACCGAGATTCAGATCTGATTGGTGTCAGGATAACTCAGACTTAGGAGGCCTGAGAAGAAAAGGTGCAACACAAATTGTCGAAACGACATCGAAGATTCTCGGGAGATGATCTATGGAAGCGAGTTCCGAACAAGGGTTCATAATTAAATCAAGGAGAGGTGAGGAGGTGACTGCTTGACTCGGCGACAATCCATTGAGATTTCCAAAAGATGGATTTCCACCACTATGTGAACAAGGAGATAACATTAGCTAGATCGAATGACTTAATGATGTATGCTCGAGGAAAACATACACAGTTAAACATTGGTTGAAATGTGCACCCGAAATATGGGCTAGGTAGCACGAGCAATGTTCGAATGATGATTCATTAAGCCATAGACGTAGAATGAAACTATAGACCAATAACTTCAAAGCAATAGGGTTGCTAGAAGTTTAGAATTTACACATCACAGACCATTTGTTGGTATTCCTTTTAGAAACAACACGGGGACCAAGAAGAATGGTGATGGGGAGAAGTATCACTGTACCAAGATGTCATGCGAGGTGGTGAAATTCTTACGACATACTTGACATAAAAGATGGTAATACTCCAAGGTAAAGAAGAACAATTGCTGGATAGCAAGGAACTCAAGGTATAACACCAAACACGAACAAGCTTGTGTTGGTGGGAAGGCAATAAAGTGGTCGATGATAACACAGATCATCGAGGGCAAGGATGGTATTTCTCATCATGAACTCAATCGATATCCTGGAAGAGCGCATAAGGTTGATGATGATCACGACACATTTGTCGAGAGATTTCATGAAGATGTAATCAATCAGCGACGACATCAAGTCAAAGGAATGATGAAGCAGACGGTTATTGGAACCATGGGTAGGACACACGCTTGAAATCAAGCTTGTTGTTCCAGGTGAAATGGTATGAGAGGAAGATCGGCGTAAGCTTAGCTCATCATCGAAAGTTGTGCTCCGGGGTTAAGGGCCAGGTAGCACAGTTAAAATTTAATACGATAATGATATAGCCGATCAGGCTAGGAATGACTTGAAGGATTAATAAACTCATAAGCAACGAAGATTACTTAGAGTTATTGAACCGTAGTGCGGACTCGGTTCAGTTATCAGTGTCTTTGAGTGTTTAATAACTCAGAACCCGAGGGGGATTGGAATCGGTGAGAATGTAGTACTTGATGAAGAACTCATAAGCAGTTATGTTGTTTCGTGATGATCTCGAGATACCAGGGGGTAATACTCGACGACAGATCAAAGTAGAGGTTGGACTGTGGTATTGCTCTGTAGAAGACAAGTGCTTAAACTTGCACAGGAAATGGTATTTAAAGGAGAGCATGGTCGGAGCCACGATTGCAAAAAGCCAGATCCCAGATATAAAATGAACTTATACCAAAGGAATAATTAATGTAAGAGAAGCTTTAATGATAAGATCTACATCGTGTCCATGGGCATGAACACAAAGTTCAAGGTCGACTCCCACTTCTCCAATGCATAACCTTTCATTCACTTCTCACTTTCAAAGAAGTTGTAGTGTTGAAATTTTATCTGGCAAAATACCAGAAGAGTATGACTCGTGAAAACTTTCGAGTTCACACATATTAAGGAAGGCATATGTTCAACCCATCGGGGTATCGTGAAAACATATACCACAAGCTTCAATAGTAAATATCACCAGCTCGAAAATAGGGCATGGTTGAGAAAGCAGAGGATACAATTTACCAAAGGCTTTATATATCCGTGGAAAGGCTCACAAGGTTATTTGAATATGGAGGACACTGTCGGATAAAATCCAACAAAGGAACCGATGGTCCACAAGGGATCTGATGTGAGCATCGGTACTCAACCAGAGGAAGAAGAATGCAAGGAGATCTGATTATAGAAACAACTGACTAACTCAAAAGCTCAAATGCAAAGGAATTATGAATTCCAAGACAAGGGATTAGAAGCAATGCTCTGATTAGGGATGGATAAGTTGAATAGCCTTAGGGGTACAATCGATGACGATTTGATTGGTCGAGATCCAGCTCATGTTAAAGATGTCTGAGCCGGAAGAATGAATTCTAGGATCTGATTGAGGATTGCGAGCATTCGCAACATATTGAATCAATGGACTCAAAAAGGTAATGACAAAGGGTGCCAATAAGATTTCGAGACTTATGGGATTAATCATAATGCTAGTAAGCAAGAATTTCAAGAGCAATAGGCTCCTGAGAATTTTCGGAAGATCGAATGGTATTCTGAACACTTTTGTGATATACTTGAATTCAACTGGGGATGAGCGGATACTCGGTAAGTGCGAGAATTATCCGTAGGGGTATTCAGGTGTCAAAGAACAGCATAGCAGTAAGCTCAAAGGATTCTTGGAACAACAGAGAGCATTACGGGGTATCTTGTAGTAACAAGATCAACTGGGAAACATTGTATGAATTGCGAGTATACGTGGTTATCCATAGGAGTTCATCGATGAAAGGGAATTGTAAAAGCGATGAACACAAGTTCTCGGGTTATCAGCGGAGAGTATCTTCAGGGTCTTCACGTGCAGCAGACGATCATCAGTAATAAGGGGCTCTCCGGGTGAAAGCGATAACGAGATCCTAATGTTAGATTTAGCAAAACTCACTTAACCCGAATAGAAGAGAGATCAGAGTCCCAGAGTATAGACGAGGAATAAAAGATCCTAATACCACCCAATGGCGACGTGGGCCCGTAAGCCACACAGCCATGTTAGTAAAAGTTTTTCAATGACTAGACTCGACTTCGGCCAAGGAGTTGGAAAGGGGGATTCCTACAGGCAGTCGGCTCTGATACCAACTTGTGACGCCCCCGATTTGACCGTACACTAATCATGCACGCAAATGTGTACGACCAAGATCAGGGACTCACGGGAAGATATCACAACACAACTCTAAAACATAAATAAGTCATACAAGCATCATAATACAAGCCAGGGGCCTCGAGGGCTCGAATACAAGTGCTCGATCACAGACGAGTCAGCGGAAGCAACAATATCTGAGTACAGACATAAGTTAAACAAGTTTGCCTTAAGAAGGCTAGCACAAACTGGGATACAGATCGAACGAGGCGCAGGCCTCCTGCCTGGGATCCTCCTAACTACTCCTGGTCGTCGTCAGCGGCCTGCACGTAGTAGTAGGCACCTCCAGTGTCGTAGGTGTCGTCGTCGACGGTGGCGTCTGGCTCCTGGGCTCCAGTATCTGGTTGCGACAACCAGATAGAAAGGAAAGGGGGAAAAGAGGGAGAGAAGCAACCGTGAGTACTCATCCAAAGTACTCGCAAGCAAGGAGCTATACTACATATGCATGGGTATATGTGTAACGGGGCATATCAGTGGACTGAACTGCAGAATGCCAGAATAAAAGGGGGATAGCTAGTCCTGTCGAAGACTACGCTTCTGGCCATCTCCATCTTGCAGCATGTAGAAGAGAGTAGATTGAAGTCCTCCAAGTAGCATCGCATAGCATAATCCTACCCGGCGATCCCCTCCTCGTCGCCCTGTTAGAGAGCGATCACCGGGTTGTATCTGGCACTTGGAAGGGTGTATTTTATTCAGTATCCAGTTCTAGTTGTCATAAGGTCAAGGTACAACTCTGGGTCGTCCTTTTACCGAGGGACACGGCTATTCGAATAGATAAACTTCCCTGCAAGGGTGCACCACATAACCCAACACGCTCGATCCCATTTGGCCGGACACACTTTTCTGGGTCATGCCCGGCCTCGTAAGATCAACACGTCGCAGCCCCACCTAAGCACAACAGAGAGGTCAGCACGCCGGTCTAACCCTATGCGCGCAGGGGTCTGGGCCCATCGCCCTATGCACACCTGCACGTTGCGTACGCGGTCGGAAGCAGACCTAGCCTAGTGGCGTTCCAGTCCAATCCGGCGCGCGCCACTCAGTCGCTGACGTCAAGAAGGCTTCGGCTGATACCACGACGCCGGGATACCCATAACTACTCCCGCGTAGATGGCTAGTGCGTATAGACCAAATGGCCAGACTCAGATCAAATACCAAGATCTCGTTAAGCGTGTTAAGTATCCGCGAACGCCGACCAGGGCCAGGCCCACCTCTCAGCTAGGCGGTCTCAACCTGCCCTGTCGCTCCGCCACAAAGATCCAGTTGCGGGTACTCCTACGAGCCGACCCGACTTTAGTCATCACATGTGTCATGTATATAGTATATAAGTATATACCCGTGATCACCGCCCAGGTGATCACGGCCCGGTAGTATAGCCCAGCAGACGGACAAGAATGTAGGGCCACTGATGGAAAACTAGCATCCTATACTAAGCATGTAGGATTGCAGGTAAAGGTAACAACAGTAGTAGCAAGGATAGGCTATGCATCAGGATAGGATATCGGAAAGCAGTAACATGCTACACTACTCTAATGCAAGCAGTATAGAGAAGAATAGGCGATATCTGGTGATCAAGGGGGGGCTTGCCTGGTTGCTCTGGCAAGTAGGAGGGGTCGTCGACTCCGTAGTCGAACTGGGCAGCAGCAGTGTCGGTCTCGTAGTCTACCGGAGAGAAGAGGGGGAAGAAACAGTAAATACAATGCAAACATAAGCATGACGATGCGTGACATGACAATGAGCGGTGCTAGGTGTGTCCTAACGCGACAGTAGGTGGTACCGGCGAAGGGGGGGAACATCCGGGAAGTATTCCCGATGTTTCGCGTTTTCGGACAGACGGACCGGAGGGGGAAAGTTGCGAGTTCGATAGGTTAGGGAGGTGTGGTGGACGAACGGACTGCGTATCCGGATTCATCTCGTCGTTCTGAGCAACTTTCATGTTGAAAATATTTTAATCCGAGTTACGGATTAAAAGATATGATTTTCTAAAGATTTTATTAATTTCTCGAATTTAACTAATTATTTAAATTAATTCGAAAATCGATTTATGTCATCAGCATGATGTCATGCTGACATCAGCAGTCAACAGGGGTTGACTGGGTCAAACTATCGTGTGGGTCCAGTGGGACCCACGTGTCATACTCTGTTAGGTTAATTAGGGTTTAATTAAACTAATTCTGTTTAATTAAACTAACAGGTTAATTAGATTAATTCATTAGGATTAATTAACTTTAATTAATTAATATTAACATGATTAAATAAGTTAATTAATTATCTTAATTAATTATTCATTTATTTATTTATTTTTATTATTTATTCTTATTTATTTATATATTTATTAATGTTTATTAATTAATTTATTATTTTTATTATTATCTTTAATTTTTATTTATTTTTATTTATTTATTTATTTTTCAAAACGTTTTGTGGGCGGGCTCCACTGTCATTGGCCCTAGGGGCCTTAGCGGTTACGGGCGTGCGGGCGCAGTGGCGCTGTCGCCCAGCCCGAACGGGCGCCGATGCGGGAGCGAGCGCCGGCAGCGGGCGCCGGGCGGCGAAGGAGCAGCGGGGCGAGGCCACGGGCTTGGACCGGATGCAGGGAACGGGCAGCGGTGGCACGGCGAGGCCTGCGCGGTTGCAGGCGGCGAGGGGAGCAGGGCGGTGCTGGCCGTGGCCGGGGCGGAGCGCGGCGTGCGGCAGCGGGAGCGAGAGGCAGGGGAGGCCAGGGGCTAGGCATCCTTGGGCGCGTGCAGGTATCGCGGTGTGGGGCACGGCTTGGGCGCGGTGTGCACGCATCGGGGCGTGCCGGAGCGGGCCAGTGGCGCGGTGGTGATGGCGGGTCGCCTTGTAGCAAGTGGGGGAAGAGGAGAGGCGGAGGCCGGGGCTCACGGCGGTTCGTAGGGCAACGGCAGCGGGTGTCGAGGAGGGGGACGAGGACGGCGCGACGCAGGGAAGGACGACGGTGTGGCGGTCCGGCGAGGAGGCGTGGTCGAGGCGGTGAGGCGACGACGGCTACGTCGGGCGGTGGCGTCGTCGGGGCGAGGTGAGGCAGCGACGGCGACGGGCACAACGGTGGGGCGAAGGGGTCAGGGCGGTTCGCCCGATCCAGAACAGATCGGGGGGGAAGAGAGGAGCGAGGGGGATCGAGGGGATCGTGCGGGAGTGGGAGTGGGGGTGGATCGGTTAGGGTTTGCGGGTGGTGGGGGATAAGGGAGGCGGCTGGGCCGGCCAGCTCGGTTGGGCCGGTTGGCCAAGGCCCGGGTGGGCAGTGGGGGTTTCTTTTTTTTTTACTTAACTCCATTTGTTTTTTCTCTTACTTTTAAAAACCTTTCTGTTTTATATCAGTTTCATTTTATATTTTAGTTTTATAAAATAGTTAATTAGCCCCTAAATTAGCATTAGCAATTATGCCACTGCCACAATTATCTTAGGTCCAAGATAAAATAGTTTAACAATTTAATATTTATAAAAGGCATTTAATTAATGTCTTAGCTACTGTTTTAATTATTCAAGGGCATTAAACCACTTTATAAAAATGTTGGTTCACCTCCATAATTAGTTATGGAATATTTGGTTCACTCCGAACATTTTGGTTTTAATATTTGAAAACTTTTATTGTTTGCTTTTATTTAAATTTTGAATTTGTTTCAGTTCTGAACTATCGAGAGTTTATCAACAGTAACCGCGGTGACATGGCATCATTAGCGGGGGATCACTGTAGCTTAATTATCCGGGCGTCACACCGCTGGATGGACATCGTACGGTCACTGGAGCTAGAATCGTTCATATTGACTAAAGTTGACAAAGGCCCCTGTCCCATTCAACTTAGTAGGCCCACAAGTCAGCCTCCCACCATGGTGGGTCCCAGCTAGCAGGGGGAGTATTCATTTTTTTGTGCGTAATAAGGAGGCACTTCCGGTGGGTCCGACCTGACAGCGGGGGGAACGTTTTTTTCGCGAAATACGCTGGCCCGTCCGGTGGGTCCCAGCAGTCAGGGGGGAAACGTTTTTTTCGCGAAATAAGGTGGCCCGTCCGGTGGGTCCCTGCTGTCAGGTGGAGGAATAATTATTTTGCGCGTAATAAGGAGGCACTTCTTTGCGGTCGCCTGGACCCAGTTGTCAGCCTCTCCACCTACAGTACTCTTCCGATGGAAGTCGGTCGTTGACCACGTTGACCACGCCGCGCCGAGAGCTCCAGGGCGGTGGTCTGGACGACGGTGAGGCCTAGGAAGGGGACGACGCGGAGCCGGGGAAGACGCAGCAGAGGAAGCCCGCGCGGAGAGGAGTACGAGGGTTCACTGGTTCGGCTGCGGTGTGAGGTTGCCGTCGCCGCAGAATAACAGGGGGTGTGGGTGAGTGGAGGGATGGCCTGGCCAGCAGTGGGGGTAGTAGGGGCCGGTGAGGCCTCCGCGGCAGCACAGCCAGCCACGGGAGGCAGGAGCAGCCGGCACGACCGGCACTGCTTTGGGCGGCTGGAGCAAGAAGACCAGAGGTTGAAGAAGCACGACGGCCGTTGGATGGACATCGTACGGTCACTGCAGCTAGAATCGTTTATATTGACTAAGTTGACAACGCCCTTGGTACGTCAACTTAGTAGGCCCACAGGTCAGCTTCCGAAATGGTGCGCCCCAGATGTCAGGGGGAGGAATCATTTTTTGGGCGGGTGAAGCTATCCGAGATTGAAGAAGAAGCACGGCATCCGTTGGATGGACATCCAACGGCCACTGCTGCTAGAACCGTGTGTTGACTATAAGTTGACAAAGCCTTGCATACGCGTCAACTCTGTTTTTTTAGGGGACGCGTCAACTTAGTAAGGCCAGAAGTGTGTGGCAGAGAACTTATAGCCCATTTGAGATTTGTAAGAATGTGTAGCCCATTTTTGAATTCTAATGGAATTTACTACAGCCCATTTACAGTTTGTTAAAAGTACAGCCCATTTCAACCAACCATTCAAAACAGAATTCAATAAAATTTCCCACATTTTGATGGGATCCGAAATATTTTTATCCCGAAATTTCTAGTCAGATTAAATACAATTTCAATATAAATTTATATTACGTAAAAATCCAACGAAACATTGCGCTCGCAACAATTAATGAAATTAAAATTTTCAATATCCAAAAATAATATTTTATATAGTTACTGCCCAGTTTTTATAATTACATCCCATTTATTATTTCTTAAAGCCCATTTTCTTGTTAAGCCTAATGCATCCCTCCTAGGAAAGATTTGCAGCCCAGCGGGGCGGAGAATAACAACTTGACCTTGCCTGGGTATTCCTAAAAAAAGTATAGCTGGGCTAGCCATTTTCAGCTTGAAAAAAATTAATATCTGGGCTGGATATCTGGCCTGGGCTAGACGGGCCACAGCCCACCCAGTTAATACCTGCAGCGATGTTTCCGTTGTTGTTCACAGGAGAAAAATTAATATCTGGGCTAAACATCGAAAAACTCTGCAGTGCTCACACCTCAAAAACACAAATACTGCTCGAGCTGCTTGGTCCCAGCTGTCGGCCTCTTCTTGTGCAATTCTCTCGTTTATTGACTACTACATAGGTTGACAATGGTGTGTGACCGTGATGTCAGGAAACCAGGAGGAAGCAAAATAAATTATAGTTTTTTATATATATATATAATAAGGAGGCACTTGCGTACGTGAGGCTATGGACCTGGTGGGTCCCCGTTGTCATCCTCTCCAAGTAAAGTCATCTCCTCACCCACGCGCGCTTTCCGCCCGAAACAGTCAGCGCCGCCCGCCCCGCTTCCCGGTGCAGGCGATTGCTCCGCCTTCAAACGACACAAGTGTCGTCCGTCCATCCATCTGCCGCCCACATTAATAATACGCGGTTGCCGAGGCGGCTACTCCGGCGCCACACATCCGTCCCTCCGCCTACCCACCATTGCTATATAAACTGTTGCGCCGGCCATAGCCGCAGTCATCCGCATCCGTTCCCTTTCTCCTGTCCACACCACTACTGCCCACCATGGCTTCCTCGCGCTCCTCGGGACGGGCGGACGACGGACCACAAGGAGATGGCAGCCATTGCTGCCAACCGGCTGGCCGGCAGGCAGCCGGAGGACGACGACGTCCCAATGGAGAACATGGTAGTCGACGATCCGGCGCCAACCCCCTCCTTCGCGCCATCCTCGCCGGTGCATTGCACCATGACCATCGGCGAGGCCTGTGCCCAATATATGGACAGGGTGAGGCAGATGCGTGAGGAGCAGTTCTGGGAGGCGCAGGCCGATGCCGCCTACAACCACCATCTCCTCCAAGAGCACCTGCAGGCGGAGGAGCAGATCGCCGCGGAGCGGGCGGAGCAGGAGGCGCTGCTCGACTCGTACCGCTCCGCCCGCAAGGGCCGCCTCGAGTGCTGGCGGTACCGCATGCGGGTGGCGGAGGCTGCGGCTGCCTACAAAGAGGCTAGCAAAGAGGGTGATGAAGCGGGTGAGGCGCTGTTTGGCGAGACCAAGGATGAGGCAGAGGATAATGCCGGCTCCGACGAGTCCCCGCTCCGCTGGCGTCGACGAGGCCCTGCTCCGCCGAGGCCCCGCGACGCCAACAACGAGGTAGAGGACACCGCCGGCTCCGCCGAGGCCCCGCCCCGCCAACAACGAGGCAGAGGACATCGCCGACTCAGCCGAGGCCCCACCCTGCCGGCAACGTGGGGGAGGATTTCCACCGCTCCGCTGAGGCGCCGCCCGCCGGCAACGAGACAGAGGACATCGCCGGCTCCGCCGAGGCCCCGCCCCGCTGCCAACGAGGCCGTGCCACACAGAAAACGAGGAAGAGTAGAACACGGTAGGTCGCCGCCACTCGGGTCCAAGTAAGGCCACCGCTGCTACCTCCGGTTGAAGCCAAGCTAGGCGGGTTGACCATTGACAGCCGGTTAGCTTCTTGGCGGCGACGTGGAGTCGGAGAGCTGCGCTGGAGAAGAACGCTGCTTCTACTTAACTGCTGGTGCAGTTGGCTGGCTGACACGTGGGCCCAACAGGCCACATGTCAGTTACGCAACTGCACCTGCAGTTAAGTCACTGAAGCTTCTGTTCGGCTCAGCGGGACACAGGTGGGTAGCTTCGGTTAATTAATTATACCTCCAGCGCACCCCTTTTTAGTTGAAGAATGTATGAAATGTAATGAAATCCGGCATGTTTATATGAAATCCGACCGTGTATGAATGAATTTATTTCGATTAGTTCGAATTCCTGTATCACTGGCATTGGATGAACATGCAAAACAATACGTACTAGCATTATTCCCAGGGTGATCACCTCGTTTGCAGCAGTTTCACATGTACTCCCTCCGGTCCTTTCTAGTCTGCATACAAGTTTTGTCTGCAGTCAAAGTATCTCTACTTTGACCAATCTTATACAAAAATGCACTTTCACAATGTGCGAAGTAAAAAGGAACAGAAGGAGTACAAAGAGTTTGAGCAGCTTTTTAGCATTTCTGTACATTGCAATCAAACACACAGGCCTGGCAATTCATAGAGAACATTCAAAACAATCGATGATTATGCATCTCAGTGACTCACATGTCAGAGGCAATATTTACTTCACAACTAAAGAATAAAGAAAAAATTGATCGATGCTGCTGACAGCAAAGGGCGTCCCATTCAAAAATATCAAACGCATGTCTTGCTAAAATCAATGAGCAAAATTTGACAAGGTTGTCCCATTCCAAAATATCAAATGCCTACGATTGTGGAATGGGCAGGATTTGCCATCAGTTCGGACATTGACATGGCACCTCGTGCTAAATAAACCAGCTGTTCTTTTTGTGCAGTTCCACCAAAATCAACCAAATTCGCGTGTAGCTTGTATGATTTCGCCCTTATATGTTGCAACGCCTTGAACTTATCGGCACCTCCTTTCTTGTGGTGGAAAATGAATGATTTGATGTATTCATGAACATTTTGTGCAATTCCCATTGAAATCAAGCTGAGCACCCCTATTTGCACAAATACAAAAAAGTGATTAGTATAAAGCAAACTGTACTATGAATTGACAGTTTCAATAGGCACATACATGGTCCATGTAGAGCACACTTTTAGAAAAATGGAACTCGCCAGAAAGAATCCTAGAACAACACTGTACTCGCGCATCACAGCAAAAAATGGAGATTTGTCAGTCCTTATGAGCTGAAGTTAGTTTGGTCTTGTGGGGAGTAATGTAACCATCCTTCAACTGCTCCTTCTGATGAGAAGATAGACCGGGCTTCTTCATCCTGGCATAATCAGAACTAGTCACTTCACGTACTCCATATTCTTCTTCAGAGGAAGATGATCCTGTTGTGCAAAGACAAGAGGACTACTAAATGCTAGCATCCCTGTTTGCTCGAAAAAAAGGAAAGGAAATATTTAAAACAGCACAGATGAAGCACTTCTCAAGGACAATACCACTTTTTCATGACAGTATCTAAACAGTAGCGCAACACCAATAAAGATGACAAAGCACAATCATATGGATGAAATCAGTGGGCGAGTACCAACCTTTGTCAGGAGGCTTATTGGGTAGAGCATACAAATGAAGCACTTCTCCGGAACCATCTGTTGCTATCTACGATGGTGGCCATGCTTACTATATACTCCTCGATTAGTTTAATGTTTCCAACATCTTCTTGTGCAGTTCCACTAAAATATATGGTATCTTCAAAGAAGATCCCTGTTTGCACAAGTAGAGATAATTACATATTACATTAAGAGTGGCATCAAATCAGTGGCAAAACAATTGCTCGTTCCAGCCATAGCAATAAATTAAGATGCAAAACTATATCCTACTTGTGTCATCACAGTTCCACTGCTTCATTACAGCACCGGGAGTTGATTTTTGTTTTTCTTCCGCTTGTTCTTCCCCTTCATCACTTGGTTCAATAACAGACAAGCTTCGCCTTCAACGTAAGATTTGGCATGTCAATTAGGGAGCACAAGTATAGTACTAAACTTAATTTTTTGATGAAAGTGGCAAAATATAGGCCAGCAGTTGTGAAATATCCTTATCTTACCTCAATGGGATATTACGGTGCACATACAGATTGGAAGTCTTGTCTCCATTTGTGCAGTTCACTAAAATCAAGCAACATTATCGTACAAGTAGCACAACATATGAAAGCACACTGCAGAATCATGTGAAAGAAGGCTAGTACTGACCTCTCATGATGCGGAATTCAAACAACTCACAAGAAGAAGATCTGAACCAAATTCGCCTTAACGGATAGGAAGTAAGATCTCCTCTTGTGCAGTTCCACTAAGATCAAGCAATCAAGCAACGTTGTCAGTGTGACATTTTGGTTGAACTGCACAAAACACTCTTAAAACAAAAGTGTTTTGTGCAGTGCAACAAAAGGTCACAATGGCAACAAGGTTAAGTAGATAACCCTGTTTACACAGAGGTGCAAAGGAAACAATTAGTGGTCAATAATGGTGGATGACACAGAAGCCAACAAAAAGAAGCATCTACCTTATCTAAATGGGAAAGAAAGCAAGACAGTAGCATTTCTCAAACGGTGGCATTGATTAATATTAACATAGAGATTATATTAACAATAAAATTCGTTAAACATGTAATTTGCTTTTAACTGTGGCATTGCATCAATTTTCCAGCGGCATTATTAGAGGGTGTTTGTTTACAGGGACATTTTGGTGTAGGGACTAAAAAAACTCCGTGTCAGTCCCATCTAAACCAAACAGGAGGGACTTTTAGGGACTAAAAGTGGGCATTTGGGACTAAAGAAAGAAGACCCCGAGGGAGTCTTTTTGGGACTTTTTCCAACAGTTGCCCCTGCCACGCATCGCACCTTGTCTCTATTAGTTCATTACTAGGGGTAACAGGGTCTTTTAGCATGTCATTTAATAACCTCTAGTCCATGTTTAGTCCCTATAACCAAGCAGGTAGGGACTAGGGAGTTTTTAACCAAACAGGGCCTTAGATTAACAACAGCTAATGAGTTGCATGGGACAGTGGACGCACCAGCACCATGTGCATCTACCGATGTACTGTGGTCATGCACAGTCTATTGCAACAAAGAACAAACAACCAAGGAGCATATTTGTGTTGGTCCCAGTTTTGTTATCTTTAGACACCTTTCCCTATGTGAGCGCAGCAAATCTAGTCCTGCTCAAACTCTACAGCCTTGTCCCTTCCTTTCCTTTTTGCACTAGTACTTTCGCCCCTTCCTTTCCTCTTTGAACCACGTCCTAGATTTATGCGATACAACTTTCCCCACTACTTTCCCCCATTCCTTTCCTCTTTGAACCACGTCCTAGATTCATGCTATACAACTTTCCCCCTTCATTTCCTCTTTGAACCACGTCGTAGATTCATGCTATATACAACTTTTCCCACTACTTTCCCCCACTCATTTCCTCTTTGAACCATGTCCTAGATTCATGGTATACATGCAGCTAGAGCAATGCATGTGGAATAAGTAAATTATACCTTAAGGTTCTTGGGGCGTGGTTCGGTGGGCGACGGGACGGCGGTGAAGAAGAAGGGGTCGGAGGCCCTCCCGCGCCGCCGCTGGGTGGAAAGTGAACACCTGCGCCGGTAGTCCCTCGCCGACGGCGACAGCGTTAAGCCTCCTTCCCTTCCCGACGGATGGATCCTGCCGGCTCTTTGAGCAGCAGTGAGGGGAGAGAGAGGCCAACGAAGTCTTGTTTAGATCTGGAGAGGGCGAGAGAGTGTGAAGAGAGCAACTACAAGCGCTGAGGCTCCAGCGGGAGATGGCGAGAGAGTGTGAAGAGAGCAACTACAAGCGCTGAGGCTCCAGCGTGTATATATATACTGGAGAGAGTGTGTGAAGCGTGCAACCCCTAGAAAACATTTTGACCAGTCAAAGAATCCTCCTGGCACAAATTATGCTCAAGTGTAGTTATGAAACCCGAGACCTCAAGTTTGATGAGCGAACAGGCTAACCAGCTACACAACCCTCCCGTTATGTTCAACGAGAGGGAAATAACCTTTTATACATTCCTGCATTCGTGTGACAAGCATGCCGTGTTTTTTTGTGTGTGGGAGTCATTGGGATTTCAATCATAATCGTGTCATGTGGCTTTGGTGGTAAGACTATCCACAGTGGTGCAGAAATAATGCAGCCTTAGTCACCTTACCTCTCTCCACGTAGTACATTGGGTCCCACCAGTCAGAGGGTGAAACAAACAAATTAATAAGAAAAATTAAAAGCGCTAGCGGTGTATCTTACCTCACACATCTCGCTACTACTCGGGAACACTGTCCAATTGATCCCTCTGTTCGCTCACGTACTATTTTAAGTGAATCCTTATTATAACATGCACACAAATTTTGGGCACTTGTTTCGACTTAAGTCAGTGTGCCACCATATCTCGTATACTTACTACTCCATCCGTCTAGGTGTAATAAGTCACGTTAGAAGGTGCAACGGGACCAAGGTGTGTGCGTGTGCGTGTGTGTGTGTGTGTGTGTTTAACAACATGTGTGTGTTAGAGAGAGCGACAGATCGACCTACTCCTACAGAGAGATGTTGTGTAGTGTATGATTTTAGCCGCGAGAGTCGGTGCATCCTCTCGTTTCCGGGCGTGTCCGGTAGGGACATGCGGAAAACTGCCACGCCCGCTCCTGACCAGCCTGGCCCACCCAAAGCCCCTCCATCACCCGCGCGCGCTTCCCGCCCGAAACGGTCAGTGCCGCTCCAAAGAATCGGTGCCGCATTCATGCCCGGGCAGAGCGGACGCGACCTCTCACTAGCTCAAGAGTGATGGTTGCTTCGTCCGTCCAACTTACTGCTGGGTCTATGTGATTTGACGGCTCATTGGTCTTTATTACTGAGGTGGTAGGACTGCTAGATGTCCCACGCTTTCGGCGAAAGGAGGTACTACTACTAGATTACAATGTTCTCCATTCTTACAGCGGAGGCATGCAAGAGCAGTGAAAACACGCAGGCTCAGTGATTACATGGCCCACCTCACACTATCACCGTGCGATACCTAACTCTTTACATAGTACTCCCTCTGTTCCTAAATATTACTAGATGAGTCCCCGCGCGTTGCCACGGAACAGCGGTATATCTCTCTGCGCAAAATTATCGATTTCATAGAACTAAAAAATACTCTATAACCGCATGACAAATGTGGTAGCCAAACTAAATAAACTCCCATCATCATTTAGATCATCCCACGTAAGGAAAAAAGATCAGCCAACTCCTACTGCATAATGGGATTATATTTTTCTTTTTGACATGTTAATGGGACTTAAAAGCTCACTTACATGCATGCTACCGGTGCATGCTTGCATGCAGACATGTTGATGTGATTTAAAACCCACTCACATGCATGTGCCACGGTATTTCTGCATGCTTGCATGTGGCTTAGTGCGCAGCCTCTCAACGTCTAGATCAGACGGCTATTATGGACTGATTTACTTCATCTAACGGCCACATCAATTTTGATGATGTGGCTCAAGGAGAGGATAGATAATTCCTAGTAGTGGGGGCTAGCTATTACTAGTAGATAAGTCTTTGTAGAGATTCCACTACATACGGAACAAAATGAATGAATCTACACTTAAAATGCATCTATATACATCCACATGTGGTTCATGGTGAAATCTCTACAAAGACTTATATTTAGGAACGGAGGAAGTACTAGTATAGTACGTACTGTAATTTATCAGCGAGATAAATTTGTACAATGCTATGCAGCTTCCAGCTTCTGTTACATGTATCTTGCGTCCAAGGTTGCCCGTTGCAACATTTCATCAAATACAAAGGAGACTAACATGAATGCTATTGCATCTCAATGATTGACAGATCATAGAAAATATGTACTCCCTCCGTTCCAAAATAAGTGTCTCAACTTTGTGCAAACTTTAGTACAAAGTTGTACTACTACTAAAGTTGACACTTATTTTGGAACAGAGGCAGCTAAAGAAAAAAACGATCCATGCAGTCCATAGCCCTTGAACCGTGAACCCTGACCAGGCTTCAATTTGCTGGCAATGTTCGAGCTTCCTAATAAATGAAGTTTGCAACCTTTTGACCATCGGATCATTTTGTGCAGTTTCACCAAAATCTAGATGAGAATCCCTATGGCAAAGAAATTGAAGAAGCATGATTAGAATGAGATTACTAGGACTAGTTGATGAGACATAAAATCATAACAAATATAGTACGTAGAAGCCAGTTGAGGTATGAGCGGGGCAAAGAAGTAGAGAAATATCCACAGGGAGTGATGTTGGCAGCTGGAGCAGTGGTGCAAGCCGGCTGTAAAGGGAGTTGTACCTGAGGGACGTAGCTCAACCTTGAGGAGGGCAGCGGGAGGCGGCAACTACCCACGTCGCGGCAGTGAGCAAGGGACGAAGGCAACCTCACCGTCTTTGTGAGAGAGAACAGCGGGGACCCCTGATCGGGACGTGCCGACAGTGGGTTTTCGCCGTCGGCGACGGCCACCGCATCTACACTAAGCATCCACCCCTTCCCCAAGCGGACGTGATCCGCCGGGATGTTAGAGATGTGGCCACAGTCGTTTTGTGCGAGAGAGTGTGAAGAGAGCAACCCCAGCAAGCAACCGTGTAGGCTGGCCCGTCTTGACTATGTATATAGTGGAACGGTTTCCTTTTCTCTCCATATGAACCTATCATATTGCGTACGTACCACTGAAGAAAAAAAACTTTATTTATAAATGATGCGGCACCTACTACTCGTTCTCCTATAACCTTGCGCTTGGCATCTCCAAAATATTAACCTTGCGATTGGCTCTTCGCCTCTTCGGGAAGTCGAGCAATAATGGTAGTGCAGTATACATCGTTCTGGCTATATGAGACCGAATGAATTGTTGCACGTCCACCACGTGGGCGAGGGTTGAGGGGCGAGGGAGAGTGCTACATATGGAGCAAAATGAGTGAATCTACACTCTAAAATATGTCTATATACATCAGTGTTTGGAGTATGTACTAGTAGTTCATATTGAAATCTACTAAAGGACATATATATTCCAAAAAATATGATATAATCTCTATAACCAAGGTACTACCTCTCTCTCAGTTTACAAGGCATGCGCGTACCCCTAGGTTGTCAATTTGACCAACCTAATGCAAGTCAAATATTACAAAAAATATATACCAATATAAACTTCATATGTTCTATTTTCAAATGGTATAATTTTTGTGTTATGTAGTTTATATTAGGGTAATAAAATTGGCAACCTAGGTATACGCGCAGGACTTGTAAACTGAGACGGAGGGAGTAGTAGGGACGAGGAGTAAACGGAGGGAGTAGTAAATTTTTCTCCTCGTCCTGTGAGCCACCGCGCGCATGGGCGAGGGAGCGGGCATAAGGCGGAGCAAGCTTCACCTCATCCTGCGAGCCACCGCGCCCGTGGGCGGGGGAGACGGCGTACTAAGCAAGCTTCTCCTCGTTCTGCGAGTTGACGGGACACATCAAAAGTACTCCAGTGTATAGAGCCTTGCCTCTAAGGTAGGCCCCACATGGTTTGCCTCTTTTTTAACATAACACATCAAGTCGCAATTTGTTTGTTCACCCGTGGTAGACGATCCTCCCTCCACCAAGTGGACAACCAGTACACGTGCCAAATTACCACGTGGGTTGCCTTTTTCGTACAGAAATGAGCTCCACCGTGTACCCGCGCGGGTGTGGTTGGGAAAGAGACGGGAGTACGTGCGCCGTGCATGCACCTCTTCTCTTCGTGCACGTCCCCCACCTATGTGGGTGTGTGTGAGAGATACAAACCACGTTCGTGAGTGTTTTTTGTTTTGGGGTGGGGGTGGGTGGGGGGTTGATTTCGTGAATTATTTGTGGGAATATGTGTCGATGACATCTCAAACAAAATTTTGCATGCAATGTGTGTGAAATGGAGGCCTATCCATATCATACATAGAGGGTCGGGCAATCCACGAGAAGAGAGGGAGGGGTCATAGCTATAGATAGAGTCGAAGAGAGGATCAAGTGGGTGGGTGGGAGATCGATGAAGAGAGCCATCGAAATTGTGTGTGTGTGTGTGTGTGCAAGTCAAAGATATAGGGCGACTGGCCTACCGGAACGTTAGAGGGCACATGTCAAGTTTGTGTGTGGCAGGGAGACATGACTAGAGCACTCGATGTATCGGTGTGTGTGGGGGGAAGGGGGTGGGGGAGGGGTAGGCAGAGGCCTAACTATAGAGGTAGAACGACTCGTATATGTGTTGAGAAGGAGAGACCCAGCTATGTCTTGAGGGAGATCGGTCAACATCCATACATAACTGAAGGACGGGAAATATGATGGGACAGAGAGAGAGAGGACAGAGAGAGGGAGGGAGAGGGAGGGAGAGGGGTAGAATGCTGGATGGGTGATGGAGTTGCTTCTCGAAGATGGTGGGAGAGGCCTACTAGACAAACTGAGGGTGGAACTGCAATGTTATCAATAAGAGTGGGGATGTGTTTCTGTTTGTGCCTGTGCGTGATAGATTTGTCGGGACATATCCATGGATGATGAAGGGGAACCATGTGTTTGGTAAGCAAACCTAAATAGATCGGTAGATCAATTGTTGTTTGTCGGAGGAAGGGAGAGACACAACTAATGAGGTAGATCGATTGACGTGTGGGTAAAAACGAGTTATAAGGACCTAGCTAGCTATATGTATAGCGAGAGATTGGTCGGTGTACGTCCATTTGTTACAGGCAAATAAGGCCCAGCGAGACGGATAGACAGAGAGAATGGAGCTAGGAGGTGGTGCGAGAGGCCCAACTACTAGCTAGATTGGGGGAGGAGTGTGCGGTTGTGAGATCGATGAAAAGAGGGGCGAGAGTTTACACGTGTGTCTGACCGTATGAGAGACACGAGGCAAGGACACATAAAGGAGGAGATTGAAGGTGTGTGTGTATGGTGTAGGCAGGCATCGCTGGAGAGGTTTATCGATTGGTGTGAGTCGGAAAGGAGTTGTGGAGACTCTGGGAGAACAACCTAAAGAAAAAAATAAATGTGCCCGGTGGATAGAATGCCGAGGGAGGGGGAGGGCGAGGAGGGCGTGTGCATGCACGAGAGAAAGTTAGTGGTAGCTACAAAGGTTAGAGGATTGTGTGGGTGTAAGAGACTAACAAAGATCATAATTTGATATGAAAGCGGATTCATATATTTGAATAGGAGATCATAGTGTTTTAAACATTGCATGCATGAATATAGCGGTGATACACGTGTTGTGCACATGTTATACCATAATGTGATAATGCATGGCGTTTCCAACTCACCGCTAAATGCCAAACAATCTAAACCATACTATACATCAAACAATCTCACATTTTATTTGAATTTGTGATAATGTGTGGCGTTTGCAGCTTACAACTAAATATCGAACAATCTAAACAATACTATATATCGAACATTCTCACATTTTATTTGAATTTGTGGTAATGTGTGGTGTTTGCAACTCAGATCTAAATACTTGTAGGCGTAGGGGCGGGGCACCATACATAATGTGATAAACACATTATACATATGAGACATGGTTTAGATTATGAAGATCTAGCTAGAGCTAGAAATGTAATGTGATTTGAAATCAAAATAAAGTGGATTCAAAAAATCTAGTTTGAAGTTGCGGCCTAATCGGCGCCACCAAAGAGGTTGTACACTAATCGCCGCATTTTCTTCTTGATTCGATCTCACGATGCTGCCGGCGCTCGATCCCGAGCCGACACGGCGCGGCTCCATCCACGGCGGCGTCACCGGCCACTTCCTCCACGGCGTCGCTCCCTCGGCGGCGACGTCCACATCAGTAGGAGCTGCTGCTGCTTTAGCTCTCGCTTGCGCTGCTGCTCTGCTCTTGCTCTCGGTCCCCTGCCTGGTCTGCTCTTGCTATTGCTCTTGCTCGCGCTGCTGCTCTCGCTCTTGCTCTTGCTTGCGATGGTGCTCCGATTTAGCTACACTTCAGTCGACTGAATCGACTTTTGGGTCAGTCGATTTTCAGGGGGTGGGGGGGCTCGCCGGGGTGAAGGAAGAACCAGCCGCAGCGGGGAGGGGGGGCTCGCCGGGGAGGTACCCCACTATCTATCTTAGGGTTCAGGATGGGGGCGGTGGTCGCCGGCGGTGGCGGGGCGTTGGTGGGGCGGTGGCGTGGGGATCGCCAGAGAAAAAGCTCGGCACGGGGGGGGCCTAGAGGGATGGCCGGGGCGGCGGCGGACCGGCGGTAGGGAGTGTTTTCGGGGCGGGCGGGGCGGCGCACCGCCGGCCGCGGGCGGCGGGGGGCTACTGTTTGGCCGGTGGTGGCTGGCGGCTCAGGGGGGTGGAGGTTGAAGATGAACCGCAGGCCCTTGATTTCGTATCCAACGGCTGCAAAATCGACTGACCAGAGATGAAAAAGTCAGTCGACCGACGTGTAGCCTCACCTTGCTAGTGCTTTCAGTTTCGACAGCAAAATTCAGTTTCGACAGCAAAATTCAGTTTCGATAGTTAAGTTCAGTTTTGACAGTTAAGTTCAGTTTCGACAGTTAAGTTCAGAGATGAGCGGCTGATGTATTTTACATCTAGCACTTTGTGGTTATGTATTTTACGTCATGTATTGGAGACGCTATTAGAATTCCACTCAGGTTAACGTTGTTCGTTGTCTCTCTTGTCCTGCTTCAGCCTCGGCGTCGTACAACTCACCGGAGCTGCTCCAACGACGAAACCCTCCATCACAGCAGAGCAGTACCTCGGGCTCCATCTTCAGACGCCTAAGATCTTCTTCCCCTCCTCCGACAGCAAAGTCAGCCGGAGCATCCTCACCGGCCAACCCAATCACGCTGAGATCGACATGGCTTCGCCAAAGAAGTTGTACACTTGTTGCATCTCTTTTTTACTCTACATGTTATATATATTGTCCACTGAGCACACGGATTTGTTCCTTTAGTGTCTCCTTGAAAGAAAAAACGTAGGAATTTTAATTTTCACTTGTCCTCCTTTTCAAATTCCTATTCTTGAAGCACAAGACTAAGAGATAGTAGCATAATAGCATTATAACCGTACATTTTCTTGTGGTTTGACTTAATCTCACCATGCTTCTTTGCATCCTGTGATCTTCCAATTGTTGTGAATCAAACACCTAGATTGGCAGAAATCCTGTGTTTTTAAATTCTCTGTTTTGCACGTGCATTCCTATCCTATTCCTGTCTTTTTCCTATCCCTGCATTATTGGAATCCTCCAATTCAACGAGCCCTTACAGAATTACTTCTCTTACAGATAGTTGTGAAAGAAAACCTTGCGTGGTTTGTCCCGCTCCTGCTGCGCCGTCGTCCACCCCAGCTCAGCTGCTCCAACGACAGAAGGGTCCAGCACAGCAGGGATCCGGCCTCCAGACTGTCTTTCGCCACCTCAGATCTTCTTCCCCGCCGCTGGCAGCCATGAAAACTGCATTACCATCATCAACCGAGCAGATGACCTCGAGGACTACACGGGTCCGCAAGAGAGGTCGCACTCTTTCGTGTCTGCTTATGTTATGCATCGCTTAATATTACATGCTACTTTATCGTCCTGTTCACCGATTAGACTCTGAGTCAGCTCCAAACTAATGGTCAAACTTGAGTTTTTAAATGGTTGTGGGGTACATATCGGGGCCGCCATCAATAGTATCTATCTACTATCTGATTAATCTCCGGTGTCTACTATGAGTTTCATGTTGGGTGGGAAACAAACAGTAAAGAAGCCATTATCTGTATTTTTTAACTGAAGCCATTACCTGCCTACTATTATTGGTTTTGGGTCTATCCACAGGTTGCTACCATCACTCTGGATTTCTGCATGCACTCCTTACATAATCTCACTATGTTTTATTCCTATGCATGACAGTTATTGTAAACAATGGAACTGAACATGTAGAACAAAAGAGACGAGCCTTGCGTGGCAATAAAATTTCATGCAGACGTTGCTCCATGGTAGGCGCAAAGGCAGCCCCCCTCCACGCATTTCGGATTGTAATCGAGAGGAAGATATCTATTCCGAGGGGGATTCAGAAGTAGAAGACAACTCCTATTTACCCCCTGAGGTCTTCACTCTAACTTGGCATGCTGATGTTGGTTATATCATGCATATGGTGTATTGCATTGCTTACTTTATACATCAAATATGTCATCTGCTTAGTTTAGACATCCTTTGTGTGAATGCCATCTGTTTAGTTTATTCACCGTTTATGTGAATTATGCAATGCCATCTTGTTTAGCCAGGTATCATATATGTGAATTTTGCAGTGCCATCCTGCTTAGCCAGTCATCTTATATGTAAATTATATCAGGCCATCCTTTTTTTCGTTACATATTACATTTGTCAACAATGTTAGTACATTCAACTGCTCTTCGTGTGCATCAGCCATTTGACACGGTGATGGCAAATTCTGGAGTGAAAACAAGGTCTTCAGAGCAGACTATGCTATCTGACGAAGCGCATATCTCGCTGGTTACGGATAGCTCCTCAGAGGAGGATTCAGAGACAGATGACCAGTCCTATCCCCCCCCCCAGGTGTATGCTCTAACTTGGCAGGGTTATGTTGCTCATATCGTGCGTATGGTGTCTCGCATTGCTATGTCATTTGATTAGTTTAGACATGCTTTGTGTGAATGCCACCTATTCAGTGTCTAATTACCATATATGTGAATTATGCATTGCCATCTTGTTGCAAGACATTATATATGTGAATTATACAATGCTATCTTGTTGCAAAGGCATTATATATGTGAATTATGCAATGCCATGCTGTTTACCCAATCATCATGTATGTGAATTATATCATGCTATCATTTTTTTGTATTACGTGTTCCATTTGTCGACAACGTTTGTATATTCAACTACTCTTCCTGTGCATCAGCCATTTGAAGCAGTGATGGAAGTATCTGGAGTGAAAACAAGGTATTCAGAGCAGACAATGCTACCTGCTGAAGCAGACATCTTGCTGGTTACAGAGAGCTCCTCAGAGGAGGATTCAGAGACTGATGACCAGTCCTATTTCCCCCTGAGGTCTATGCTCAAACTTGGCAGGGTTATATTACCCATGTCATGCATGTTGTCTTGCATTGCTTAGTTTTTACATCATATATGGATTGCCATCTGCTTACTTGCTTACTATATAAATCATATATTTGAATTATATCATGCCATCATGTTTACATAGTACATACACATCATCTATCTGAATTATGGCATGGCAACCCATTTAATAAAGACATCATATAGTTATATCATCTCATCCTGTTTAGTGTTTACAGTCATCATATTTTGAATTATGGCATTCTATCCGTGAATGTATGTGAATGTATGTGAATTATGGCATGCCAACCTATTTAATAAACACATTATATAGTTATGTCATGTCATCCTGTTTACATAGTCTCATATTTTGAACTATGTCTTTCCATCCTTTTTAGTTAGCCATCATAATGTGAAATTGTGTCATGCTATCCTGTTTTGTTAACCATCATATATGTGAAATTGTGTCATGCTATCCTGTTTGGTTAGACAACATAAATA
Source organism: Triticum aestivum (assembly GCF_018294505.1). Classification (NCBI taxonomy): domain Eukaryota; kingdom Viridiplantae; phylum Streptophyta; class Magnoliopsida; order Poales; family Poaceae; genus Triticum; species Triticum aestivum. The sequence continues at coordinate 405,509,476 of NC_057808.1, forward strand.
TGAATTATTTCATGCCCTCTTTTATTCCCCACTATCCATTGCACCTGTCTATCATACAATGTCTATACTTTCAATTACTTTTCTTGTTTATCAGCCATTTCAATTGGAGAGCGTGATGGCAGTATCTAAGGAAGTAACAACACGGTCTTCAGAAAAGATAGTGCTACCAGTTGATGCAGATAGAACCATGGTTGTACTTGCCCAAGGACCAGATCCACCACACATAACCCAGACTCTCGCAGATTGTACCCCTACCCAGTTGGACAGAGAACCAGCTACACCCCTTCTAACCCCAACCCCGGCAGATAGTAACCCAGTTCCAGTTGACACAGCACCGTCTCCACTACAGAGCACCCAAACACGAGCAGTTAGTAAGGGAACTGCAGTGACCAAAGCACGAGGACCACCACTCCGAATCCCAACTCAACGCTTAAAGGAGAAGAAGATTTGTTCTCGGGTCGGGTTCTGTAGCTATGGTTCATACTCCTTTGCTCTTGCATTACTGTACTTACTCATACCAACTATTTTCAAATTTGAAGGATGGAATTGAAACTCCAATGGTGCAACAGGTATGTTTTAAACCTGTTTCTTTAACTGGTTTGATGTTGTAACCTGCTCTATGTCGATTTCAGTTTCAATTGAATAAATAGTTATGTTCTCATGTCATGCACATTACAAGTGTTGTTATTGCTCTATAGTTACCCACACTTATATTCTGTCTATTCTGCTTTGTCTTGAACAAATATTATTTGAACTGTGTCTCTATCTTGATTTGGCAACAAAAACTAGAATGATATAGACCATAAAGTGACCATGGTACATAGATATATGTTTGTTTCATGCTGTTATCCTGTCCACTTTACTACTGAACTCATTTACCAAAATGAGTTTCATATACAACATGGTAAACATGTGATGTGTCTGCTTGTTTCTCTTTTAGAATGCGGACAAAATATTGGAGAACAGTACCGCGTTATCCAATGGTAAAGGAAGTAATGCAGATAAGGTTCAAGATAGTGAGACATCCCTGTTGGTCTCCAAGAAAGCTGATAAAAACTACCTTGACGATAGTGAGGGAACCCAAAAGTCCTGTCTTGATGTAGTGTTCGAGTTACTGGCCACTACTGCTGGCACAAGCTCTTCGAACTCGCTGCCTGAATCAGTTCGTCTTCTTGAGTCTCAACTTCAAGTTGAAAGACATCGATCAGATGTGGTGCGACAGGAAGCTGAAGGACTGAGGAAGTCCCTGCAGAATTCAGATGCATATTTTCTGGTGCAACAGTAAGCGCTGGAGGATTTAAGTGCCAAACAAGAGAAAGTTAATTAGCTTGCTAAGCATCTTGCCAGCATTATGGGTACCCAGGATATTGTTTCTTGAGATCTTCTGAAGTGGTTTCAGTTCTGGATTTGTTTTGCTGCGGCGTTTATTTGCGCTGGTCGCCAACTTTGACAACCAGTGTATATGATATGCTGCTTTGTTCCCTATATTTGCACTGGTGGCGAACTTTGATGCCCAGTGGATGTAATATGTGTAATAGCCGTGATAGCCTAGCTTTAGTTGCTTGCTTATTTATTTCCTTGTTGTCTTGTTTATTTGTTTGCTTGTAGTCATTGCAGTTCTTTTTCCGCAGTTAGCTAGTGGCTGCAATAACCTATTTTTTAAAACTAGGCCACAATAACCATGGGCTAATATTTACTGTAGTGACACTAGGCCTCCTACTGGCCGTAGAAACAATGGGCCTTCTACGGGCCGTAGAAACAATGGGCCTTCTACGGGCCGTAGAAACAATGGGCCTTCTGCAGGCTGTATCATCAATGGGCCTTATACGGGCCGTATGATCGATTGGCCAAACATGGGCCAAACAGACCGCATTATGGCCGTAAACGGGCTAGAGTTGGAATCATCCGTTCATGGGCCGACCATAATGGGCCATTGTTAATAGGCCGTATTTGATGACGCTATGAAAATGGCCCAACGTATTAACGGACCACAAACGGGCCGACTATAACGACGGGCTGAATTTGGCCCACAAGCAAAAAATGACAGTAACGGGCCGTAAGTAACCGAATGCTGGAAATGAGCCCAAGAATAAATGGGCTTTGAGAAGGCCGAAAGATAACATGGGCTGGAAACGGCCCAACGGAATAACGGGCCGTTAATGGGTATAAAGTGATACACTATTCATTACGGGCCAGTTTCACCACGGGCCGTTAATGGGTGTAAAGTAATACACTGTTCATTACGGGCCAGTTTCACCACGGGTCGTTAATAGGCCAAGAGTTACATAGGGCCTCATATGGGCCAAAAGACGTCATGGGCCATACATGCGGCAGAAGTGAAAACGGGCTGGAATCATATTGGATGGCCCAGATGACGCTACTGGGCCTAATTCGGATAGGGCATAACGGGCCTTGGGTTAGCGGGCTGTAAATGGGCAATATGCGAACAGGCCGTTAACAGGCTTTCCATGGGCTGGGCCGCCAGCTTTTGACCAAGTCAAACGGGCGGGCCTTTTCATAGGAATGGGCCTCTGTTGGGCCGTGCCACGTGTCGACGTATCATAGCCGCCTTCCGTCCAATGAGTGGATGACATCTGTCCCAACGATGAGCCGACACGTGTTTCCTCCAGCCAATGATGATTCTACACGTGGAGAATCCCCATTGGTCGGGGCTGTTAACGGGTTATCGGATCCAAAACCCGACCCGATAGCTTAACGGTGTTCCGTTACGGTGGATGCCACGTGTCGGTCACCCTTGACAAAAGCACTTCTGTGACGCGCGATTTATCGTCATGGAAGTGGACACTTCCGTGATGATAATTTTGGTAATGTCAGGGAACACTTCTACGACAGCACAGGTATGACTATCTTGATTCTATAATAAATTTGTCATGGATGTACATGCATGACAAAAAACGCGACCTACTGTGACAAACACGTATCATCACGGAAGTGTCTTTTTTTGTAGTGAGTTGATAAGAAATTAAATGTTGTCCAATATGCTAGTAAAACTCTAGACAGTGCCCAGAGAAATTATGCTACTACTGAAAAAGAATTTTTAGCGGTTGTATTTGCTTGTGATATGTTCAGACCTTATATTGTTGATTCTAAAGTAACTGTTCACACCGATCATGCTGCTATTAAATATCTTATGGAAAAGAAAGATGCTTAACCTAGACTTATTAGATGGGTTCTCTTGCTACAAGAATTTGATTTGCATATTATTGATAGAAAGGGAGCTAAGAACCCCGTTGCAGACAACTTATCTAGGTTAGAAAATGTTCTTGATGACCCACTACCTATTGATGATAGCTTTCCCGATGAACAATTAGCTATCATAAATGCTTCTCGTACTGCTCCATGGTATGCTGATTATGCTAATTACATTGTTGCTAAATTTATACCACCTAGTTTCACATACCAGCAAAAGAAAAAGGTTTTTCTATGATTTAAGACATTACTTCTGGGATGACCCACGCCTTTATAAAGAAGGAGTAGATGGTGTTATTAGACGTTGTGTACCTGAGCATGAACAGGAACAGATCCTACGCAAGTGTCACTCTGAGGCTTATGGAGGACACCACCCTGGAGATAGAACTGCACATAAGGTATTGCAATCTGGTTTTTATTGGCCTACTCTCTTCAAGGATGCCCGTAAGTTTGTCTTGTCTTGTGATGAATGCCAAAGAATTGGTAATATTAGTAGACGTCAAGAAATGCCTATGAACTATTCACTTGTTATTGAACCATTTGATGTTTGGGGCTTTGATTATATGGGACCGTTTCCTTCCTCTAATGGGTATACACATATTCTAGTTGTTGTTGATTACGTTACTAAGTGGGCTGAAGCTATTCCAACTAGTAGTGTTGATCACAACACCTCTATTAAGATGCTTAAAGAAGTTATTTTTCCGAGGTTTGGAGTCCCTAGATACTTAATGACTGATGGTGGTTCACATTTTATTCATGGTCTTTTCATAAAATGCTTGCTAAGTATGACGTTAATCATAGAATTGCATCTCCTTATCACCCACAGTCTAGTGGTCAAGTAGAACTGAGTAATAGTGGGCTTAAATTAATTTTTCTAAAGACCGTTAATAGATCTAGAAAGAATTGGTCCAAGAAACTTGATGATGCATTATGGGCCTATAGAGTTGCATATAAAAATCCTATGGGTATGTCTCTGTAGAAAATGGTTTATGGAAAAGCATGTCACTTACCTCTCGAACTAGAACATAAGGCATATTGGGCCATCAAAGAGCTCGATTATGATTTCAAACTTGCTGGTGAGAAGAGGCTATTTGACATTAGCTCAATTGATGAATGGAGAACCCAAGCTTACGAGAATGCCAAACTGTTTAAAGAAAAAGTTAAAAGATGGCATGACAAAAGGATACAAAAGCGTGAGTTCAATGTAGGTGATTATGTGTTGCTATTCAACTCTCGTTTTAGATTTTTTGCAGGAAAACTTCTCTCTAAATGGGAAGGGCCTTATGTTATCAAGGAGGTCTATCGTTCTGGTTCCATAAAAATCAACAACTTCGAAGGCACAAATCCGAAGGTGGTGAACGGTCAAAGAATCAAACATTATATCTCAGGTACTCCCATAAATGTTGAAACTAATGTTATTGAAACCGTAACCCCAGAGAATACATAAGGGACACTTTCTAGAACGTTTCAGACTCCGAAAAGGAATAGGTATGTGGTACGGTAAGTAAACCGACTCTAAAATAGTTCTAATGGTAATTTTTCTCTGTTTTGGAATATTTAAGAAAATAGGAAAATAAGAAGTAGTCCGGGAAGGACACGAGGCATCCACGAGGGTGGAGGGCGCGCCCCCTGCCTCGTGGGCACCTCGTGTGCTCTCCGGACTCCGTTTTCTTACACGATACTTCTTTAGGTCGGTAAAAATTCATTATATAATCTCCCAAAGGTTTTGACCCTCGTATCACGCAAATATCCTCTGTTTATGTTTCGAGCTATTTCTGTAGCAGATCTGGAGCAAGATGTCATCTCAAGATTCCAACGGAGAGAGCTATGTCTCACACCTCATTGCTGATCCAAAGACCTACGGGGATCTATCTCCTTGTGGTCGAACTACGGATGATGAGGAGGATGCTCATTTGATGAGGATCAATGATTCAAGTTCAGAGGAGGAGGATGTCCCTCTACCTCAACCTGGGGATATGCACGTGAAGTTTAAGAAATCTAGTCTCCCTAAGAGGGCTAAACTATCTAACAACCGATCTATTCCTTCTCGTTTTCGGCTGAAAAGCAAAGGAGATTTATGTGACAAGATCTTGAAGCTGGAGTCGGAGGTCGATGATTTAAGGGAGGAAATTGCTCTTCTCAAATACAATATGAAGAAGCTGAAGGCACAATCGTCATCGCCATCACCACCTCCGAAGAAAGAGGCATAAATATATGGGTATGGGCACTCCCCTTGGCAACTGCCAAGCTTGGGGGAGGTGCCCAGGTATCGTATCACCATCACACTCCTATCTTTATCGTTTTTCTTAGTTCGATCCTTTTAGTAATATCTTGATCTAGTAGAATAAAAGTTTTAGTATGATCCAGTTTTGAGTTTTGCTTTATGATCCTTCTATGTAATCGAGTCCGTGAGCTATATATAATAGAGATTAGTTTTGAGTTAAGGGCTTGGTTATCCTGCTATGATCTTGAGGGAATAAAAATAAAAGAAAGAATGAAAGAGATCATATTGATCTTATGGAGAGTAATGACTTCACATATAAAGAGTATGATGAATGACAAACATAGTTTTGGTCATAGTTGCAATTAATATGAAGTAATAAAGAAAGAGAGGTTCTCACATATAAATATACTATCTTGGACATCTTTTATGATTGTGAGCACTCATTAAAATATGACATGCTAAAAAGTTGATGTTGGACAAGGAAGACAATGTAATGGGTTATGTTTTCTTATATCATAAATAAAGTATATTGTCATGGATCATCCAACATGTTGAGCTTGCCTCCCCCTCATGCTAACCAAATTCTTTGTACCAAGTAGAGATACTACTTGTGCTTCCGATTATCCTTAAACCCAGTTTTGCCATGAGAGTCCACCATATCTACCTATGGATTGAGTAAGATCCTTCAAGTAAGTTGTCATCGTTGCATGCAATAAAAATTGCTCTCTAAATATGTATGATCTATTAGTGTGGAGAAAATAAGCTTTATACGATCTTGTGATGTGGAAGAAATAAAAGCGACGGATTGCATAATAAAGGTCCATATCACAAGTGGCAATATAACGTAACGTTCTTTCGCATTAAGATTTTGTGCATCCAACCATAAAAGCACATGACAACCTCTGCTTCCCTCTGCAAAGGGCATGTCTTTTATTCTTGTCTTATACCTTATACAAGAGTCATGGTGATCTTCACCTTTCCTTTTTACATTTTATCCTTTGGCAAGCACATTGTGTTAGAAAGATCCTGATATATAAATATATATATATATATCCAATTGGATGTAAGTTATCATGAACCATTATTGTTGACATTACCCTTGAGGTAAAAGGTTGGAAGGCAACACTATAAGCCCCTATCTTTCTCTATGTCCGATTAAAACTCCATACCCATAAGTATTGCGTGAGTGTTAGCAATTGTGAAAGACTAAATGATAGTTGAGTATGTGGACTTGTTGAAAAGCTCTTATATTGACTCTTTCCGATGTTATGATAAATTGCAATTGCTTCAATGAATGAGATTATAGTTTGTTAGTTCTCAATGAAGTTTCTGCTTCATACTTTGCATTGTGAATAGATTGTTACTTTAGCATAAGAAATCATATGACAATATTTATATATGTTGTTGTTATAAGAATGATCATGATGCCCTCATGTTCGTATTTTATTTTATCGACACCTCTATCTCTAAACATGTGGACATATTTTTCGTTATCGGCTTCCGCTTGAGGACAAGCGAGGTCCAAGCTTGGGGGAGTTGATACGTCCATTTTGCATCATGCTTTTATATCGATATTTATTGCATTATGGGTTGTTATTACACATTATGTCAAAATACTTATGCCTATTCTCTCTTATTTATAAGTTTACATGAAGAGGGAGAATGCCGGCAGCTGGAATTCTGGGCTGGAAAAGGAGCAAATATTAGAGACCTATTCTGCACAACTCCAAAAGTCCTAAAACTTTACGGAGGCACGTTTTGGAATTAATAAAAAATACTGGCGAAAGAATCAACCAGAGGGGGCCCACACCCTGGCCACGAGGGTGGGGGGCGCGCCCTACCCCCCTGGGAGCGCCCCTTGTCTCGTGGGCCCCCTGGCAGGCCTCCGGTGCCCATCTTCTTCTATATGAAGTCTTTCGTCCAAGAAAAAATAAGAAGGAAGCTTTCGGGACGAAACACCGCCGCCACGAGGCGGAACCAATCTATGGCTCCAGGGGAGCTGTTCTGCCGGGGAAACATCCCTCTGGGGGAGGGGAAATCATCACCATCGTCTTCATCATCGATCCTCTCATCGGGAGGGGGTCAATCTCCATCGACATCTTCACCAGCATCATCTCATCTCAAACCCTAGTTCATCTCTTCTATCCAATCTTTGTCTCAAAACCTCAGATTGGTACATGTGGGTTGCTAGTAGTGTTGATTACTCCTTGTAGTCGATGCTAGTTGGTTTATTTGGTGGAAGATCATATGTTCAGATCCTTTATGCATATTAATACCCCTCTGATTATGAACATGAATATGATTTGTGAGTAGTTACGTTTGTTCCTGAGGACATGGGGGAAGTTTTGCTATAAGTAGTCATGTGAATTTGGTATTCGTTTGATATTTTGATGAGATGTATGTTGTCTTTCCTCTAGTGGTGTTATGTGAACGCCGACTACATGACACTTCACCATTATTTGGGCCTAGGGGAAGGCATTGGGAAGTAATAAGTAGATGATGGGTTGCTAGAGTGACAGAAGCTTAAACCCTAGTTTATGCGTTGCTTCGTAAGGGGCTGATTTGGATCCATATGTTTCATGGTATGGTTAGGTTTACCTTAATACTTCTTTTGTAGTTGTGGATGCTTGTAATAGGAGTTAATCATAAGTGGGATGCTTGTCCAAGGAAGGGCAGTACCTAAGCACCGGTCCACCCACATATCAAATTATCAAAGTAACGAACGCGAATCATATGAGGTGATGAAAACTAGCTTGACGATAATTCCCATGTGTCCTCGGGAGTGCTTTCCTTCATATAAGAGTTTGTCCAGGCTTTTCCTTTGATACAAAAAGGATTGGGCCACCTTGCGGCACCTTGTTTACTTTTATTACTTGTTACCCGTTACAAATTACCTTATCACAAAACTATCTGTTACCGATAATTTTAGTGTTTGTAGAGAATACCTTACTGAAAACCGCTTGTCATTTCCTTCTGCTCCTCGTTGGGTTTCACACTCTTACTTATCGAAAGGACTACGATAGATCCCCTATACTTGTGGGTCATCATTGCGCCACGTGGAACATTTGACTGGTCAATTGATTGTGTCATCAAGAAAATACGGAGTTGTACGGGTGAGCCAGTGACCGTATAATCACGACATGTATTTTTTTAACACGGTGCAGATGCAAGCGCTCATATATACGCGCAAGCACTCACCGCTATAAGTGCACACACGCAGACCCTACCCCTATGAGCACCTTCGAGAGAGTGAGCCAACATATGATCTTGAGATTTTACGAAGTCACCATAGGTGCCTCGTAGTCGAGGGGAACGTCTCCTCCCACTGAACGCACGTCGCGGAAAAATACTGAAATTAACCCAGGATAAATGCGAGCACCTGGACTTTAACCCTGGTGGGCTCAGGAAACCACTGTCCTCATAACCATCCAACCACAGGTTGGTTAGCACCACAAAATGTATGTGGTGACCCTGATGAGCTTATTCTTAAGTCCAGTGAACATATCGTGCTTTCGCTTCAAATACAATGACCGTACGTGTCGTCAACAAAATACGAAGCATGCATTAAATACAATGTCCGTCAGTGTCATCAACAAAATACGAAGACGTATCGTGAGCTAGATACCATATGATCACCACAAGAATGTATACGGTGGCCGTAATGAGCATATTCTAAAGTCCAGTGACCGTAATGAGCATATTCTGAAGTCCAGTGACCATATAGTGCTTTCGCTTGAAATACAGTGACCGTCACGTGTGAATGTGTCAGGGGCATGCATACTTTTGGAGGGTCGAGAGATAGTTTGTGTGCGTACGTGAAAGTGGTGTAGAAAGAGGGGGTGTCCGGTGGAGACAAGGAGAGATATGCCCTTCGTGTGTCTTTCCCATGAGTAATATTTTAGGAGAAAATATAAACATTCACAATGCAGAACAAACATTTTGGATGCACCATGCAATTAACTTTCATGTATAACATTGTACTATTGTATATGCTTATTTTCTTAGTGGCCGATTGCTTATTTTCTTAGTGGGCACATCATTTCTAGTTGGGGTGGGCACATCATTTCTAGTTGGGGTGGGTCAACATGAGGACTCATGGGTCGGTTCCATCCTGCGCCACATAGGTTGGACCGAGTCGCATTATACGAAGACCCGTGTGGAGGACTCGGCGTACAAGACGAAGCTACCAGAGTCGTGGAGGACTCTATCCCCAGTGATGATAAGCCGACTATATATGATTTGTAACCCTAGGCCCCAATTATGTTATAGAAGCCCGGGGGCTAGTTCGTTGATAGTATACACGCACGCACAATGCCTGGTATTCACGTGTACATTGTACACAACCCTATCACTAATATACAGTACCAGGAGTAGGCTTTTTCCTCAACTGCAAGGGCCCGGACTTGGGTAAAACTTTGCCCCGTATTACCATGCAGCCTAACAGTCAGGGATATCCTACCGAATGATCTGATGGAATTATATCTGCCAACTACTAAGAGAGCGGTGTGTCTGTGGGGGGGGGGGAATGTGTGCGGGAGAGGCCTAAAGATAATGTGTGTGCGGGAGACATGTAGGCACATATATGTGCGTATAGAGGGCTAGTAGAGACCGTGCGTGTGTATATATACATGTGAGACAAATAGTGTTTTCCAACTGAGATTAGTGAAAAGAGTGGTACATAGTAGTCAGAAAGAGAGAGGGAGATGTATAGAGAGTGTGTGCGTCAGACACCCCGACACCCCGGGAGAGATTGTGAGCATGTGTGAAAGAGAAATGTCGATGTATATAAAGTGTGTGCACTTATGCGTTAGATAGAGAGAGATATAGCGCATGTGTGAGAGCGGGCCGAGGGATAGTGCATCTACATGTAAAAGGCGGTTCTACGCATTAAATTAAAATATAAATGGCATTATTATTTTTGGATGAGATCATGAATTTTGCAATTTGCGTATGAACGAAAATCGGTCTATCAGACACCCATACTCTATTGAATTCTAGCATGTGCATGTGTTTATTTCATATTATCGATCCATAGAGTGAGAGCAGTTTGAAATACAGGCAATGCATTGCTTTTGCAATTCATATATAAACATTAATTAGTGCACTCCATGTTGTTAGTGTGAAGCACTTAATTTATACATTTGTCACTTACATGGATACATTCCAAATTGCTAGCTACGAAATAGAATACATGTTGAATTCAACATAAAGGGGGTTTCACAGATTCGAATTCATAGGAAGTGCATTCATCTATTTGAATCCGAGAAAATGGCATTTGTAAATCAGATCTAAAAGGGGGCATCAATCTTTGTTATGCGTTTGAACATGCTATATATTCATACGCATGTCTAACTATTTTTTTGCAACCAAGGAGATTATATCTGGAACCATGCATGAACTGAGGTAAGTTGCATATTTTTTAATATATACTCATGTATAGTGTGTGTATATATATATATATATTCAAATGTACCCCCCCCCCCATTCCAAAATAATCGTAGTTTTAGGATTTTCAAGAGTCAAGATTTGTGAACTTTGACAAATCCTGAAAGTTCAATTCAAGAGAACCGAAAACGTTAATGCTTCTGCTCCCAAATATTGAACAAGTGCTAAATAAGCCTCTGGTCACCCAAAACAACGCGAGACTAATGTTTGGTGGTAGGAAATTACTGTCGTGACTATGGCCCGTGTAGCCTATCGGCCTGATGTCCAAAGGTCTAAACCGGGGTAGGTTTGTAACTTCACCAAAACGCCAGTCTCAACCGCCTCCAAGAAGCATTCATACGTCGTGGGCGCCTAAACACCCATGCACTCGGCTGAAATCTATCCCGCCCACCATTTGGGACACCTGAGATTACTGACCTACCCCCAACATGCAATATGTCCGAAATTTTAGATGGGGGCAAAGTTTGTAACTTTCCCCAAATTTCAAACAAGCGTGTCCCAAACCGAAACATTGTTCCCCCTTAGTTGCCCCTCCCTCTGTTTCCCCATTCATACTCCATGGGCGCCAAAACGCCCTCTCCACCAGCCGCGAAACCCCAGCCTCCTCCGTCCTCCACCCCATCGCGCCCAATACACCGCCGCCCTCCTCCATCATGCCGGAGCCGGTACCCCGACTTCGCCGTCCAACGCAACCGCAACCGCAACGCCATCAAGGACTTAGTAGCTGAAGCCGAGGCAGAGCTGCCTCCACGACACCGACGCCGACGTCCGTACCAGAACCACTTCGACCACGCCATCCTGCGCCTCACCGCTGCTGCTCCACTGTTGCAACCGTCCACCGCACCGGAGTTGTTCCCGCTACGCCGTCGTTCGCCACCTCGGATCTGGTTCCCCGCCACCGACAGACGGCCACCGTGCCACACTCAACAACTTGGCCATGGGTTCGTCCAAGGCTCCACCGTCCTCCACAACTTCTCGTTTTTAGCGAACCACAAGAAGATCGTTGGAAAAACAGAAGGAGGACACAGCACTCCCAGCAGAAAGAGGTACTCCCCTTCCCTTATTCGTGCAAATCTTATGTCTCTGCTCACAGCGTATTCATCCGACAAAAGAAACTAGTTGAGCGCTTCTTACTTCATCTTCTTCATGATACTAAATGCACAAGGTTTCCTCCCATTTACTATTTCACCTTGGCTAGAGGTCAGTAGCCCTCCTGGATTTCAATTCAGGGTCGGTTGAATCGCAATTAAAATAAACAGCACCCGCTTAGGCGCGTGGAGCACCTAGTCCGGCTATTGATACATCTCCAATGTATCTATAATTTTCGATTGTTCCATGCTGCTATATTATCAATCTTGGATGTTTTATAATAATTTTTAAGTCATTTTTTGGTACTAACCTATTGACATAGTGCCAGTTGTTGTTTTCTGCATGTTTTTTACATCGCAGGAAATCAATATCAAACTGAGTCCAAATGCAACGAAACTTCACGGAGAATTTTTATGGACCAGAAGACCTAATGGGCCAGGCTGCGCTTGGGGGGTGCTCCGAGGGGAGCACAACCCACCAGGGCGCGCCAGGAGGCTCAGGCGTCCCCTGGTGGGTTGTGCCCACCTCGGGTGCCCCCGGACCGCCTCTTTACTCTATTAATACCCAAATATTCCAGAAACCCTAGGGGAGTCGACGAAAATCAATTCCAGCCGCCGCAGAGTCCAGAACCGCCAGATCTAATCTAGACACCATCACGGATGGGGTTCACCACCTCCATTGGTGCCTCTCCGATGATGCGTGAGTAGTTCTTTGTAGACCTTCGGGTCAGTAGTTAGTAGCTAGATGGCTACCTCTCTCTCGCTGAATTCTCAATACAATGGTCTCTCGGAGATCCATACGATGTAACTCTTTTTGCGGTGTGTTTGTTGGGATCGGACGAACCTTGAGTTTATGATCAGATCTATCTTTTTGTATCCATGAAAGTATTTGAGTTTCTTTGATCTCTTTTATGCATGATTGCTTATAGCCTCGTATTTTGTAACATCCCAAATTTTCAATTTGGAATGTTATACATAGATCATTCATGCATAGCATATTTTATTTGCATTTCGTTTCGCGATCCTCAAAATTCTAAACAACTCAAGGACCCTCGGAGAGAGTTGGGGATTTCACTGTTTTCGTATTTGAATTTTATCAAATATTGAAACGAGGATTATTTGTTTTAATTATTTTTCTCTCCGAAAATATTTCATATTAAAATATATGAGAGGGGCTAATATGACTTCTCCAAAATAAATGAAATATTGGAGGAAAAATATTAAATTCGAATATTTGATTTTATTCGGATTTTATTGCTATTTTATTTGCATTAGAAAAATTGCATGTTTTCAAAATTGCATTTTAGGGCCAAGAAAATGTTCATCTTGTTCTAAATATTTTATTTAGACGGTGAAAATTTATTTTGGCATTTTTCGATTTTTATTTATTTTTCTAGGATTTATTTTCGGTGGAATCCGTTTTTAAAAAACAGCTCCCGACTGGGCCGAAGCCCAGCTGAGCCAAGCCAGGCCCGCGTCGCGCCACCGCCTCCGTCGTGCCCGAGCCCGGCCAGGACTCGGTAGTCGCCACCGTCGCCGCCCGGGACACCTCCCCGCCCCCTCCCGCAAGCCACCCGCCCCCTCCCCTTTATAAGCCGCCGCCCCCGCCCCCGAATCGCCACCCCGCCGCCGCAAGCAGCAGCAGCAGCAGCAGCCGCCGCCGCCTGTCGCGTCTCGCCTCGCCGCCGCCGCCGCCGCGCCACCCCGCCGCCGCCCCGCTCGCCGGAAGCCGCCGGAGCCGCGCCGGAGTTCGAATCTCGCCGTTTGGTTTTTTCGGTTTAGGTAAAAACCATCGGGTTTTTTAAAAAAACCCTAGTTCGTTTTTTTTCTAGTTCGGTTCACCGGTTTTCTCGGTTTAGTTTATTTAGCGGACGTTCGTCCGTACGTTCGTTCTAACGAACGGTTTTTGCCCGTTAGTCACAGACAACGAACGTTCGTTCGTTAGCCTGTTCGTCAGTTTTTCTTTTTCTCGGGTTTTTCGCGATTATTTTCGATCGAGATTTCTGATCCAATTTTCGTTTTAGTTTTTCTTTTCGCTCGTTTATCGGAATCAGGCGATTCAAGCGCCTAGATCTTCGTCTCTAAACCCTCTTTCTGTTTAACCAACTTCAACAAGATTTTGGTACTGTAAAATTTGACCTTAGTCCAGATTAGTAATCGAATCTTGTTTCTTTCTAAGTTTGAGTTTCGTTGCTCCGTTTGATTTGATTCTTTTTGCAAACCGGAGTTCTTAAGTTGAACTTTCTGGTTAATTCTTCTTATTTGAGTTTTGCCCGTGCATCTTTGATTGATTTCTTATGTATGCTATTGTTTGTTTGCGATAGAATTCCCGGAGTGCGAAGCGTGCTACTACGAGTCCCTAGGTTTTGCGGATCGTCAACAAGGCAAGTAACACATTGATCATACTCTTTTCATACCCCATTTTTATGCATTAGCTCCAATCCTCAAACACTGCATGATTAGGATGTGATTAACTTGTGGGTATTGGGAAGTAGTTGATGAGGTAGAACCTATTGCCCTGTTATTATCAAACCCTTGGGAGTTACTTCTACGTATTGCTTATATTGCTATGCTATGCTCGTAGACGTGGTTTGGGTGAGTGAATCCATGACAGATGTGAGATTGTTAATTAATGGTTCAACTTAAGATGGCAACTTTAATACACATCTGGGTGGATTGCTTGTCGGGCACCTGGAGAATCCAGTGTTGTCCTAGGATATCCCGGAGTACCCGTGTGATAATCCTAAGGTCCGCCACCCAGGCTCAAAGGGAACTGAGATATTTCATGCTAGAAACTTCCGTGTGCAGCCACAAGCTATTATGGGCTCTAGCATAGTTGAGTAAGTTGCATGACCTCTTCCAGTGGTAGGCTAGCAGATGTAGAGGGATGTAGGTTGGTACTGTCTACCCGGGGTTAGAGTTAATGCTTCTGAAAGACTGTGTCTCGGTCATCCGTTTCTCAAACACCATGTAGTGCGAGAAATCCAACGGAGGAGATCGAGTCTTGTGGGGAAAAGTGCGCAAACCTCTGCAGAGTGTACAATCTAATCATGGTTAGCCGTGTCCCCGGTTATGGACATCTTGAGTATCTAGTACTTGGATTATCATATGTATCTCATCACTCTAATTTAATATTGTTGGGTTGATAATTACTTTAATTGGGATTGAGTTGGAGGAACCTTCTCAATGATGTTTCAACTACCATGATAGTTAAATAAAATTATTCCTTTGTTGTAGGGAAAAATTGGCTTTTCGCAAAACTATAACCATAGAGCTTTCCACCAGCCAAATATGCATGTAGTGATAGCATTATTCTGTTCTTGCTCTACTGTGTTATATTGCCAGCATATTCCATGTGCTGACCCGTTTTCGGGCTGCAACGTATTATGTTGCAGACTTTTCAGACGAGGAGTAAGGTTCGTTAGGTCGTTGCCGTGCAGCTCAGCTATGCCGTTGGAGTTGATGGACTCACTTTATCTTCCAAGCCTTCCGCTGTTATCGTATTAGATGGCCTTAAGCCATATTTATTGTAATAAGTTCTCTTTTGAGACATTCGATGTAATAAGTGTGTGATTGCTACTCTGTTATAAATCCTTCGAGTACTGTGTGTGTCAGCATTACCGATCCAGGGATGACACTGAAGCACAGAGACTTGACCGTTTGAGGTCGGGTCGCTACAAGATGGTATCAGAGCACACGCTGAGTGTAGGACACGACCACTAAGATAAGCCATAGGTCACTCTTCTCTACTCATTTCTGACTCCTCTCCATTTTCTACTCTTAGGATGGCGGATTCGGGGAACAAGTTTGCACAACCGGATGAAGATGCACCCTTTGGACGACACTTGAAGGAAGTCACTAGGTACCTGAACATCGGAATACCAAGCTTCACCGGGACCTACAACGCCACTTTACCAGAAGAGGAGCGCTGGATGATTCGAGTTCAAGTTCCAGGAAGGACGTTCGCGCCAATCACTGAGCCCATAGAGTTTTCCTTTGATGCACCAACCTGGAGTCTAGGCAAGAGCATGGCAGCCCACATTGCCATGGGACGTATTGGAGAAGTCCACAGCAAGGATCTCAAGGACACTATCTACCAGATATGTGGGCGCCGAGATGAGCAATGGGAGATGATCAGCACCAAGAAGGACAGATCCATTGCAGCTTTCATCCAGGAGTTAAACCAGCACATTCGACGCCAGGAGAATCAGATGTGCGCAGACATGATAGATTTGAAGAAGGCGAAGACAAGGATCATCGAGCTGGAAGAAGAACTCAAGTCTACACGCGATGGATATGAGGAGGAAATTGCAACACTATTGGAGAAGAATGATGACCTGATAAAGAAGATCGGAGTTTTCATGGGAGACCCCGCGCCAGGAGGAGAGGACGATGATTCCACTTGCCCGGAGAACTACATCATCATAGACGACACCGACTCCGACCCTAGTGAGGATGACTTTGAAGACGAAGCTGGAGCAGACATCATGGAGTCATCCACCGATCAAAAATTCTAGTAGACCACCAAATGATTAGTAGTATTCCCCCATGTATATAGAAGTAGTTCGAGCACTTTTAACGATAGTTCTAGACCGTTTGTATGCCCTTGCTTGATTGATTGAGTGACATGATTGTGTTTGTCTCATGTGCATATGGGTAGTGTTTTCTCATTAGACCCCTTTTCTATTATAATCTCTCCCCTCTAAACCCATCATATGCCTCCGAGACGTGACACCGGATTTGCCTTCCCGCCGGAGCTCACCCAGTTGATCTAGCAGCAGAATGCCTTGATGCAATTGTTAGTCCGGAACCAAGGCAACAACAACAACAACAACCCGCCTCCAGTTGACAACTTAGCTCGCTTTCTGAGGTTGCAGCCGCCGGTGTTTTCCAGTAGCACCGAGCCTATAGTTGTTGATGATTGGCTACGCCGTATTGGAAGGGAGTTGACCACCGCAGGTTGCACAGATGCTGAGAAGGTGCGCTTTGCCGCACATCAATTGGATGGACCAGCAGCCTCATGGTGGGAGAATTACACAGCCACTTTCCCCATAGCCAACGTCACTTGGGATCAGTTTCAACAAGCTTTCCGCATAGCCCACGTCTCAACTCGATCTATGAGCATGAAGAAGCGTGAGTTTCGCAACTTACGCCAGGGGAACCGTACTATAGCTCAGTACGTGGATGAGTTTAGCAAGTTATCTCGCTATGCCCCTGACGATGTGGCCACAGATGCCGCGAAGCAGGAGAAGTTTATGGAAGAGCTGAATGATGAGATGAGCATGCAGTTGATGGTGGCAACATTCAACAACTACCGGGAGTTGGTAGATAAGGCTCTCATGATTGAAGGGAAGCAGCAGCAGATTGAGAGCCGTAAGAGGAAGTATGGACAAGGAAGATACAATTCAGGAGCTCAGCAGAAGCCTCGTCTAACCCCGAACTC
Source organism: Triticum aestivum (assembly GCF_018294505.1). NCBI lineage: Eukaryota > Viridiplantae > Streptophyta > Magnoliopsida > Poales > Poaceae > Triticum > Triticum aestivum. Next base: position 405,526,886 of record NC_057808.1, read on the forward strand.
GGGAGGACTTGTACATAACCATGGAGGTCATAACCACAACGGAGGAAGTTCGCATAACCACAATGGTTCCAAGAATGGGACTGGGAACGGAACAAGCAACAATCAGAACCGCTCCAATCCAGCCACACCCGCCAAGAGAGACCTAAGTCACATTACTTGCTTCAAGTGCGGGAAGACTGGACACTATGCCATGGAGTGCCCTGAAGCGAAGAATGGAAACGGTAATGGGAGCACCGGGAAGAAGCCCAATCCATTCAACAAAGGACAAGTGAACCACGTTAACGTGGAGGAGGTTGAAGAGCAGCCAGACGCGGTTATCGGTAAGTTTTTGGTTAAGTCTTTTACCGCCCTTGTTCTTTTTGATACTGGTGCATCACATTCATACATATCAAGGGGATTCGTGGATAAGTTTAAACTACCAACCCAAGCCCTTAGGACCCCTCTATTAGTAAGTTCACCTGGAGCAGAGTATATGGCTAGCCGATGGTGCGACCGGATACCCTTAACCATTGGTAGCCATGTTTTCCCGTCCGACCTAATAATTTTGGAGTCACAAGGATTGGATGTGATATTAGGCATGGACTGGATGTCAAAGTATGGAGGAAGCATTGACTGTGCTAGTAAGTCAATTTATCTCACCACCCCGGAGGGAAAAAGGATCAAGTATGTATCTAGGCACGCGCCTAGGAGGAGCCAAGTAAATTCCCTCTCAGGAGTTGTTCAGGAGAAAGTGCCTGTCGTAAAGGATTACCCAGATGTATTTCCAGAGGAATTACCAGGCATGCCGCCAGATCGAGACATCAAGTTTTTGATAGAACTGTTGCCAGGCACCGGGCCTATATCGAAGAGACCATACCGGATGCCCGCAAATGATCTGGAGGAGATTAAGAAGCAGATCAAGGAGTTATTGGAGAAAGGTTACATTCGACGAAGTTCATCACCGTGGGGAGCCCCGGTGCTCTTGGTTGAGAAGAAGGATGGATCATTGAGGATGGTTGTTGATTATCGGGCGTTGAATCAGGTGACGATCAAGAACAAATACCCTTTGCCGATGATCAATGATTTGTTTGACCAGCTGCAAGGAGCTAAAGTGTTTTCTAAGATCGATCTGCGATCAGGATATCACCAGCTGAAAATTCGAGAGAAGGATATACCAAAGACTACATTTACCACAAGGTACGGGTTATATGAGTATACGGTCATGTCATTTGGACTGACTAACGCCCCTGCCTATTTCATGAGCATGATGAACAAGGTGTTCATGGAATATTTGGATAAGTTTGTTGTGGTGTTCATTGATGATATAATGGTATACTCAAAGAATGAAGAGGAGCACAAGGAGCATTTGCGTTTAGTTCTCGAGAAACTCAGGGAACATCAGTTGTATGCCAAGTTCAGCAAATGTGAGTTTTGGTTGAAGGAAGTTGGATTCATTGGACATGTTATATCAGGAGAAGGTATAGCAGTAGACCCCACCAAGGTTCAGTCAGTCACTGAATGGTTGGCACCCACTTCAGTTAGCGAGATCCGCAGTTTTCTTGGACTCGCGGGATACTATCGGAGATTCATTGAGAATTTTTCCAAGATTGCGAAGCCAATGACGGAGTTATTGAAGAAGGATACCAAATTTAAATGGACGGAAGAATGTGAGGCGAGTTTTCAGGAGTTAAAGAAACGTTTGACTACAGCCCCAGTGCTGATTCTGCCGGATATACGCAAGGATTTCCAAGTGTATTGCGACGCCTCTCGCTTAGGACTTGGAAGTGTGCTTATGCAGGATGGAAGAGTTGTTTCGTATGCCTCACGACAACTAGAACCACACGAATTGAATTATGCCACGCATGATTTGGAGTTAGCAGCTGTAGTGCATGCACTCAAGACTTGGAGGCATTACCTTATTGGAAACCTTTGTGATGTGTACACGGATCATAAGAGTTTGAAGTACATTTTCACACAGAAGGAGCTGAACCTTAGGCATAGGAGACGGTTGGAGCTTATAAAGGATTATGACATGAAGCTTCACTATCATCCAGGCAAGGCCAATGTCGTAGCAGACGCTTTGAGCCGGAAGAATTATGCTAACACCCTCGTAAGCGCAGGATTGCCAAAGGAGTTAGCAGAGGATCTCAGGGAACTTCGATTGGAGATAATTCCTAGAGGTTTTGTTGCAACAATGGAAGTTCAGTCTACATTGTTAGGAAATATTCGAGAAGCTCAGAAGGATGACAAAGAAACTGCCGAGATAAAAGAGAGAATGAGCAAAGGAAAGGCCAAGGGTTTTCGTGAGGATGAGCACGACACCTTATGGTTTGAAGACCGCGTTTATGTGCCCAATAACACAGAGATCAGGAAGTTACCCGAATGGAAGTGGGATAAGCTTGGCATGGATTTCATCACCGGATTGCCCAGGACCAAATCGGACATGATTCTATATGGGTAGTAGTTGATCGCTTGACCAAAGTGGCTCACTTTATCCCAGTGAAAACCACCTATACAAGTGCGAAGTTGGCCAAGATATACATGACCAGGATCGTATGTCTGCATGGAGTTCCGAGGACCATCGTATCAGATAGAGGAACACAGTTTACCTCAAAGTTTTGGCATCAGCTGCACCAGACTGTGGGTACAAGGCTAGAGTTCAGTACAGCTTTTCACCCGCAGACAGATGGACAGACCGAGAGAGTCAACCAGATTCTGGAGGATATGTTGAGAGCTTGTGCACTAGATTATGGATCTAGTTGGATGACAATTTTCCCTACGCGAAGTTCTCATACAACAATAGCTATCAAGCCAGTTTGAAGATGGCACCGTTCGAAGCCCTGTATGGACGAAGGTGCAGAACACCGTTGATGTGGGATGAAGTTGGAGACCGACAGTTGTTTGGACCAGATTTGATCAAGGTGTCTGAAGAGAAGGTTAAGTTGATTCGCGATAGACTGAAGGTAGCTCAGTCCAGGCAGAAGAGTTATGCAGATTCGAAACGCAAGGAAGTAACCTATGAAATTGGAGACAGAGCATATCTGCGAGTGTGACCACTACGAGGAGTGAAACGTTTTGGAGTTAAGGGAAAGTTAGCCCCGAGATTTGTAGGACCATATCGTGTTTTGGAACGTATGGGAGAGGTTGCCTACAAGTTGGAGTTACCTGAAGGACTGTCAGGAGTTCATGATGTGTTTCATGCTTCACAGTTGAAGAAGTGTCATGCGGAGATGGCCGATATTCCACTGAGAGATACAGTGCCTCTAGAAGCAATTCAGTTGGACAGTGATCTGACCTATGAGGAGAAGCCAGTCAGGATTCTTGAATTTGCCAGCCGAGTTACTCGCAGCAAGGTTATCAAGTTTTGCAAAGTTCGGTGGAGCCACCATACCGAGGATGAAGCCACCTGGGAACGAGAGGATGATCTTCGCAAAGACCACCCGCACCTATTCTCTAGCCAACCCGAATCTCGAGGGCGAGATTCATCTTAAGGGGGTTGGTTTGTAACATCCCAAATTTTCAATTTGGAATATTATACATAGATCATTCACGGATAGCATATTTTATTTGCACTTCGTTTCACGATCCTCAAAATTCTAAGCAACTCAAGGACCCTCGGAGAGAGTTGGGGATTTCACAGTTTTCATATTTGAATTTTATCAAATATTGAAACGAGGATTATTTGTTTTAATTATTTTTCTCTCCGAAAATATTTCATATTAAAATATATGAGAGGGGATAATATGACTTCTCCAAAATAAATGAAATATTGGAGGAAAAATATTAAAATTGAATATTTGATTTTATTCGGATTTTATTGCTATTTTATTTGCATTAGAAAAATTGCATGTTTTCAAAATTGCATTTTAGGGCCAAGAAAATGTTCATCTTGTTCTAAATATTTTATTTAGACGGTGAAAATTTATTTTGGCATTTTTAGATTTTTATTTATTTTTTTAGGATTTATTTTCGGCGGAATCCGTTTTAAAAAAAAGTCAGCGACCGACTGGGCCGAAGCCCAGCCGAGCCAGCCGGCCCGCGTCGCGCCACCGCCTCCGCCATGCCCGAGTCCGGCCAGGACTCAGCAACCGCCGCCGTCGCCGCCCAGGACACCTCCCCGCCCCCTCCCGCAAGCCACCCGCCCCCTCCCCTTTATAAGCCGCCGCCCCCGCCCTCGAATCGCCACCCCGCCGCCGCAAGCAGCAGCAGCAGCAACCGCCGCCGCCTGCCGCGCCTCGCCTCGCCGCCGCCGCACGCCGCCCGTCGCTGCCTGCCGCCGCCGCCTCGCCGCCGCGCCACCCCGTCGTCGCCCGCGCCGCTGCCCCGCTCGCCGGAAGCCCCCGGAGCCGCGCCGGAGTTCGAATCTCGCCGTTCAGTTTTTTTCGCTTTAGGTAAAAACCGTCGTTTTTTAAAAAAACCGTAGTTTGTTTTTTTCTAGTTCGGTTCGCCGGTTTTCTTGGTTTAGTTTATTTTCGTCCATACGTTTGTTCTAACGAACGGTTTTTGCCCGTTAGTCATAGACAACGAACGTTCGTTTGTTAGCCTGTTCGTCAGTTTTTCTTTTTCTCGGGTTTTTCGCGATTATTTTCGATCGCGATTTCTGATCCGATTTTCGTTTTAGTTTTTCTTTTCGCTCATTTATCGGAATCAGGCGATTCAAGCGCCTAGTTCTTTGTCTCGAAACCCTCTTTCTGTTTAACCAACTTGAACAAGATTTTGGTACTGTAAAATTTGACCTTAGTCTAGATTAGTAATCGAATCTTGTTTGTTTCGTAGTTTGAGTTTCGTTGCTCCGCTTGATTTGATTCTTTTTGCAAACCGGAGTTCTTAAGTTGAAATTTTTGGTTAATTCTTCTTATTTGAGTTTTACCCGTGCATCTGTGATTGATTGCCTATGTATGCTATTGTTTGTTTGCGATAGAATTCCCGGAGTGCGAAGCGTGCTACTACGAGTCCCTAGGTTTTGCGGATCGTCAGCAAGGCAAGTAACACATTGATCATACTCTTTTCATACCCAGTTTTTATGCATTAGCTCCAATCCTCCAACACTGCATGATTAGGATGTGATTAACTTGTGGGTATTGGGAAGTAGTTGATGAGGTAGAACCTATTGCCCTGTTATTATCAAACCCTTGGGAGTTACTTCTACGTATTGCTTATATTGCTATGCTATGCTCGTAGACGTGGTTTGGGTGAGTGAATCCATGACAGATGTGAGATTGTTAATTAATGGTTCAACTTAAGGTGGAAACTTTAATACACATCTGGGTGGATTGCTTGTCGGGCACCTGGAGAATCCAGTGTTGTCCTAGGATATCCCGGAGTACCCGTGTGATAATCCTAAGGTCCGCCAACCAGGCTCAAAGGGAACTGAGATATTTCATGCTAGAAACTTCCGTGTGCAGCCACAAGCTATTATGGGATCTAGCATAGTTGAGTAAGTTGCATGACCTCTTCTAGTGGTAGGCTAGCAAATGTAGAGGGATGTAGGTTGGTACTGTCTACCCGGGGTTAGAGTTAATGTTTCTGAAAGACTGTGTCTCGGTCATCCGTTTCTCATACACCATGTAGTGCGAGAAATCCAACGGAGGAGATCGAGTCTTATGGGGAAAAGTGCGCAAACCTCTGCAGAGTGTACAATCTAATCATGGTTAGCCGTGTCCCCAGTTATGGACATCTTGAGTATCTAGTACTTGGCTTATCATAAGTATATCATCACTCTAATTTAATATGTTGGGTTGATAATTACTTTAATTGGGATTGAGTTGGAGGAACCTTCTCAATGATGTTTCAACTACCATGATAGTTAAATAAAATCTATTCCTTTGTTGTAGGGAAAAATTGGCTTTTCGCAAAACTATAACCATAGAGCCTTTCCACCAGCCAAATATGCATGTAGTGATAGCATTATTCTGTTCTTGCTCTACTGTGTTATATTGCCAGCATATTCCATGTGCTGACCCGTTTTCGGGTTGCAACGTATTATGTTGCAGACTTTTCAGACGAGGAGTAGGGTTCGTTAAGTCATTGCCGTGCAGCTCAGCTATGCCGTTGGAGTTGATGGACTCACTTTATCTTCCAAGCCTTCCGTTGTTATCGTATTAGATGGCCTTAAGCCATATTTATTGTAATAATTTCTCTTTTGAGACATTCGATGTAATAAGTGTGTGATTGCTACTCTGTTATAAATCCTTCGAGTACTGTTGTGTCAGCATTACCGATCCAGGGATGACACTGAAGCACAGAGACTTGACCGTTTGAGGTCGGGTCTCTACATATTTCTTCTCCGATATATGGATTTTGTTTGGCCAAATTAATCTATTTATGTTGCAATGTCGAGAGGTGCTTTGTAGTGGGTTCAATCTTATGGTGCTTGATCCCAGTGACAACAGGGGAACTGACACGTATGTATCGTTGCTACTAAGGATAAAACGATGGGGTCTATCTCTACATAGATAGATCTTGTCTACATCATGTCATTGTTCTTATTGCATTACTCTGTTTCTCCATGAACTTAATACACTAGATGTATGCTGGATAGCGGTCGATGTGTGGAGTAATAATAGTAGATGCAGGCAGGAGTCGGTCTACTAATCTTGGACGTGATGCCTATATAATGATCATTGCTTGGATATCGTCATCATTATTTGAAGTTCTATCAATTTCCCCCACAGTAATTTTTTTACCCACCGTTTGCTATTTTTCTCGAGAGAAGCCACTAGTGAAACCTACGGCCCCCGGGTCTCTTTCTCATATTATTTGCCTTTGCGATCTACTTTTCCTTTGCTTTTATTTTCAGATCTATTAAACTAAAAATGCAAAAATACCTCCCTATGTTTTACTCTTATTTATTTTATTTGGCGTTCGACCTATCAATCTACTACAATTTTATCTCACGTTCGTTTGCCTATCTTGAGGCGTCGTTACCCGGAAGGGATTGACAACCCCGTTAACACGTGGGGTTGCGAGGATTTGTTATCTGTGTGCAAGGGCTGTTTACGTTGTGTTGCTTGGTTCTCCTATTGGTTCGATAACCTTGGTTTCATATCTGAGGGAAATACCTACCGCTGTTGTGCTGCATCATCCCTTCCTCTTTGGGGAAATACCAACGTAGCTTCGAGCCGCATCACCTGTTTGCCCGGGAAGCGGCGCATCGATGTGTATCATAGGGGTGTGGGGCGCAGGAGCTGCTTGCGCCCAATCTGGAGGTCAGCGGGGCTTGAAGGGATGGCCGGGGCGCGATGCCAAGCACGGCGGTGCGGTGAGGTCGAGGGGAAGGCGGAGGCAGGGGACTGGGCCGGTTGTCGCTAGCGTTTCGAGGAAGATCGTAACACTGACTCGTTGGAGGTAGATGAAGGTGATATGCCCGTTCTTTGTACATCGGACGGTGCAGAAAAAATGGACTGACCTATTTGTTTTCAGTCGACTGTTATTTTCATAGGACCACACCTTGTGGTGTGCTGGAGGAGCATCTGCATTTCCCAACCATCCTTGTGCTCATATTTCAAAATCCTAGAATCTAGTAATTTCATGTGCCATGCATGTTGTAGAGCTATCATATGTTTCCCGTCATTTATTTCTCATCGACCTGCTATCTGCTACTTTTACACTGTACTACTTGTGCACACACTTCACCCATACTCACACTATTGTTTTTTATGCATGGGTATTTCAGACTCTGACGCAGTGTTGATGAATACACAAAAGAAAAGACAAAAGTCGCGCCAGTGTCATTCGAAGATAAGCACTAAGCATTTCAGCGCTCTAAAGGGTGTAGTGTCAGCGGATGGAGACAATAAACGTAGCTCTGCAGTTGATGATCTCAATTGCTACACACAACCATCCCAGGTGCTTGCTTTAACTTCGCGCTGTCAAATGTGGTTGCACGTTGCATATGGTGTCTAGCTTGTATTGCTTCCAATTTGGTTAAATTGCATCTGCTTACTTTACACATTATACCTTTGATAATGACATGCCTTCCTGTTTTTGATACATACTACATATGTCTATTAACCATGTTCGTACATCAAACTAATGCTCTTTTGTATCCCTCATCAATCACTTATGATGAGACAGTCACCCCGGTGGGTTACTGCGAGACGCGCTACTCGTTTAAAGAGTGCAATGTCATCCTCCCCACATGATTCTCAAGAAACAGCAAGGCTAAATGAAGATAGTCAACGTAGCTCTCTAGTTGATGACCGCACTTCCCCTACACCACCATCGCAGGTGCTTGCTCTTACTTGGCAGTGTGATATGTGGTTGCATGTTGCATATGGTGTCTACCTTGTAATGCTTCTAATTAGGGTAAATTGCATCTGCTTAGTTAACACATTATACATGTGAATATGACATGCCTTCCTGTTTTTGGTACATACTACGTCTTTCTATTAACCATGTTCTTACATCAAACTACTTTTCTTGTGTATCCCTCATCAATCACTTCTGACGAGACACCTTCAAGTTAACAGTGTAATATTGGTTGCATCTTGCATGTCATTTCAAACATGTATTGCCTCTAATTTGTTGAAGTGCCACTTATAATGAGACACATCTAACTTGGTAGAGTTATTTTGGTTGGATCTTTCATATGGTGTCTAGATTGCATTGCTTCCAATTTGTTGAAATGCCTTCCGCTTAGCGTTTTTCGTACATATATATTCCATCCTCCTACAATGTAGTTGCCATACATAAAAGTTGTGTTCGTCAGTATCATGCATCAACGAATTTGGAGGTGCGAATTTCATTCCTTTTTCTTGTGTGTTTACTTGACAAGGAAAAATCTAAAAGGACAAAGGCACGGAATGATGGTGGTCCTCTGAAGCAACCAAAACAGATGATCTCTGCAAATTCTCCTGCTACTCCTACTGCAGTGCAAGTTCCAAATCTCATCTCCCCTACTCCACAACCCCAGGTGCTTGCTCTAACATGGCAGTGTGATATTTGGTTGCATGTTGCATATGGTGCCTAGCTTGTATTGCTCATAATTTGTTAAATTTCATCTCCTTCGCTTACACATTATACATGTGAATATGACATGCCTTCCTGTTTTTGGTACATAGTACATCTGCCTATCACACCATGTTCTTACATCAAACTACTATTCTTGTGTATCCTGCATCTATTGCTTATGATGAGACAGTCACGCCCGTGGGTTAGTATGAGACACGCTACTCTTATAAAGAGTGCAGTTTCATCCTCTCCACATGATTCTCGAGAAACAGCAAGCCTAAATGAAGATATTGAACGTAGCTCTGTACTTGAAGATCGCACTTCCCCTACACCACCATTGCAGGTGCTTGCTCTAACTTCGCAGTGTGATATGTGGTTGGATGTTGCATAAGGTGTCTAGCTTGTAATGCTTCTAATTGGGGTAAATTGCATCTGCTTAGTTTACACATTATACCTGTGAATATGACATGCCTTCCTATTTTTGGTACACACTACATCTATCTGCTAACCATGTTCTTACATGAAACTACCTCTCTTCTGTATCCTGCATCAATCACTTACAATGAGACACCTTTATTCGTTGCATATTGCATATTATTTCTAGCCTGTTGCCATTTATTGCTTCTAATTTGGTCAAATACATTTGTTAGGCCACCCTTTTAATTTGGCAGAGTGATATTGGTTTCATCTTTCATATGGTTTCTAGCTTGCATTGCTTCTAACTAGTTCAAACACCTTGTGCTTAGTTTACACTTTATACATCATACATGTCACTATGTCATGCCGTCATGTTTTTCATACATATTCCATCCTCCTATCATGCGGCTGCCTTACATGAAAGTAGTGTTCGTCAGTATCATGCATCAATGAGTTCTGAAGAGCAAATTTTATTCTTTTTTCTTGTGGGTTTGACTTGACAAGGCAAAATCAAAAAAGAGGAAGGACAAGAGTAAGGAAGGCGATGATGGTGGTCCTCTGCAGCAACGTAAATGGAGCATCTGTACGGATTCTCCTTGTACTGCTAGTGCATTACAAGTTCCAAGTCTCCGCTTCCCTACTCCACCATCCAAGGTGCTTGCTCTAACTTGGCAGTGTGATATCTGGTTGCATGTTGCATATGGTGTCTATCTTGTATTGCTCCCAATTAGTGTAAACTACATCTGCTTAGCTTACACATGATACGTGTGAATATGACACGCTTTCATGTTTTTGGTACATACTATATCTGTCTATCACACCATGTTCTTACATGAAACTACTCTTCTTGTGTATCCTGCATCAGTCACTTATGATGGGACACCTTTAAGTTGGCAGTGCGTCTTGAATATGATTTCTAGCATGTAGTGCTTCTAGTTTGATGAACGCCACCTATGACGAGACAGTTTTAACTTGGCAGAGTGATATTGATTGCACCTTCCATATGGTGTCTAGCTTGCAGTGCTTCTAATTTTTGAAGTGCCTTCTGCTTAGTTACCACATCATAGGTGTGAATATGTCAAGCCGTCCAGTTTTTGTACATATTCCATCGTCGTATCATGACTTTGCCTTTCATCAGAGTAGTGTTCATCAGTATCATGCATGAATGAGTTCTGAAGAGTGGATTTTATTCCTTTTTCTTGTCGGTTTGACCTCACAATGCAAAATCAATAAAGCGGAAGGAAATTGGTAAGGCATTGGATGATGGTGGTCCTTCCGAGCAACTAAAACAGAGGGTCTCTACAGATTCTACTCTGCCATCCTCCCAACAAGATTCGCAAGACAACACAAGGCTAGACAGTCAGCGTAGCTGTGTAGATGATGATCACATCTCCCCTACTCCACCATCATAGGTGCTTGCTCTAACTTGGCACTATTATATGTGGTTGCGTGTTGCGTATGATGTCTAGCTTGTATTGCTTCTAACTTTTTTGAATTACATCTGCTTACTTTACACATAATGCCTGTGAATATGACACGTGTTCCTATTTCTAGAACATACTATATCTGATCACACCATGTACTTACATCACACTACTGTTCTTGCATATCGCGCATTAGTCACTTATGATAAGGCACCTTTAAGTCGCCACGGTGATATTGGTTGTGTCTTGCATATGATTTCTAGCATGTACTACTTCTAATTTGTTGAACGCCAGACAGTTTGAACTTGGCAGAGTGATATTGGTTGCATCTTTCATATGGTGTCTAGCTCGCAGTGCTTCTAATTTGTTGAAATGCCTTCTTCTTAGTTATCACATCATAGGTGTGAATATGTCACGCTTTCCTATTTTTCATACATATCCCATCCTCGTATCATGTGTTTTCCTTTCATCCGACTAGTGTTCGTCAGTATCATGCATGAATGAGTTCTGAAGAGTGAATTTTATTCCTTTTTCTTATCGGTTTGACCTCACAATGCAAAATCAATACAGCTGAAGAAAATTAGTCCGACAGTGGATGATGGTGGTCCTTCGGAGCAACTCAAACAGAGGGTCTCTACAGATTCTACTCGGCCATCCTCCCAACAAGATTCGCAAGACAACACAAGGTTGGACAGTCAACGTAGCTGTGTAGATGATGAGCACATCTCCCCTACTCCACCATCACAGGTGCTTGCTCTAACTTGGCACTATTATATGTGGTTGCATGTTGCGTATGATGTCTAGCTTATATTGCTTCTAACGTTGTTGAATTGCATCTGCTTACTTTACACAAAATGCCTGTGAATATGACATGTGTTCCTGTTTCTAGAACATACGTGTAGATGATGAGCACATCTCGTGTGATGCCCGGATAGTTAAGCTACAGTAATCCTCTAATAGTGATGCCACATCACCACTGTTACTGTTACTAATCTCGTTTGAATTCAAAACGGTTCAAATTAAAATTTAAAATAAAGTCAAAAAAAGTTTCCAAAATGTCAAATCTAAAATGTGCAAACTGTGGTAAATAATTCATGAGTATTACTGGTGAAGAAACCTCACCTTTATAAAACGTTTAAATGCACTCAAATAAATAAAACAGTTGGTAAAACAATTAAATAAATGCCTTTATAATTTCTAAAATATAAAACTATTTTATTTCGATGTGAAACTTTTTGTGGGTGTGGGTTATCCTGTAACTCAATTTATGGAGCCAGTTGTATATCTTAGTAAAACTATAATATGCTTACTAGAGTAATAGAAACAGACTGTAATAAAAAGAAAAAAAGAAAAGGTTAAACAAAACAGAAATGAAACAAAGCCCCCCCTTGGGCCACCCGGCCCAACTACCTAGCAGGCCTGCACAGCCCAGCCCAACTCGCCCTCATCTCCCTTCTCTGTTCACATAGGGGGGTCGTGGCAATGATCCACCGGCGCCATGGCCACCGATGGCGCTGTGGCAGCCATCCCGCACCTTCCCGTCCTTTTCCCCCGTGGATAAGAGCATCCTCCAAACCCTAACCCTGTCCGGTCCCTCCTCATTCTCCCCTCCGCCTAGCGCCCTCCTCCAGATCCAACCGCGCCTGACGCAGTGGTCACCATGGTTGCCCTCGTCGGTGTGGCTACCCTCCTCCCCGACGCCTGAGGACATGCCCCTCCGCCCCGCCGTGGTCTGCTTCATCTCCTAGCCCCACGAGACCAAGCCGGAGAGCCCCACGTCGCGGGGATCGAGCTCTCCTTCCTCCTTCGGACGTCGCCGTTCGTCACCGACTCCGGCGTCGTCGTCAATCCTCCCCGAGCCCGCCTTTTCACCACTACAGGATCCCGGTGAGCCGCCCGTCGAACCCCTCTGTCCCTCCCCTTCGTTTGGATGCCGTAGGCCGCCGTCTTCGTCGTGCCCAAACTCCGGTGTACGCGTACATGCGTGCAGCTACTGCACTGCTCTGCTTGCAACACTGCTGCTGCGATACCGCGGCCCGCGACCGTCGCTGCTGCCTAGTCCCCGTGTCGACCGCGCCCGAGCCCTCTGTCCCCGCCCTCGGTTCCCGCTGCTCCCCTGCCTGTCGTGCCGGCCGCCGTTGTCGCGCCCGCCCCGACCGTCTTCCTCGCGCGCACCCCACACCCCGCCGCACAGCCCTGCATCGCCATCACTGCATGCTGCTGCTCCGCACTGCTATGGCTCTTGCCACCGCACCCGCACCCACCGTTCCCCGCCGCTACCTTGCTCCTGCGCCAAGCCGCTGCTTGTTGATGCTCTGCCGCTAGCTGTTGCTTGCTCTGCGCGCTGCTGGCGCCGCTGCTCTACTGCAGCGCCCCGTCCCTGCGCGCTCGCCACGCTCACTGCTGCGCCGCCCTGCCCGTGCTCGCCCCTTCCCGCATGGCGCCTTCTCGCCCCGGCCTCGCGCTCCACCCGACTGGCCACTGCTGGCCCCCACGCCCGGCACCACCCCCCGCCCCGCGCCCGGGTCCGGCGCCCTCGTCCGCCAGCGACCAACCACCCCGCGGCCGCGGCCCCGGCTGGCCGCGTCCGGCGCCCACGCCCCTGGCACCGGTGGCGCACGCGCTTGCAGCCCCGCTATGGCCTTGTGCCACTGGGTCGTGGGGCCCCGCCCCTGTGAAAAGGAAACAAAAGATTAAAAATAATTAATTAATTAATTTAATTAATTAGGTTTAATTAATTTAATTAAATTTAGTTAGACTAGATTAACTAGTTAGTTAATGTAACAGTCATTGACAGGGGGCCCCACCCCTGTTGACTAGTCCAACGTTGACTGGTCAATTGGGTCCCCTAGCCCACATGTCATCCTCTGGTACACTTCTGTGTACACAGATCTGGGTGCACCTAGCATTTAACCTGTATTTTCAAATTAAAAGTAATTTCAGAATACTGCTAAAACTTTAGAAATTCATAGAAATTAATCCGTTACTCAGATGAAAATATTTTATACATGGAAGTTGCTCAGAAAAACAAGAAGAATCCGAATACGCTCTCCGTTCATCTGTCACGTGCCCCTAGCATAGCAAACATGCAACCGTCTCCTCTCTTTCATCTATCCGAAAATGCCTAACCCTGGGAAAACTTTCCCAGATGTTATCCCCCTTCGCCGGTATCGTGTAGCACCGCGTTAGAACACCCCTAGCGCTGCTTATTGTCTCATCATGCATAGTATTGCACTTGTTTGCTCTGTATTTATTGTTTCACCCCCCCCCCTCTCTCCGGTAGACCCCGAGACCGATGCTGATGCCACTGTGATCGTCTACGCCGATGACGACCCTTCTTCCCTTTCAGCGGAGCTTCCAGGCAAGCCCCCCCCCCCCCTTTGATCATCCCGATATCACCCATTCCATCCTCTCATGCTTGCATTAGATTTAGCTACCGTATTTGATTGCTCCTACTGATGCATAGCCTGCTTTTGTACCTGCTATTGTTACCTGCCTGCTTACCCTAAACTGCTTAGTATAGGTTGGTTAGTGATCCGTCAGTGACCCCCACCTTGTCCTTGTTGCCCCTGCTTCATCATCGACGACTCGATCCACGTGATCGATGACCAGAGACCGACACAGCACCTCACCCCCCTTTAGTTGTATGACTATGCATAGTTACTATCGAGTGCCGCGGGTGATACCTCATAACGCTGCTTGAAGATGCTAGTCTTCAATAGGCTAGGCCTTCCCCTCTATTCTGGCATTCTGCAGTTCAGTCCACAGATACAACCCTTCCTTTGATACTAATGCATACTTAGTATAGATCTGATGCTTGCGAGTACTTTGGATGAGTACTCACGGTTGCTTTGCTACCCCTTTTCCCCCTTCTTCCTTCTTTCCGGTTGTTGCAACCAGATGGTGGATCCCTGGAGCCAGATGCCACCGCCGACGGATACTACTACGTGGAGACCGCCAATGACCAGGAGTAGTTAGGAGGTCCCAAGCAGGAGGCCTTGCCTCTTCGATCGTGTTGCTTTTGTTCTAGCCTTATTAAGGCATACTTGTTTAACTTATGTCTGTACTCAGATATTGTTGCTTCCGCTGACGCTTGTGTATCGAGCCCTCGAGGCCCTGGCTTGTAATACGAAGCTTGTATTATTTTATTTGTGTCTAGAGTTGTCTTGTGATATCTTCCTGTGAGTCCCTGATCTTGATCATACACATTTGCGTGTATGATTAGTGTACGGTCGAATCGGGGGCGTCACAAGTTGGTATCAGAGCCGACTGCCTGTAGGATCCCCTTTCCAACTCCTTGGCCGAAGTTGAGTCTAGTACTTGAAAAAAACTGGTTTACTAACATGGTTGTGTGGCTTACGGGCCCACATCGCCATTGGGTGTTATTAGGATCTTTTACTCCTCGTCTATACTCTAGGACTCTGATCTCTCTGCTATTTGGGTTACATGATTTTGCTAAATCTAACATTAGGATCTCGTGATCACGTCCACCCGGAGTCTTGTATTACGCCTTTCTTGAATTGAGGGCCAGGATCTGCTTCACATTGTTCACGGGCTGCAGGATCCTTTTATCGAGGGCACCCTGCGTCGTCCCCTGCACATTCCTGGCTCTAGTGGTTTTCTCCAACGTGATGTAGCCTTTGCTATGTCCCGTTGTTGTATCCCTCCATTGTGTGCAAGCGTGTCGGCTAGTATGTCTAGGATGTTTCTCTTGTCCGAACTCATACTAACAACGTGTGATTGGCTCTGTATATGTATCTGTATGTCTTTAATGACTACTACTTTGTACATACTGCACCTTTGCTCATTGTTCAAGTTACATCATGAATGACTCCATACACTTGCTCCACCCCTTGCTAAAAATACCATCTGTTTCTTTTAAGCAAGATGGTTCGACCCACTGGTTGTGGTTGTGGTGGCGACAATCCACCACCTCCCAAATACATGGCCGGAATGATACAACAATTTGATGTTGAATCGCCAGTTCATGGTATGAGTCATGGCTCAGTTTCCACGCCCCAATATGAATCAACAACCAGCTCCAGTGACTCTGCAAGACTTTGCGCGTCTCAACCATGTCATCTACCGCAGCTCAACTCAGCCCCTTGATGCTGATGACTGGCTCCATGACATCACCTTCGAGCTAGAGTTTGCTCATGTAGCCCCTGCCAGCTATGCCACCTTTGCGGCATATTATTTGAAGGGTCCTGCTGCTCAATGGTGGGACAGCCACATGCGTTCCTTGCCTGTTGGGACTGCCATCACTTGGACGGAATTCCAAGCTACATTTCGCAGGCCAATGTCGAACCACCATGGTTAGTCACAACATCCCCGTTGAACTTGAAGAGTTGGAATTCCATGTTTCCCCCATTGTTTGAAGTCAGCCAGTATCGACCTCATTCTGGGAATGGAATGGTTGAAAACACATACCGCTTCTATCATCTGTGGCGCTAAAACCGTCCATCTACTACATCCTTCGAGTGAGATAGTAAGCTACCATGCTCATCTTGTTCATAATGCTGAAGCATGGATTTATTCCTTGAACGCGTAAAAGCTTCTCCTCTTGTGGGAATTGAAAAGTCGCCGGTCATTTGTGAATTCCAAGATGCCTTTCCAAAAGAACTACCCAGTCCATGACCTTGATCTTGATGTGGTTAAATTTGCACTAAAGTTGTGGCGACATTTCCTTCTTGGTAATCGTTGTGAGATCTTCACCGATCATCAAAGTCTGAAGTATCTGTTACTCGGCTAGATCTGGATCTTCATCAGCAGCGATGTATGGAAACAATTTCAGACTATGACTATGGTATTTCTTATACCCCTAGCAAGGCTAATGTCATGGCCGATGCCTTGAGTCGCAAGCTTTATTGCAACAACCCCATGGCTTATAAAGCTCAACCTCTTCATGATGATCTCACCTAAAGAGAGCATCTGGTCCATGTTCTCGATCGAGCTGAACATCGCACCGTCAGTGGGCTATCGAAATTCTAAAAGTTCAGTGGTCAAATCCTTCTGAAGATGAAGCCACTTGGGATCGCACAGATCGTCTTCATCATGCATACCCCGCTTTGTTTCCTTCTACCTCCTAAAATCTCGGGAGGAGATTTCTTGTAGTGGAGGAGAATTGTGACGTCCGGATAATTAAGCTACAGTAATCCTCTAATAGTGATGCCACGTCACCACTGTTACTGTTACTAATCTCGTTTGAATTCAAAATGGTTCAAATTCAATTTAAAATAAAGTCAAAAATAAAAGTTTCCAAAATGTCAAATCTAAAATGTCAAACTGTGGTAAATAATTCATGAGTATTACTAGTGAAGAAACCACACCTTTATAAAACGTTTAAATGCACTCAAATAAATAAAGCAGTAGGTAAAACAATAAAATAAATGCCTTTATAATTTCTAAAATATAAAACTATTTTATTTCGATGTGAAACTTTTTGTGGCTGCGGGTTATCCTGTAACTCAATTTATGGAGCCAGTTGTATATCTTAGTAAAACTATACTATGCTTACTAGAGTAATAGAACAGACTGTAATAAAAAGAAAAAAAACAAAAGGTTAAACAAAAACCCGCACCACCCCCCGCCCCGCGCCCGGGTCCGGCGCCCTCGTCCGCCGGCGACCAACCTCCCCGCGGCCGCGGCCTCGGCTGGCCGCGTCCGGCGCCCACGCCCCTGGCGCCGGTGGCGCACGCGCTTGCAGCCCCGTTAACCTGCCCCGCTATGGCCTTGTGCCACTAGGTCGTGGGGCCCCGCCCGTGTGAAAAGGAAAACAAAAAAGATTAAAAATAAATAAATAAATAAATAGTCAATTAATTAACTTAATTAATTAGGTTTAATTACAATAATTGAAATTAATTAGCCTAATAACCAAGTTAGACTAAATTAACTAGTTAGTTAATGTAACAGTCAATGACAGGGGGCCCGCCCCTATTGACCAGTCAAACGTTAACTGGTCAACAGGGTCCCCCTGGCCCACATGTCATCCTCTGGTACACTTCTGTGTACACAGATCTAGGTGCACCTAGCATTTAACCTATATTGTCGAATTAAGAGTAATTTCAGAATATTGCTAAAACTTTAGAAATTCATAGAAATTAATCCGTAACCCGGATGAAAATGCTTTACACATGGAAGTTGCTTAGAAAAATGATACGAATCCGAATACGATCTCCGTTCATCTATCACGTGCCCCTAGCATAGTGAACATGCAACTGTCTCCTCTCTTTCATCTTTTTGAATATGCCTAACCCTGGGAAAACTTTCCCGGATGTTATCCCCATTCGCCGGTATCATGTAGCACCGTGATAGAACACCCCTAGCGCTGCTTATTGTCTCGTCATGCATAGTATTGCACTTGTTTGCTCTGTATTTATTGTTTCTCCCCCCTCTTCTCTCCGATAGACCTCGAGGCCGATGTTGATGCCACTGTGATCGTCTACGCCGACGAGGACCCTTCTTCCCTTTCAGCGGAGCTTCCAGGCAAGCCCCCCCCTTTGATCATCCCGATATTACCCATTCCATTCTCTCATGCTTGCATTAGATTTTGCTACCGTATTTGATTGCTCCTATTTTGATGCATAGCCTGCTTGTGTACCTGCTATTGTTACCTACCTGCTTACCCTAAACTGCTTAGTATAGGTTGGTTAGTGATCCGTCAGTGACCCCCACCTTGTCCTTGTTGCCGCTGCTTCATCATCGACGACTCGATCAACGTGATCGATGACCAGAGACCAACACAGCACCTCACCCCCCTTTAGTTGTACGACTCTGCATAGTTACTATCGAGTGCCGAGGGTGATACCTCATAACGCACTCTTGATGATAACTCTGTAGTGTAGCTATTCGGTCATGGTCAACGAGGGTGGTTCCTCCTTCACCATTCCCGATACGGCTCTGTTGTGCAACAGCTCAAGTGTGAACCTCGAGGGTGGTTCCTCTTACGTTCACCGTGATGATTACATCGAGTGGAATCCATCGAGGGTGATTCCTCGGGTTTTCTCCTTGATGTTTGGACACACGGCTACCTTGACTTTACTTGAGAGAATAGTGAAAGTCGGGTGGGCCCGGAGAGCACCGAGGAGTTACGGTGGCGGCTGGCTATTTAGCGGTATCACCCAGGAGGGGTGATAGCTCTGGACTTGTCCCGACAGCCGTCACTTCTTTTTAATAATGCACTAACAGGTTTGGGTATTTGTTCTGAGTTGGCTTACGCACTAACCACCATGCGAGAATAGTTATGGGCCTCGACGTCGCAGTATCAGCCGAAGCTTTGTCAGACGTCCAGTTCAGCATTGTGGCACGGTCGGATCGTGCTGGCCATCCGAGGCGGTGCTGGTATCCACGCTACTCGCAACGACCCGGAGTGCAATGGGCGATGGGCCCAAGACCCCAAAGTGCTTAGGATGTAGACCGGTGGGGACCTCTCTGCTGAGCCTAGGTAGGGTTGCGACGTGTTGACCTTCCGAGGACGGGTATGACCCAGGAAAGTGTGTCCGTCCAGAGTGATTGAGCGTGTTGGGTAACGTGGTGCACCCCTGCAGAGAAGATTCTCTATTAATAGTCGTGTCCACGGTAATGGACATTCAGACTTGTATCCTTATCTTATACAACTAGAAATGGATACTTGATATGTGATGAATATGAGGCTCCGGGATTGCTTTCTCGCACGGAGTCGAGGAAGGATCTCTGGGCCTTAATGTTACAACATGCTTGTTAATTATAAACTGTTATTCTTTACTCTTCTACATGCTGCAAGATACTTGGAGCTGCTTGAAGATGCTAGTCTTCGATAGGCTAGGCCTTCCCCTCTATTCTGGCATTCTACAGTTCAGTCCACAGATACAACCCTTCCTTTGATACCAATGCATACTTAGTATAGATCTGATGCTTGTGAGTACTTTGGATGAGTACTCACGGTTTCTTTGCTACCCCTTTTCCCCCTTCTTCCTTCTTTCTGGTTGTTGCAACCAGATGGTGGATCCCTGGAGCCAGATGCCACCGCCGACGGATACTACTACGTGGAGACCGCCGATGACAAGGAGTAGTTAGGAGGTCCCAGGCAGGAGGCCTTGCCTCTTCGATCGTGTTGCTTTTGTTCTAGCCTTCTTAAGGCATACTTGTTTAACTTATGTCTGGACTCAGATATTGTTGCTTTTGCTGACGCTTGTGTATCGAGCTTGTATTCGAGCCCTCGAGGCCCCTGGCTTGTAATACGAAGCTTGTATTATTTTATTTGTGTCTAGAGTTGTGTTGTGATATCTTCCCGTGAGTCCCTGATCTTGATCGTACACATTTGTGTGTATGATTAGTGTACAGTCGAATCGGGGGCGTCACATCTCCCCTACTCCACCCACAGGTGCTTGCTCTAACTTGGAACTGTTATATGTGGTTGCGTGTTCCGTATGATGTCTAGTTTGTATTGCTTCTGATTTTGTTGAATTGCATCTGTGTAGCTTACAACTTATACCTGCAACGATCACTTACCCATAAGACACATTTATCTTGGGACTGTGATGTAGGTTGCATCTTGCATTGTCTTCTAGCTTGTACTGCTTCTAATTTCTTGAAATGGCACTTATGTTGAGACACTTTTTACCTGATAGAGTGATATTGTTTGCATGTTCATATGGTGCCTAGCTTTCATTTCTTCTAATTTTGTTGAAAATGTCTTCTGCTTACTATTTTTCATACATATTCCATCCTCCTATCGTATGTGTGAATATGCAATGTTGTCTCTTTTTTGTATATATTCCATCCTCCTATCCTGCGCTTGCCTTACATCAAAGTAGTGTTTGTATGTATCATGCATCAACCAGTTATGTAGAGCAAATTTTATTCATCTTCTTGTGGTTTTGACTTCATAAGGCAATATCAGAAATAGGAAGGAAAAGAGTAAGTCAGGAGATGTTGGTGGTCCTCCGGACCAATGCAAACAGAGACTCTCTAGATTTTTCCACTGCTACTGCTAATGAAGTTGAAGTCCCAAGTCTACATGATGAGTTCATCTCCCGTACTCCACCATCGCAGGTGCTTTCTCTAAGTTGACAGTGTGATAATTGGTTTCATGTTGCATATGTTGTCTAGCCTGTATTTCTTCTATTTTGATTAAATTGCACCTGCTAAGTTTATATGTTATACATGTGAATATGACATGCCTTTCTGTGTCTAGAATACACTTCATCTATCTATCATACCATGTTCTTTACTGCTATTCTGTATCCTGCATCAGTCACTCATGATTGGATGCTTTTAACATGGCAGTTTGATAGTGGTTGCATCTTGCATTGATTTCTACGTTGTACTGCTTCTAATTTTTTGAAATGCCACTTATGATAAGACACTTTAAACTTGGCAGAGTGATATTGGTTGCATCTTTCATATGGTGTCTAGCTTGCATTACTTCTATTTTCTTGAAAATCCTTCTGCTTAGTTTACACATCGTAGTTGTGACTATGTCACGTCGTCCTATTTTTCTTACATATTCCATCCTCATACGGTTGTCTTACATCAAAGTATTACTTGTCTGTATCATGCATCAATGAGTTCTGAAGAGAGATTTTATTCTTTTGTGTTGTGGGTACGGCTTGACATGGCAAAGTCAAAAAAGAGCAAGGAAAAGAATATAGTAGGGAATGGTGTTACTCGTCGGGTGAAACAGAAAAGGATCTGCCCTCGAGATTCTGCTGGTACTTATAGTGCAATAGAAGGTCCAAGTCCACCGGCTAAATCTAGAAATACAGTATCACCTGCTCCACCAGCTACAGCATTCGCTTCAACTGTACCAGCATCTCAACGAGTTACTTGTTCGTTTGCTCCGGAACTAGCAAGTTCCCAAGCTGCCTTCACACCTAACACTACTTCCGAAGCACTGCTGACACAACAAGACTTGGCAAGATCAGATGAACCTCATGAACATCAACACCAAGATGGTACCTGGCCGAGTCAAGTTGCAGTTGCATGCTCCTTTATATGTACTCTCACAGTTTGATGTGAACTAACACTTTCCATATTCGTTGTTAAACTAGCACCACGGCGCAAGCAGAAACAGACATCAGGGATAATGCTTGACAGATTAACAAAATCTAAAGGAGGAAGAATGGAGATCCATTTTGAGGCAGATTTAAAAAGGCCACGTCATGCTACAGAGTCAGCCAAGTTAGTATCAGAGGCAGTCGTTGCCGTTAGGTGTCATGCACGTATCCTCCCTACGTTGATCAAGTACAGGAATGAGAAAGACAATACCCAGTTTAACACCTTCCTTGACCTTTTATCCGTAAGTAATGTTATTCATCGCAATTTGTAATATTGCCTTGCTCTGTCCCATACTTTCTAGCTTCCTCCTAATAAGACTCACATTCTTTTTTCAACAGATGAGGTTCAAGTTGGATCCGAAAGATGATGCAACTAAACAAGCATGCACTCATGTTTTTTAGTCTGCTCTGCGACAGTATCGGTACCACCTTAGAAAATCTCACTTTGAAGGCAAGGCTAACAATGAAATCGCCCAAACATCTCCAGTGGAATATATTACAGATGAAGACTGGACAGCCCTTGTTAAACACTGGTCTGATCCAAAGTATCAGGTAGGGTATATGTATTTGATCAGACCACATATTGAACTTGTATTTATGTATGTGCCTTACAAGTGTATCTTCTTCTAGGCTAACTATTTGAAGAACAAGACCAACCGTTCTAAAGTGAAATTCCAACAGACAACAGGATCCCGTAGCTATATTGCACACAGCGAGGCTCTTGTAAATAGCTGCTAGTTCCTTCTTTTTTCTATGCCATATTATCGTATCTATATTGACTTGTGCCAAATACAGAGGAAAGCCCGTGCGGACCAAAAAGAACCTGAACCGAATGCAGTGCAAATATTCAAGGATTGCCACACCAGCAAGATGAAGGGCATGAGCACACCAGTTCAAGCCGCTGTTGTAAGTCCCTTTGAACTGATTGGTATTGTGATGTGTTCATTTAACTGCTTGGTTTGCAGCCAATGTCAGTTACACTGTTCACTTTTATACACAGTTGTCTTAACGTATCATTTCACCTTACATGGTTTAAAAGAGATGAAGGATATTCTTTTGGTCTTGATCTGTAATCTAGTTGTGATGTTCACGTGCGCACACAATGATACAATGGCTTGTTTGTTTTATATCTGTTTGCCCATGATATGAATGATGTCATACTATGTTCATCCTACTTTAAACCATGTCTCTTTATCCTTAGATGTCAACGAATGTGAGGAAATAGACAATACAGTAGGCATGCTACATGGACATATGTTCCGAAAGTGATTTTATTATGTAGTTGGCACTACAATACATGCTAATGTATTACAGTAGTTCACCAAAATAAGTTATGTATAAACGTGAAACCTACTTTGTTTGTTTTTGTCTCATTAGTAACTTATCTGGTACACTAATCTACAATTTCAAACTTTCAGCAAGCTATGGAACAAATGATTCAATATCCACAACCACCTAAAGGTGACGAGGCTACCACAGGCACAATGTCACCTCTTGCTGCAGTGCGTCAGTATCTCTCCACTATCAGTGCAAAAAGCACCTTCCTGCGTAATTCTGGGTTGGTTGTCAAGGTAACCTCGTCCAAATCGCCTACTGAACAAAATCTTCCTACTAGACAGAGTGATATATTTGTGCTCCAGACACAAGTCCATCCCTAATGGATGTCGTTTCGGAAACAAGAATAGTGGTTGAAAAATGTCGTCAAGATATTAATGGTCTTGAAACCAGACTATCAGACATTTGCTTCGTTATTCAAGAGCAATGGCGGAAAAAAAGGGGAAGATCATGCTGCCCCATCAAATTCTACAGCCTGAAACATTAGCACTCAGGTCAAATGATATGTGCTTCTATACATCTAATGGTGCTTTTATCTGCAAGGACTATAAACTTTATGCCAACAGGCCTTTTGTTGTATGGTTGGAATTTATTTTGTTGTGATACAGCATTTATGATGCTGCCAAAGGCTGCGGTAATTACGATGCTATTTTTGTATAGTGTAGGTTTATCTTAGTAATGTATTCGGCTGAAAGCTTCGTAGGAGCCCAACATGCCAACATTCGTCAGGCCCATTCCAATTGGGCTAAAACCGATTATGGGTCATAATTTGCATGTAGCCCACTAAAAATATCTAGGCCTAAATCAGCATAAGCCTTCATAGTTTCTGGTAGGCCTGTGCCCATAGTGGGCCTTTAACAGTCCTAAACATAATTTGGGCCCTCAATAACAATAGGCCATTTACAGGTGTAAATATCTCGAGCCCATAAAAACATGAGGCTGAAAGTGAGATTGGGCCCTGATTGTGTCAAATAACCCACTGGTCATTAGCAGGCCGAAATGGTGGCCCATTTACAATGCGTATCGTTCACAGGCCAAAATTCAGACGAGCCATAAATGCGTCGACCTACTACATGGGCCTTTAACAGGCCGGAAGTTCGGTCGGGCTTGATTAGTGTCAGTTTTATATGGGCCTTTAATAGGCCCGATGTGACGTTGGGCCACATATGGCCCATGGATTTCGTCCGACGTTAACAGGCCAAAAATCACAACAGGCTGAAAGTGGCCAAAATCTATGTGGGCCTCTAACAGGCCGAATGTCAGGCATGGCCGAATATGACCCAAATCCTTCACGGTTGTTTATGGGCCGAAAGTTAATATGGCCTATAAATGGGCCCAAATGAAGCACGACCTTTAACAGGCCAGAAACACACTGGGTCGTAATTCGGCCCAAATACTTAGCGGACTGTTAACGGGCCAGAAGTGACCATGGGCCGCGATGATGACAAGTTTAGGACGGGTCGTTGATGGGCCGATTTGACACTAGCCGTACGGGCCTTAACTGAGAATGTTGGGCCTTTAGCTGGGCCGGCCCATTATGATCTGCAAAATCTTGTGGGCCTTTAGCTGGGCCGACCCATTATGGTCCGCAAAATCTTGTGGGCCTTTAGTTGGCTGGCCCATTTAATCTTGATGGGCCACTTTTGGGCCGGTCCACGTGTCAACATATCATAGGCGCATCCCGCCCATTGGATGAGTGACACCTGTGCCAACGCGAAGCTGACACGTGGTTCCGTCGGCCAATGAGAATTTTACACGTGGAAAACCGGCATTGGTCGTGGCTGTTAGCGGGTTATTGGATCCAAAACCAGACCCGATAGCTTAACGGCGACCCGTCACGGTGGATGCCACGTGTCGGTCACCCTTGACGAAAGCACTTCCATGACGCGGCATTTATCGTCATGGAAGTGGACACTTCCGTGATGATAATTTTGGTAATGTCATGGAACACTTCTACGACAGCACAGGTATGACTATCTTGATTCTGTCAGAAAATCATCCTGGATGTACATGCATCACAGAAAACGTGACCTACTGTGACAAACACGTATCATCACAGAAGTGTATTTTTGTTTGTAGTGCTCGGAGGTGCTTCTGTCACCGTACATCCATTGCCGGTTCATCTACGTGCATTACTTATAATTAAGTGTGTCAAAAACCATTACAGAACATCATGAATAGACTAGTAACCAAATTAATAGAAGTTCATCATCACATTAAGTTCATACATAGTTCATACATAGTTCTCATTGAACAATATATAGCTCTCTAGAGCATCTAATTAAACCATACATTGAAACTATGTAAAACATTTCAATGCAACAACAAATGCGATCATAATCACAACTAAGGTAACAATTGATCCAACGGCATAATGATACCAAGCCTCAGTATGAATGGCATATTTTCTAACCTTTCTAATCTTCAAGCGCATTGCATCCATCTTGATCTTGTGATCATCGACGACATCCGCAACATGCAACTCCAATCTCATCTTCTCCTCCTCAATTCTTTTCAATTTTTTCTTCAAGTAATTGTTTTCTTTCTCAACTAAATTTACCTCTCGACAATAGGGTCGGTTGGAATTTCCGGTTCACATACCTCCTAGATAAAAACATCTATGTCAGGTTGGTCGGCATAATTGTCATAAACACTAAATGAAACAAATAGTTATAAAAGATAATATATACCACATCCGAATCATAGACAGGACGAGGGCCGATGGAGGCGGATACCAAAACCATCGCACTATATAATAACAAACAATAATAAAAGTAAGAAAATTATACAAGTACCTATCTAAATCATACAAGTAAGATTTTTTTTATTTTAGAAAGAAGATAAGAACAAGAGGCTCACCACTTTGGTGCCGGCGACGAGATCGGCGCGGGCGACCGACGGTGGTGAGGACGGGGACGGGACAGGACGGACCGCCAAACCTAGACAAATCTTGAGGAAAATGGAGCTTGGACAAGGAGCTTAGAGAGGAGAAAGATTAAGTGTGGCTCGGGCATTTCATCGAACACCTCATGTGCATAGGAGGTGAGCTAGAGCACCACAAAGCTCTCCCATGGCCGGCCAAAAAAACAGGGCAGTGGCTCTGCTCGCGGGCAGGGGCGGTGTATATATAGGCCTCTCTTTAGTCCTGGTTGGTGGATAAAACCGGGACTAAAGGTCTACATTTGGTCCCGGTTCCAGCCACAAACTGGGACTAAAGGTTGTGGGCCAGGAGCGAGGCCCATTGGTCCCAGTTCATGTCTGGAACCGGGACCGAAGGGGTCGGACGAACTGGTACCAATGGCCCCCGAGGCCCGGCCGGCGCCCTGGCCTCACGAACCGAGACTGATGCCCCCTTTGGTCCCGGTTCATGAGTGAGCCAGGATTAATGCCCCTATCCTGGCCTCAACCAAAGCCATGTTTTCTACTAGTGGTTATACCTCCCAACCGCAAGGATTTTCTTCGGTTAGTGTCGAAGAAGAAGACGCCTCCAAGGTATCCACGCGTATTGATCTAGAAGCACCACGACACTCCATGAAACTAGTGCAAAGAACTACAGGCAAAAACTAGAGGGGAAGCACCCTAGCATTGCACCAATCTCGATCGGATCAAGATGGAGAAAGGTGGGTAGCGGCTAGCAAGGGAAGGGTTCATCCGAGGGGCTTGGCGTGTCCCTTGGTGCGCCCATCCCCGCCTATATATAGATGAAGGGTCCGAGGGGGTCGGCCAACTTGAGGGAAGAGTTCTAGTCCTACTAGGACTCCTTCCTCCACTTTCCTTGCTCCCCAAGCAAGGGAAGCGGGGGGCTTAGCCAACTTTGGTCAAATGGTTTATTAATTATAGGACCAACGGTGAAACGGGCGGTGGATGATGGACTTCGCCCACCATGCCGTTACCATTTCCGCTTGGACATCCGCCCCTTTGTCTTTTGACAAGCATGATGCATGCGCCCGCGTCAGAGGCTAGTGGTATTTTTTACCGAAAATAGTAGGAGAGGCTCCAAGTGTATTTTTATATTGATTACATTAATCAAATTTGTACATATTTACATGGCAATACATACCACTTCGGGTATGCTGCAAAAGAAAGAAAAAATACACAAGGCAAAAGCTAATAGCAAACTAAGAACAAACTATTTTTTAGTGAATGGAGGCTGCAGAAGCAAAGATGGAAGGTTTATGAGCTTCTTTGAGAGATGAAAGATCCATGGGCTTCTTGAACTTGTAGGTTAGTAAGGTGAGATCCTCTTTTAGTCTTCCAACCAAAGACTTGATGCTTGGCCGAACCCCACTAAGATGATTGTTGTTTCTTTCCTTCCAAAGACTGCAACAAGCTTTTTTGCCTCCCTCCCCCACACACACACACAAATAGTTTTGAGTAAAGTGCATTTTTTTGTTCCTCAACTTATCGCGATGTGTGGCTTTCGTCCTTAAACCTTTTTTGGGGTGAAACCTTCGTCCCTCAGCTCTTAATACCAGGTATAGTTAGTCCCCGATAACTATATTTCTCGGTCAAACCCGGTTTTGACCTTATGTGACATGCTTTTGGCCAAAACACCACTATATGATGGCATATGGGCATTCAAGGCGAATGCATCGTGCTCACCACCATGATGGGACCAAGGACAAGGATGATTCGGTAGCAGTGGTAGCAAGCTCGCGAAAGAGGGAAAGCGAGGCAAGATATGAAAAGAGGGGAAAGGGGATCATCTAGGAATGAACAAGAGAGAGACAGACAGACAGACAGAGAGAGAGAGAGAGAGAGAGAGAGAGAGAGATGGCATGTGGTCCTATTCCCCCTTACAGTGATGATATGATCAAAACCATGACAAGAAAAGTTAAAACTGGATTTGGCCGAGGAATACTCTTGTCAGAAACTAATTTTACCCGATATTACGAGTTGTGGAACAAATGTTGCACCAAGATGTGGTCAAAATCGTGACACATTAGGTGAAAATCGGGTTTAACTGAGGACTACCGCTGTCAGGGACTAACTATACCTGGTATTAAGAGTTGAGGGAAGAAGGTTATAATAAAAAAAGGTCCAGGGACGAAAGCCACACCGCGTGATAAGTTAAGAGATGAAAAAAGCACTTTACTCAATAGAGTTTTTTCTTGGATGGTTTTTTGAAACCTAATGTCCGAAGGGTGCCAAAATATACCAACTTGAGTCTAGCAACTTTGACTAAATGGGCAAGTGAATATCATGTGATCAATCCTCTCTTCGATGGGTGCTTCACAAAGCAAACAAGGAATATTATTGCCAAAACTATAGTGGCGTCTCTTTAAGCATGTTGTTTGTGTGTGTGTGTGTGCAGCCTGTCAGAAAGAAGAAGCCAACCAAATACCTTAATCTTCATCGCACACTTTTATTTTCAAATCCATTTATATGCCCGATGAGATTGGATATTTCTGAAGTAGAATGCATAGTATCTACTCGATTCAAATCCACTGCACACTAGACATAGCGACATTTTTCATGTGTAGAAGAATTAGTGCAATGTGGGTTGTGCTAGCTTGAAGATCGCGTACCTCCTGATGAGCTTGTACGGACAGTGGTAGGCGAAACGCCTCCTCCAAAAATGTGATGCCCAAGAAATTACTCGATTTAAATCCACTACACTCAAGACATAGCGACATTTTTCATGTGTAGAAGAATCAGGCGCAATGTGGGTTGTGCTAGCTTGAAGATCAAGTACCTCCTCATGAGCTTGTACGGATAATGGTAGGTGAAACGCCTTCTCCAAAGACGTGATGCCCAAGAAATTACTCGATTTAAATCCACTACACCCTAGACATACCGATATTTTTCATGTGTAGAAGAAGCAGGTGCAATGTGGGTTGTGCTAGCTTGAAGATCACATACCTCCTCATGAGCTTGTACGGACAGTGGTAGGTGAAACGCCTCCTCCAAAGACGTGATGCCCAAGAAATTGCTCGATTTAAATCCACTACACCCTAGACATACCAACATTTTTCATGTGTAGAAGAATCAGGTGCAATATGGGTTGTGCTATCTTGAAGACCACGTACCTCCTTGTGAGCTTGTACAGACAGTGGTAGGTGAAACGCCTCCTCCAAAGACGTGATGCCCAAGAAATTCTTAACTGAAAGAATATTATCATGCCAAAGAACTTTCCAAAAAAGAGTCGTGGGGCCGCATTGCATTTCCCACCCTCGAGATTTCATGGAAGTTGGGGCAAAGTTTCATGATATCGCGTCACCACAAGGATCAAAAGCCTGCAGTGGAGGTGTAACATGTGCGGGACCGTGGATGCTAGTGGTGTCTTGATGAATCCGGTGTATGCGGGAACCCTAATGACTCAAATTGTAATATATTTTCCTTTGAATACATTATGCAAATCTTCTATGACAACTAGTGTATCATGATTTATGAAAGATTTCGTATCTGTTTATAAATGTACTATATTTATTGTCCAATTTTAGTGTGTTGTCATCTATAAAGAAAGCTTGTATTTTTGTACGAAAATTAATGATAGGATCCACGATGAGTTGGTGAAATTGAAATGGACAGTGGACGATCGACCTGGCCCTTACTGTTTCCGCTTGGACAGCCACCGTCACGTTCCTTCGCGAGTGCCTTCCCGTTTTCAGCCTTCGCGAGTGCTCTCTTGGCCTCTCCATCTACAAAAACCCTCGATCCACCCACGGCCAGCCAGCCAACCGCCGCAAAGCCGCACAGATTCCCAAGCCCGAAAGCCTAGAGATCTGTTCGGTCGGCGGAGGCGAAGCGTCGGGTCAAACTAGGCATGACTGCCTAACATAGGCATGCCCACTTGCTTGCAAAAGTTGCGGTTAGTCATGAGATTTCAAAAAAAATCATGTTCAACGGAGAGTGCTCGGGTAGGGCAGAAGGGTCTGTCTAAGAGCACTTTGTTTCTCAACATCCCTGAAATGGCCCTAATTTTTTGTTCATGACCTTGTATGACCAATTCAAGGAATCATGTCAAAGTTATTTGTGTTTTCAACAACTTTTTCCTTTTCTGGAGTTTTCTTGGTTAAAAAAGGCCGATAAATGGTTGGACGTGTCACAACTTGCAGACGGTGTCGAAAGCCATTGAAACCAGTCATGAATGTCTATCATGGGCATGGCCACCTGCTTGCAAAAGTTGGAGTCATTTCAAGGATGTCCAAAAATAGATCATGTTCTACAAAGCATTTTCGGGTAGGCCGGAAGGGTCTATTTGAAAGCACGCTATTTTCTGACATCAGTCAAATGGTCAAACAGGTGCATCCATGAGCATGTAGTTTTTACTCATTTAAATGTTTCTGTTATTTGCAATTTCTGTTATTATCAAAGAATATGAACATTTGCTTACTTCCTAACCACTTGAAATTTATCAACTGTTTTGGAATTTCAAATTGTGTATGGAAATTTTGCAAACTTGAACATTTTTTCCAAAATTCTTAACAAATTCCATATTTTTCAAAATGTGTTCATGAATTTAAAAAATGTTTCGGGAGTTTGAAATAATGTTCGCGCTTTCAAAATTTTCAGAATTTAGAAATGTTCCTGTTTTCGAAAAAGTTCTACACAAATACAAAAAGATGTTAGAGGAAATTTAAAAAAATGATTTTCTTCATATTTTTTATTTGTTTATCCAAAACTTTATGATTTCAATTTACACCATAATAACCAAAGTTAACGTGAATTCTGAAACTACATCGTGAAATTTTAATTCTTGTTCAAAATGCAAAGCTTTTATTAGTACAAGTATAGAAGCATATATTTATGCATGCATCACGTTCCCTTTTTTAGGCAAAACGCATCACGCTGGCTGAGGTTGATGGCTGCCTGCTCGTCACACATGTGAATACAAACGTATGTTGGGCTGTATTTTTCATAGGCTTGGCAGGAAATAGGAAAAGTGAGGGGAAAAGGGCCTCCAATGCATTGCACTGCCTCCTCACGGGCCTGGTCCACAACCTTTACATTCAAAACTCACACACCACCACCTCGCTTCTTTCCTAGAGAAGACTGAACCGATATGCCTATAAGAAGGATCCCCTGGTGGCAGGAAATACGAACAGCTCATCAGCTCTGTAACATGTAGCCTTGTGTTCTTAGGGTGTTGTGTATGTATGCTTCTGTGTAGAATAAAAAATGAATTTATTTTTGCATTGGTTAATTCGGTTTACCACCGGATTGGTATGGAAATCACATACCATACTTTAAATCATATAAACCGTAAATTTGTGCTCGGTTCAGTGTTTTAAGGTTTGGTTTTAAAATGCATAGGGTGAAGTAAACCTGCTTTCATCAACTTTGAAAAAGTTTGCCAAAATTCAAAGGAGTTTGTGGATTTGAAAAAAGTTCATAGATTTAAAAAAATCATGGACTTGAAAAATTACATCAGGTTTAAATAACTTCAGGAATTTAAATAAAAGGAAAACAGAATGAAAAAAAGGAAAGAGAAAAAGGAAAAAAAAAGGAAAACCAGAATAAATAAATAAACCCACAACCTCCTCGGCTGACCAAACCAGAAAAAAGAAACCCACGACCTCCTCGTTTAGTGGGGCACGAACACAATAAAGAATAAAAGAAGAAAAAGGACGTGAGTATTCACATCAGGTTAGTTGTCTGGTTGGCTACTGTAAACGCACACTCAATGAGGAGGGCGTGGGTTTGAATCACATCCCGTGCATTCTTTTGCAGGTTAACAGAAAAGGGGAAGGTAACGCAGAGGGGGTTTGCATATGGATACGTTCCGGCGGGCGATGAGCTTTTGATCATCCTACTCTTTATTGTGAAGGGGTATGAAGATATCTCTTTTGTTGATGTGTTTAGGTGGGTTGTACCGGAGAAGAAGAAGAAGTGATCATTATATCATTAACTTGTATGGCGCGCATTCCCATCTATTTTTACGATATAATGATAGGAATTCTATAAAAATGTGGAGACATAAAACGTACAAAGTTAACATACAAGTTCGAATTGAACTACAAAAGCATCTTACATTAAGTTACAAAGGTTGTATTTATTTTGAGGCTGACAATTGTGTCGTGGTTAGCTCGAAACATAAAAATGCTAGAAAATATATTGGAGCTTGGCATTAGTGGCATATTTGTGGATGGGCTCATAGCCCTGTGGTGGGTGCGCTATGGTTTCGCCCTGTCTCACATTCTCTCTTTATATAATATAGTAG
The DNA here is from genome assembly GCF_018294505.1 of Triticum aestivum. Lineage (NCBI taxonomy): Eukaryota > Viridiplantae > Streptophyta > Magnoliopsida > Poales > Poaceae > Triticum > Triticum aestivum. The sequence continues at coordinate 405,559,192 of NC_057808.1, forward strand.
ATTCCTCCCAAGTTGGTCTAACTAGTGGCATGATTCATCCCTGAATGCTCGAAGCAGAATTGTTGATGCAAATTTGTAATTGGCTGGATCTGAATATCAATATCAACATGAAGCCACTTTAAGGGTAAAAACAATGTGAAGATTCACCGTATGACAGGGCAGGGGTGTAGAGTTATTGTCTCAAACCCACCTCATCGTCCTCGAATACTTTGGCAGAGCTTCAAAAGGTCAATGTATCATATATCCGCACGTTACCCTTTCATACTTTTGACACGGGGCTTTCATGCATTAGCAGCCTATACCATTTCATACTAAGGAAAACAAGAGTGAAATGGTGTCTGCATCTATTGGCAGTGCTCACGTCGCTCGGGGTGGGGGAGGGGTGGATTTGGGCGGTAACCTAGCCGCCACCCCCATCCCCCCTCCTTCGGTTAGAATCCATGTTTTGGCAGGCATGATGGGGTTAGAAGGCTTGGATGCGGGGACCGGTTGGCCGCAACTGGCTTGCGGGTGCATCTGGTGTTTGCCGGCTTGTTCCATGTGAAAACCTAGTGCTGACCATGGTCGGTGTCATCAGCGGCGGCGTCTTCGGATGTCGTTCTCCTCCTTAGAGGCACTGCCATGGAACTCCGAGCTCCCTGTCGCCCCAAATCCCTAGGCTCTGCCTTTTCTTTTTCTGACAAGTGTCACAATAGTGTTGGAGGCTGGTAGTGATCGGTGAATTTGGAGAGTGCAGGGACTATATGGACTCTATTTATAATAATCTTTGTAGGAGAACGTGTCAAGCAACAAAAAATTGACTGCGCACGAACAAGCTCGGGATCACTATGAAGGTACATGTAATGATGATCTCACCAACAATCACTACAACGGGAGAGGAAGAAGATGCCAGTGAAGCTCACCAATTCCTGAAGCTAGTTTTACCTCCTATCAGTAAGGATTTTCTTCGAAATAATTCACTCGTTATTCTTGGTTGATAAAATTTAGAAGGGACTTCTTGAGCACAGAACTAAGCAGCAACAAGTTCCTCTTGTACTCTCCTTTGTACAATCTTCGTAATCCTTTTGATAGACAACCCAATACCCCACCTTTTGCTGCTCTAACCACCACTATGTAAATATTTGTATAGTCAACACTTGACATATATTAATAAAAAGAGAAAGAAGGTCAGTGGGAGCCTTTCCCACTGTCACCAGCCCTAAAAAAGGGTATCCAGCGTACCGATCTAGCAGCACTGCGACACTCCATGAAGCTAGCGTGAAGAACTACAAGCAGAAACTAGAGGGAGAAGCAGCCTAGCATTGAACCGATCTAGATCATATGAAGATGGAGAGAGGTGGGCGGCGGTTAGCAAGGGAGAGGGTCAGCCGAGGGGCTTGGTGTGTCCCTTGGTGTGCCCCTCCCCACCTATATATAGGCGGAGGGTCCAAGTGGGTCGACCAACTTGGGGGCTCCCTCCTCCACTTGCCTTGCCGCCCAAGCAAGGAGGGCGGGGGGAGGGGGGAGGGGGCTTAGCCGACTCAGGCCCCATGGTGAAAAAACAATAATGATTTTATTAATTATAGGACCAACAGTGAAATGGACGGTGGATGATGGACCTCGCTCGCCCATCACACCGTTACCGTTCCGCTTCGACATCTGCCCCTTCCACTTTCGGCTAGCATCATGCGCCTATGTCAGAGGCTAGCAATATTTTTTACCTGAAAGAGTAGGAGAGGCTCCAAGTGTATTTTTATATTGAATAAATTAATCAAATTTGTACATGTTTACATGGCAATACATACCACTTTGGGTATGCCGAAAAAAGAAAGAAAAAGGTCAGAAGGCAAAAGCTAATAGCAAACTAACAACAAACTAGTTGTTCTAGTGAATGGAGGCCGCAAAAGCAGAGATGGAAGGTTTATGAGCTTCTTTGAGAGAGGAAAGGTTCATGAGCTTCTTTGACCCTATAGGCTAGTAAGGTGAGATCCTCTTTTAGTCTTGCAACCCAAGAGTTGATGCTTGGCCGAACCCCTCTAAGATGATTGTTGTTTCTTTCTTTCCAAAGACTCCAGGAAGCAACCATTTTTTCAGAAACATGGGCCTCCCGCACAAATAGTTTTGAGTAAAGTGCATTTTTTGTCCCTCAACTTATCGTGACATGTGACTTTCATCCTTGAACCTTTTTTTGGTTGCAACCTTAGTATCTCGACTCTTAATACCAGGTATAGTTAGTCCCCGACAGTTGTATTCCTCGGTCAAACCTGATTTCGACCTTATGTAACATGGTTTTGGCCAAAGCACCACCATACGATGGCATAGGGGCATTCAAGGCGAATTCATCATGCTCACCACCACCGATTGGACCGATGATCGGGAGGATTTGGTAGCGGTGGTAGTTAGCTCGCGAGGGAGGAGGAGCAAGGCGAGAGACGAAAAGAGGGGAAAAGAGGTCATCTAGGAATGAACTAGAGAGAGAGAGAGAGAGAGAGAGAGAGAGAGGGAGAGAAGGGGGAGGATTAGAGATAGATGGAATGTGGTTCTATTCCACCTTACAGTGATGATGTGATCAAAATTGTGCCATGAAAAGTCAAAAGCGGATTTGGTGGAGGAATACTCTTGTTAGGAACCAATTTTACCCGATATTACAAGTTGTGGGACAAAGGTTGCACCAAGATGTGGTCAAAACCGTGACACATCAGGTCAAAACCGGGTTTGACCAAGGAATACCGTTGTTAGGGACTAACTATACCTGATATTAAGAGTTGAGGGACGAAGGTTACAACAACAACAACAAAAGGTTCAGAGACGAAAGCCACACTGCGCGATAAGTTGAGGGACGAAAAATGCACTATGCTTAATACAATATTTTCTTCGATGATTTTTTGAAACCTGGTGACCGAAGGGTGCCAAAAAATACCAAGTCCCAACAACTTTGACTAAATGGGCAAGTGAATATCATGTGATGAATTGTCTCTTCGATGGGTGCTTCACAAAGAAAACAATGATTATAGTGGCGTCTCTTTAAGCATGTTGTGTGTGTCCAACCTATCAAAAAGAAGAAGTCAACCAAACACCTCGATCTTCATGCCACACTTTGATTTCCAAATCCATTAATATGCATGATGAGCTTGGGTGTTTCTGAAGTAGAATGCATAATATCGACTCTATTTAAACTCCACTACACCCAAGACATAGTGCCATTATTTGTTGTGCGTATAAGTATCAGGTGTAATGTGGGTTGTGTTAGCTTGAAGATCACGTACCTCCTTATGAGCTTGTACGGATAGTGGTAGGTGAAACGCCTCCTTCAAAGACGTGATGCGCAAGAAATTACTCGATTTAAATCCACGACACCCTAGACAAAGCGATATTTTTCATGTGTAGAAGAATCAGGTGCCATGTGGGTTGTGCTAGCTTGAAGATCACGTACCTCCTCATGAGCTGGTACGGATAGTGTTAGGTGAATCGTCTTCTCCAATGACATGATGCCCAAGAAATTACTCGATTTAAATCCACTACACTCTAGACATAGCGACATTTTCATGTGTAGAAGAATCAGGTGCAATATGGGTTGTGCTAGCTTGAAGATCACGTACCTCCTCATGAGCTTGTACGGACAGTGGTAGGTGAAACGCCTCCTTCAAAGACGTGATGCCCAAGAAATTACTTGATTTAAATCCACTACACCCTAGACATAGCGACATTTTGCATGTGTAGATGAATCAGGTGCAATATGGGTTGTGCTGGCTTGAAGACCACATACCTCCTCGTGAGTTTGTATTGACAGTGGTAGGTGAAACGCCTCCTTCAAAGACGTGATGCCCAAGAAATTTTTAACTGGAAGAATATTATCATGCCAAAGGTCCTTCCAAAAAAGAGTCATGGAGCCGCATTGAATTCCCACCCTCGAGATTTCAAGAAAGTTAGGGCAAAGTTTCATGATATCACGCCAACAAAAGGAACCACAAGGATCAGAAGCGTGCGGTGGAGATGTAGCATGTGCGGGACCGTGAAGGCTACCGGTGTCTTGATGAATCCGGTGTATGCGGAAACCCTGACGACTCAATTGTAATATATTTTCTTTGAGTACATTACGCAAATTTTCTATCACAACTGGCGTATCATGATTTTTGAAAGATTTCATAGCTGTTTATAAATGTACTATATTTATTGTCCAATTTTAGTGTGCTGTTATCTACAAATAAAACCTGTATTTTTGTATGAAAATTAATGATAGGATCCACGATGAGTTGGTGAAATCGAAATGGACGGTGGACGATCGACCTGGCCCTTACTGTTTGCGCTTGGATAGCCACCGTCACGTTCCTTCGCGCGTGCCTTCCCGTTTTCAGCTTTGGCCACCCACCACCGCACCACACTGCTTCTTGCCCTCTCCATCTACAAAAACCCTCGATCCACCCACGGCCAGCCAGCCAGCCAGCCGCCGCCGCAAAGCCGCACAGAATCCCGAGCCCGAAACCCTAGAGATCCGTCCGGTCGGCGGAGGCAAAGCGTAGGTTCAGGGCGGTATGTCGAGCGGCAGAAGGGGGGCAGGGGAGGAGCTGGCGGAGGAGGAGGTGGTGCCCATGGAGGACGCCGTGAAGATGCTCGTGGAGCACCTCGTCAAGCCAGCTCTGCGGCGCGGGGCGGCCTTTGGCGCCGCCCAGGGCGAGCGCTACGTGACGCCGGACAAGCAACGCGCCGTCGCGCAGCAGGTGAGCAACTCGTGCCGCTAGCTGGTCGATCTATGTTCCTTTGTGTGTGGTCGCCGCGCGGGGTTGGGGTGGTCGTAGGATTACTTGCGGTTTTTGGCGAAGATCACGTTGGCAGCGGGGGGATGCGCGGAACTGCCCGCCGGGGGGCTGATTTCCGGTGGATGCTTGGGAATTATGAGTGTGGTTTTCTGTAGCTCAGGCTACACGGTACCCCTTATCTTTGCCATTCATTTATGGATCGTGATCCGTGCAGACGCATTTGTCTTTTTTGTTTCTCTCAAACGACACAACATATAAACTTCAAATTTTACAGAACAACAATACATTCTAACTACAATCTGGGAAAAAAACTTTCAGATTTTTTCATGCATTTTAAATACTTAAAAATAATATTTTTAGTCAAACAAAATCTCATTTTCTATATTTATTTCAGACCAAAAAATCTGAAAGTTTTTTCACACATTGATGTTCTAATGTTTGTTCGATCTGCAAAGTTTGAAGTTCATATGTTGTTTCATTTTAGAGAAACAAAAAAGAGAAATCTTCTTGTTGTAAGTTAGTTGGAGAGTACGGATCTCAAAGCAAAGCTGGAGGGTTGAGGATAAGAGGTTCCATGTAGCCTGAGCTACAAAGAAACTTTGTGAGGTTGTGGTGTGCCGTACCGTGTCCTCATCGGTGGTGGGTGCGTGTACCCGCCGCCCGTGGCAGATAGTAGGGGATCTCGCTGTCCAACCACGCCGCGGCGAGGGAATTGAGGGTGGCTTCCTCTTCCTCCCGGCGAGGAACTAGGAAACGGGCATGGAGGAGTCTTTTTCTTTCTTTCTTTCTGGCATGGGAGGATTTGGGCGGAGGAGGAAGAAGATGGCGAGATGATGGGCCTTAATTGTGGTGGTGGTGTGGTTAGTAGTGGGCCTCTTAATTGTGTTGGATGTACAGTATGGAGGCCCAGTCGGGAAAGCCCACTGAGAGCCGCTGCTGTCTGACGGGCGGGCGCACACAGAGTGTGCCCCTCTAGGCGACGGAGAGGGAGATGGCGGCGGCGGCGGCGGCGGCAGATGCGGCGTGGTCTCGTATTCGCCGTCAGCGGCGGCGAGAGCGCGCCGCGTAAGAGGATGGTTGGGAGGTGGAGTGACAGGCGGCGTCGTGGCGCATGGCCGCACCACGGGTGGAGAAGCCGCAGGGAGCTAAGGCAAGCCGCAGTCGTCCCTTAGTTTCTGTATTTCTCTTGTCAGCTGTCACCGTAATTGTCAATAGAAATTGCCAATTTTGGTTGCTAATCCCGTAGGTTAGCACCGTAAGCCGAAAAAGTTGTATCAGCCGCTTTGCCTCTTCTTCTAAGAAAATGATGCATTTTTCCATGGTGTATTCTAGAAAGGACAAAAGTAGGAGAGGCTAGCTCTGTAAAATTATTTTCTCAGATGGTGCGACACCGCGACTGCTCCGTACAAATGTACAACTCAAGCAGAAATGTTGGGTGTGCGTTAGTTCGGAAGAAATTATTTGGCCATGACCCTAAACAGGAATCTTTGCCCATCAATTTGACCTTGCAATGTTTTTCAAAGTTATCCATGAACTTGAATTGGATTGGATTGTGTGACATAGTAGCTAAGTGGATGTTTTTGTCTACACAAAGACTGGTATGTTTGATTCAAGTCATTGCCATATCATCCTTACATTTCCCCTGTCAGTTTACCATTGTGACTATATTAGTGTATTTTCCTTGGAATTCATGGCAATGTCCCTCAATGTATCCATGAAATGCTTGTTTTATTTGCGTGCACTGTAATATGTTTTTGGGAGTCTATTTCTGCTCAGATACGTTTAAGACAGTGTTCCTCTGTCAATAGGATACAATGCTTATAATATATAGCTGTTTAGCTGCTAACTCATCACACTGGTGTGTGGTTTCGCAGATTCACACGGCAATCATTTTGTACAACTACTACCACAGGAAAATGTCTCCGCAGCTTGCTTTTGCAGACCCTGAACAGTTTTTTGAGTGTGCTTCTCTTTCTGTTGGAGAAGATCTGCTCGCATACTTGAGTATGGTCCATGAGCATGAGAACAATTCTGGCAAGCATGCGAAGCTATCTATTACTCACAAAGTAGCACTACAAGCATGTGAGATCGCTGAACAACTCGACGCGAGCAAACATTCTCCAGAAATGGCATTGTGGCCAATATCAAAAGTTGCTGTGCTTCTTCTCGACCCAACAAAAAAGAAATGTTTGGTTGATTATAGTGCTAATACGAAGGGTATCTGGTCAATCATTGAGAAGGAATTAGATGGGGCAGCTGGTAATTCACACAGTACCAACCAGCCAGCAGGCCAGGAATCGACAGCTAAAGGGATCGTTGGTGCTTCACATTCACCATTTATGCTTCAGCGACAAGCATATTCAGAGGTGGAGCGTAGAACAGGTCAGATTTTTCATTGCGGCCCTTAATTTATATACCCATATCTGTCATTTTCTTCTTCTTTTTTGAGTTGGTATTGGCAAGGTGTAGCTTCTATCAGTCAATTCTGTTAATTTTCATCCTAGAGCATTGAGATAAAGTATGCAACCTTTGTGCCTACAGAGCCATGTTTCTGTAGGTTCCTCACATTGATCAGGTGACTATTAGCATTACGGAATGTGGATCAAAGTTTCTGGTAAATAAGTATTTACATGTGTTACTATGCAAATTGTCCAAAATTTGAACTGCTAATGAAGCAAAAAAATGAGTTTGAGTTGTACAGTTGCTTTACAGCAAACAAGAACAAGTGTGTGGTCCCAGAATGTACGCAAAAATGTACCTCTGCCTTGCTTTTAACTAGTGTAAAACCATTTACTTTCGGGATAAACAAGAACATCAGCAAATATAATTACTTAAGTTGTTGCCATAATGCCGTCGCATTGTCTGTCTCCTTTGTTTTGGTATGTACAAACTGGGAGTTATTGAAACTTGATTTAGTTTCATCAGCTAGAAGATTAAAAATAACTTGGGACACTATAATGGGTGATTCACCTGTACTTGCTGTACATGACCTGATAGCTGCCAATTGTTTGCTAGAGAATGCTATTTATTTGGTTCTTTTAATATAATAGTGAAAAATTGTAATTTATGAACTTGATTTTGTTAATAGTATGTTCATTTTCTGTTTGAACCAACAATGCATTGTTTGCTGCTCACTATGGTAAACTTACGGTCTTAATAGGTATGAAGGTCTCAAACTTGCATCTTCTTGATGAAACCATGGCATACTCGTTGAGTAACGAAAAGGCAGCTACCAAGGTATTCATTGTGGAGTATGAGCCAACCATGAAAGGCAGCCTTGAGGAAATTTCTCTAGAAGACTTGATTAGCAGGTTTGCCTTTACCTACTAGATAGTTGTATGATTTTAGGTTACATCCCTTTTGATCAACCACTAATCAGTTTATTAAATAAGACCATTGTATGGTACATCCTGATGAAAAGTGATACCCTTTTTAAAGGATACTGACATTTTTCGGCTTTCTCTTTCACAGTATGACTGGTCCGCTATTTGTGAATGATCCATTTCCAAAAACGACATCTGTAGTAGAGTACTATCACATTCTTCCGTACAAGGAGATTTTGTCTGAACTCCTCCACAGGTAACATAAGATATGTTGTGATCTTTTTATGTGTGAAAGTAGGACAATAACTTTTTGGGATCATGGTAAATATGACACGTCGCGTGTTTCAGGAAATGGTCTTCTGATTCTTCACTAAACGAGCAACCACGTAGACATGGAAAAGGTTCATTGCACTCCATAATAGATGAAAATGTGGAAGAGCAAGATGAGAATAGCACGTCCAAGCTGCAAAAACGAATTAAAAAAGTGTCAACTCCAAAGCAAAGCAAACAAGCAGTTAGTGCCAGCAAGCACAAGAAAAGCAGCAAAAGAAAATCTGAAGCCTCCATGGCTGCAGCTGATGTCTGTGCAGAGGGTCTGAATAGTGAGATCCCCACAATAAAACATGTTATTGAGGCGGAACCTCCAAAATCCATGAGTAAGTCAAGAAATACAGAAGCTGCAACCGCAGCAGCAAGTGGAGAAACTAAAATCCTACAATCGGGTTAGTCACTGTAACTGTATTTAGATTTTACTGATCACATTGTTCCTTATTTGTGTTCTGATATAATCAACTTTAGGTGTTCAAGTGGAGAAGAACAAATCACAGGAGCAATCTAAACGTGACAATATGCCCCAAGATGTCTTTCCTACAGAGGTAAGCTAAATTACAGATTGAAAGTATTGAAAGCTACAATACTAGGACGCATTAGGATCACATGCATCCTCTGGAATGGTAGTAGAAAATAAACTTCAAATATGATGACCTGTTAACAACAATAAATTGTATGGTTCCGTCCTTTTCTATACAAATGTTATATGATGCAGTGTTGCTCTTCATTCTATTTGTTTTTGTTCTCATATGCACTCAACTATACATAGCATAGAGTTAGAGCATTTCTCCTTTTCTACCACATGTCGCCACGTGAATGTTTGGAAAAGTGTGATAGCACACACTTCTGTTAGGTATTAGGATGAGGGGAAGCCGGCACAATCCATTCTTATCAAATAAGGGATAATATCCCATTTATTAAGTATAGTGTATTAGTTAAGAAAAAATTATTATTGTTAGGAAAGTACCAACTGGTAGATCCTATTATTAGGAGCCACACCTAATAAATCATCTCCATACTGGGAGCCACACCCACTGTGCTCAGTCAATCAAAAGAAATATTCATCCTTTTCATAAATCGTTTCAGATGAGTAGGTGATGAATAGGCCAAGTTTTTCGTGTGATCCATTCACTCTGCTTTAACTTGAAGAACTAATTGTTGCACAGGCACCGCATGTTGATCTAGTGAAGAACCGTGCTTTGGAATGCGAAAATATGGATTTGTTAGGAAAGTCAGGTTGGATAAACCTACCCAAGACTGCTTATTTTTCATATTATTGGTTATTGGTCCTCCAAGTATTTAATCTGTGTTCCAAATTTCATTCAAGGCGGCACCACTGAGTACAACGTTGATGACCAGATAGATGATTCGCTGCGATCAATTCAGAAAATACGGGATGAAATTGTATGTTATGTGTCTTTTCTCTTATTTCAGGAAAAAAAGATGCTTGTTTCCTATAACTTTCTTCTAGTTGAGAATCTGATGTGAACTCTCCTATTCTCTCTTCGTTTCAGCTTCGCAAGGAAAGCATACTTCAAGAACGAAGTGCTCAGTGTGATATGGACATGCAGACACTCTTGAGTGGTATTCTACCCTGGCCACATTTTAAACATGGTTACATTTACAATCACGCTGTATAAGTTTTGTGGTCAACACTGTGGGCATGTTTTTCTGGGAGCCATACGTTTCCAAAAGTTCTGTGTTAAACTGTGGTGTATCACACTTTTCATTGTGGACAAATCGTCTGCCGCACTTTGTGACATACAAATCGTCCGTCGGAACTGTGGCCAATTTTGGCAAGAAGTTTTTTTTGGGGATTTTTTTTTTGAAATGTTTTGGCAAGAAGTTGCTTCTATACCAGTTCCGCATTTCTTGTACTCATCATGTTTTAAAACTTATGCAGAAGGAAAGATGACACCTAAAGCTGTATCAATAATAAGCAAATACAAGGAAACTTGCTCAGATATGACGGAAGTTACCAATTCATCTTGCTCTGGAGATGGTGGCCAACCCATCACTAAGAGGAAGAAATTGAGGGAGGCACTCCTGCGACACTGCCAGGTAAGAAACCTCAAGCTGAACTTATGTATTACAATTTTAAATGCCACTTGTACCCTTGACACTTGTCAATGCAGGAGCTTGATGAGATTTGCCGTGGGGCCCATTGGATATCCCCAAGATACACGCTACTACCTTCAGCATCAGATGGTATGTATAAATGTTTACTTTTATCTCTTAGATCTTCTGGATAGACAAGTACTAGGTTCTTGGACCATGTAGGCATAACAATTAGGAATATCATATACCACTTACTTTTATTGAATTCAATCCCTATAGGTCCTGGTTCGTTTTGTGCATTGTGATGATAACATACGTAGTGTGTTACGCTAACCATGCTTAGAAGAAAAGAGTTTTCAAGGTGTCAGATCAATAGGCAGGGTTTGCTCTTTTGATGTCAAGTAGCAATCCAAATAGGCTGCTTGTTTATTAGCACATGGTATGCTCCGTTCAAGTGTTAGGTTTGTTTAACATTCGATCAATGGTTATGAAGACATGTGTGCACCCTTGTAGGCTTCATCTTAGATCAGACTGATTAGGTCCCCAGTTAGCAATAACCAAAACTGATGTTTGATTGCCTATCACTCTCTCTCTCTCATAGCTCCATGTTTTGAGCACTTCTTCACCGGTCCTTTTCCTACCTTTTAAGGGATGTACCACGCCAGTGTACGTTTGAGATGCCTTGATTTTGAGATGAGCATCACTGGTGATCTTCGTCCTACCCCACACGAGGCGAGGTGCTCTGCGGCTTCCAATATGATACTGGAGCTTCACAAGAAGGCGGAGCAAGAACAGTAGGGTACCTGATGCAAAACCACCTTGTTAAACTCCTGAATCCGGGAAACTGCGGGTGGCTGGAACTAGTTGTTTAGCAATTGCAACTTTGAAATAGACTTCTTGAGAAACCTAATCGTGTTGGTACCTTGTTTATCTATCTACCTTCCAGAGGTTGACTCCTTGTGTATTTGTTGGTATTATGGCTGTTTATTAAGGTCGTGATAAACCCCAGACTGCTATTTCGAAACTCTGTGACGCTTCAGTTGCGCTGTCTGTTTCATCATGTGAGTGAGCACAAATTATCTAGCTATTTCTTGAATTCTTATTGGCTCGTGGTGTTTACAGAGTATTTAGCTGTTGTTGCCGTTCTTCGATCATTAGGTATTGTTGTCAGTAGCATACCAAGAGACTAGCTTAGGTGCTTTTATATTAAACGGCGTAGCGATTCTTTATTTGGTTGGCAAGTTTTCGTAGATGTATTTGTTGATGTGTTTGGTCTCGTTGCCTTGCATCAACTTCAATAAAGATGGTTGTGTGCATCTCTTTGATACAGAGGCCGGCGGTTTCAACCTCGATTTCGGAAGAAGAAACATGTATTTAAATTCCCTCTTTTGTGCTATGCCACTATGTGGAGCTCTTCGGTGATCTTTGCCATGTATTCCCTCCGTCCCAAAATAAGTGACTTAAATTTGTACTAACTTTAGGGAGTAATTTTCTTCGGTCCTCTTTGCCATGTAGTTTTCTTCGGTGCCCTCAGGAGCATAGTTTCAGTTTGAAAAACTACACATTAGGATCATATGCACACTCTGAAATGGTTATAGGAAATAAGCTTCAAATATGATGACCTGTTAATAACAAAGAGAAAAATGGCTCTGTCCTTTGTCTATACAATGTTCTCGTGATGAGTGTTGCGCTTTATTCTATTCGTTTGTGCTCTCATACGCACCTACTATAAGTAGCATAGGCTTAGATCATTTGTCATTTGTTAGCCACGTAAATGTTTTGAAAAGTGGACAGCACACCCTTCTGTTAGGTATTAGGATGAGGGGAAGATCCGAAGATGGCACAATCCATTCATATCAAATAGGGATAATATCCCATTTATTCAGAGTGCCTTATTAATTAAGAGTAATATCCTATTGTTAGGAAAGTATCGATTGGTAGATACTCCATTCATATCAAATAGGGATAATGTCCCATTTATTCAGAGTGCCTTATTAGTTACAAGTAATATCCTATCGTTAGGCAAGTATCGATTGGTAGATACTATTACTAGGAGCCACCCTAGTAAATCACCTCCATATAAAGAGAGGAGCCACACCCCACACCCTCTGTGCTCAAGCAACCAAAAAAAGTACTCATCCCTTTCATAGGTTAGTTTCAGATGACTAGGTGATGAATCTCTACTCCTAATGTCTCAGTTGGTAGTCTCCGTTCCGGGTTTATTTTCGTCCCACCATTTTCGTCCGGTTTTTTCGTCCTCCTCTTCCACCACGCTCTTTCACCTTGGTTTTTTTACATCATCCTTTCCCACGCACGCGCACAAAAAAAAAACCCGAGTGACCCATCTGCCCTATCCCTAACCCGCTCTCGTCTCCCTCCCTAGGACGCAGCCGCCCACCGAATCAAATCCCGTCGCCGGGCTCGTCTGCCTCGCCGTGGCCGATGAATGCGTCGGCTGCGGCCACGCCCCCTCTCCAAACGGCGGCGATGATGGAGGGAGCAGCTCACGCTGCCAGGCTCCCGACCGAACGCGTCGGGTCATCTCTCCTCGGGGCCAACCCCTCCTATTCATCGCATCTCTCCCTGACTCCGTCTCCTCCACGAGATGTAGCACCACCCCACGCCATGGACGCCCTTGCCGGCTGCATCTCTCCATGCGCCGCCACTCCTATGACACCGCCGCCCGGCAGTCTCCACCAGCACCACGACGGGCGTGGCCTCTGCACGCGCCGTCACCTCCCCTCCAGATCCGGCCGTCGTCGAGGGCATATCCATCCAGCAGTGCGCCGTCACCTCCCCTCCAGATCCAGCCGTCGTCAAGGGCGTATCCATCCAGCAGCGCGCCGTCATCCCAATCATCACCGTCCACGGCGTCATCGCCCAGGCCCAGTCACGGGCCGGCAAGACCTCCATGATCTCCCTCTTCGTCTGCCAGGTCATTGAGACCAACATCCACGAGTAAGATGCCCAGCCCTCCCCCTCTGCTACCATCGCTGGATTTGTCAAATTGATTTTTTGGGCGAAGAATTTGATTTTAGGGTTAACCTGCTCGTCTCATTCGCGGAGATTCATTCATGTGTCGGACCACATGTGTACAGGTGATTTCCGCATAGCTTTTGTGTATGACGGCTGGAGGACCAACTCAGACCTCGCTTGCCTCAGGGTCAGGAGGTCCAAGGCGCCACAAGACCGGGCCAGGAGTTTGCGTAAACCTGGGCCAGGAGTTTATTTGATAAAGGTTTCAATTTGCGCCCCATTTCATGGATTAACGATGCCAAGAGCATACCATTTGTACAAAGTCCCAAGATCGATGTCTCCTCACATATCTCACATAATAACTACTCGTGCTCTGTTTTTTTCTTTGTATTCAGGTTTCCAGAATGATTGGCCACACCTACCTAAAAAGTTCGGAATTTAACCATGAGCCCCTTCTGGCCTGGTTCCATATTCCAAGGCCCTTCCATAATCCAATTCTTTGTCCCGAACCATCCATTGAAGAACATAGACTGTGCAGAATATTAGTTTGTTATATTTGCGTCAGATGAACTATGGGAGCACTTGAACAATCAGGAAGCCGTGGATATAGTTCATTGTTTACCTCGGAATGTAAGATGATTTGCCATACTTCCTCATATATTACGCTTTCCCAGTGTACTAAAATATGCTTCCCATTTTAGTCTTGCCTTATATTGTTGATATGTAACCCAAATAGGTTAAACCGAATGTTGTATCGAAACATGTAGTATTTACTTGTAAAAGAGCAACTGAGAGCCTGGTGGGTCGGGATGAAGGAAGAATACCCCTGAGAGCCCAAACTCGAGTTCGAAAATATATGCAGAATATATGTTTGCCTCTGCTATATACATATGTAATTTTCCAGTCTGTGTTTTCTGCTCCTCTTTGGCGCAATGTGGAAGATGTTGGTTTTAAAGGCTAGCAGGGAAGCCAGTGGTGGAGTAATCAGTGGTTTATGAGGTCATGGAGCCCAAGACCGGATGCAGCAGAAGAAGCAGCGTCGTTGCCGTGCACTAAGAAGGTCAACAGAGTCTGTGAGGCGGAAGATCCATAGCATACAGGTGAGTCAGTAGGTGCTCATTTTATCTTTCTTCTTATGTTCCAATTTTATTGTTCTCTGCACTAGAGTAGAATGAATATTTGTATTACCATCTCTTCTTATAGTTGTAAATCCTGTGCATCAGTTGGGGTAAGCTTCTCAAATGCCTAACACCAATTAGTCTTCTAAAACTGAAGCATAGACAAAATTCAGTTAATGATCGAAGTTTCTTTTTAAGCGGTACACTATATATTGCTAACCGAGGGAACTTCTATTTGTGTTGCTTGTTTTTTCTAACAATCACTTGAGTGTGTTGTTTGCATTTTTTCAACCATCCATCGCTGAACCTACAAGAGCCTGGTACCAATCATACTACTTGGAGAACCTAAGAAAGTTGTTTCTTCTGTCTCCACTAGAAACCGGAAATGAGAACACCATCTCTGCGTAACTGAACCAAGTGACTGAAAATTTATGTTATATGGTACAACCTCACGAGAGAATTATTTCTGTACACGTAGAACACAGTTACATTTCTGAAGGCTTGGAAATCACACAACTTGCCTTGGACGCTTATTGACTTATAGTATTATAAACTGTCATTGTAAAGGTGGTTGTCTCTTTACCGAATTGCTCCTCAATTTTGTAGATTCGAGCAGTTGTTTATGCTCATAGGACTACTAGAGAAGATTTACATGTAGCCTGAGAAGAAGACCGATGAAGATCTTGATTGTATCAGGCATTCAGGCTATGATTTGGAGAGGTGGCTCTTTATTTTATTTGCCTGTGCCACTCGATGTGTACATGTACTTTACTCTGAATGTATGCATCATCTAATTTTGACTCAATCTAGGCAGGAAGAAGGTGTATCCAACCAAAGGGAACATCATATTTTGTTAGTTGCCAATGTACGATACCTAAGCCTGAACACTAACCTAAGGTTCATGTTTCTCCTTATTAGCTTATTTTAAGAGGAACCGGGCATGTTTGCTTCTGTCTTTCTTTATTGGCTAACAAGCAAATTTTCTAGCTTCCGTAAAAAATAAATACAGCAAGATCAGTCTGGAATCTGAAATATATATATATATGTATGTATGTATGTATGTATGTATGTATGTATGTATCTATCTTGAACTCTTCTTCTTGCAGCGGATGCGTTGGATATGCCATTCCTCAATGTGTACCTGGATTCTCTTTGGGCATCTAATTTTTGGGCAGGTGTTGTTCTAGCAGCCCGCTTCGCTTTGGTCTTCAGATTAAGCAATTCTCTGCATTCAAGGGAAAGGTCAATAGCTGCTCTCCAAAGGTATGCCAAATTAATATGTTGTCTTGTCACCATACCTATTATCTGGATGCAAATAAAAGTAGAAAAATCTTCTGAAGTATCCTAGAAGAAGCTCTCAGTTCTAATGAAACCCTTCAATTTAAACTTGGATATGACTTGCCATCTGTTGTAAAAGTGGACATAATGTTGACTCAAAATCGTGTTTGTGAAAGACCAACTGATTTCTTATATTTCATTCGAGTAATTTCGACTGTACAATGACACATTAGCCATAAGTCATAACACATCTAGAATTCATGTACTGAATGCAATCGTGAAACCTGAACCTTGATGTTGTATTAGATCTATGATTATCCTGTTTATACAAACTTTTATTGGTGCAGCCAACGCCGGTCTGTATTCATCTGCTGAATCAGGTTGGCCACGACGAGGAGACGGACACGACCGCGTCGTCCCATCGACCTCCGGGGCCTTTGATATCTCAGGTTAGCTCGAAATGTTATGTTTCTTCTTAGGTTATAATATATTAATATTTGCCGATTCTTCACTAGATTCCTCGGTTCTTGCAGGGTGTGTGTCATGTTATGTTGGGTTTCCTGTGATTTCGGTGCGGGTAGCTACATAGCGTCCGTGAGCCATGCGTGTGACATGCATGCTAGGTAATCTTGACTCCGGTGCGACGGTGCTGGAACCGCCTCCGCTGGTTACGACCGCCGTGGCTATGCTTGAAGGCAGAATCACCACGATGACTGTAGTTGCCGCACTCAGATCAGAACGGCAGCCACGGTATATGATCAAGCCTTTACTGTCGTCCTCTGAATTTGGGATCACGTGCATCTGCAAGAGAAAGAGCATGAGAGCCTAAGAGGGTAGTACCACGTTACGAACAAGTTGATTTTTATCCATGGAATTGATCTGATGCGAAGCTGATGCCACATAAAAGGTTAACTGAGTTCTTATCTCCAATATGTCATGATGTTACAGTTCAATTATTTTCACCTCTCTAGCTACTATGCACGGAAGGTGTTTGTTAATTTGCACAATGATATTTTCTGGTAAAATACGCTAATATTACCTTCATTTTTACACATTTTAGTGATGTCCTCTTATTAATCCCTTCTATAATCAAATCTGATATGTATTTGTTCATCTAGGCATCTAGCTGCAGGTGGAATAACAAGATTCAGTGTGTGCAACGACAACAATAAATAACATGTCATTAGGGAGACTTCTGAAATGAACCCTGCATTTTTTTGGCATTAGTACAACTGTTCTACTGCATTATTCAACTATGCACGATGAAGCTGATATAGGGTGTGGACTAGACAATTTATTCAGTTTTCTTCAAGAAGGTATGCAGATTGGGCATCAAAGTACACGACAAAGGATGTTGCACCTTACAACTTAAAAATTGAAAGATACTTTCTATTTTATATTGATGTGATCGCCAGCGAGAACAAATTTTTGACTGAATTTGTTTCATTAAAGTGAAGTTGTTCGGAATTTTCTTTGAATGTTTCTTTTAGTTGCGTAAAAAAGCATTGTGGGTAATGTTTTTTTGAGCTGATTATGAGTAATGTTTGGTTCCATGCAGGACCAAGGAATGAACACGAAGCAAATTATAACTCTCAGGTTCATGGTTTAGGAGCAGGAAAGAACACTTCCAATTGTGTAGATGGGTCATCAGTAGCATTTCTCTAATTATTCTTATAGAGACTGATTTGGATTGTTGAAGGAAAGGATCTCAATTCTCAATAGCAAACTGCACTGGGACATCTTGGACCTATTCTCCACATTTCTGAGCTAGGTTAGTTGGACAGCATGCCATGGGGGGAAACCATTTCTTCCTTCCAATCCGTGGGCTAAATTTGTTATCACCATATGTTTTAAATTTTGTGTCATCCTTGAACTTTTGAGGAATTGATAGATATGTTGGTGAGCGGGCAGGCGGTGCTAGACATGGCAGGGCAAGAGAGCGCGAGGGAGAATGTCGAAGGAGGCAACATAAATGAGAGTTCACCGTTATGCTCATGTGGTCAGAACCTAGAGCATGGATACAAGACCTCCATCGTCGTCTATGGACATCAGAGCAGAGGAGAAGTGATGATGGACATCAGACCAGTGAAGACAGTGAGCATGGGCTCCTAGACGATACTTATCATATCATATTCTCAGTATATAGTCAAAAACTGTATGCCACATATACGTTGTGAATTACTATGATATTTGATCAATGAATTTATTTCTAAAAAAATATGTGGCAACACACGGCATTCAACTATAACTTCAACTTCAAGGGTGAACTTGTGGGTTTAGTCTTTATTTAAGCAATTAATGGGCAAAATAACCATCTCTCTATCTAACCAATTGATCAGTGAATTGGATAAGTCGATCAAGAGTAAAAATGGTATCAGGTAATAACTGCATAAATTAATCACATGACAAGTATAACTACACGAACATTGGCAAGGCACATGCAGCCGATTATATAGATCATATTGGCAAACAGACTAAGCTAAATTCTTGAGGAATTCGACATAGGTCTTGCAAATTAAACAACAAAAAAAGTGTGCGAACCACAAAGGTGCAGTAGTCATATCATACATCTCTAACAGAAGTGTCGAACTGCAGTTACATTATATTATAGCTGAAGATGGAGTGGGTTCTGTACTTGTATATACATGTATTGACCAATATGTATATCAAAATCTTCTAGAAGATCCACATTGAAGAAGATTTTTTCCTGTATGATCATATTGTTTTCACTTCCTTCACCAACAAGGCAAAGAACTAAACAGAAAACAATCACTGATCTGCCATTACCTGTGAGAAAGAATTGGTTTGTAAAGGGAACAAACTCGCCTGTGAATAGGATATCTACTAGGACGATGAGGTCACAACCTTCTTGGTGGATTCCTCGAGAAATATGACAACATCCACCATCTGATCAAACATAGGCCCCACGCTATCACCATTTGATTCCAAATGCCCGAGTCAGTCCAAGTACCTAAACTAGAGGGAGCAACTGAACAAGAGTCTTCCCAAAGCCAATGCGGGAGCCAAGCACGCCACTGGTGCCGGCGAGCACATGAGGCACACCGACAACGCACCGCATCTTGGCCGGCTTAGAGATGCCCACCTCTCGTGTCACGGTCAGCACCTCATCCTCTAGCCGGCCCTCCACCGAGTACATCAAACATTACATGACGCATTGCTCCCGCGCCTCCCCATACACTAGCGCGGGAGGGACGTGAGCTGGTTGAAACAATCCAAGCCGAAGGAGGACATCTGCATCTATGCCGACACCACGGTGGGTGGGTGGGTGGGGGGGGGGGGTTCTTGGCTGCGTGGGGGAGAACATCTTCATTTCCCTAATATGTTGAGAGAGTAAAAAAACTCATCGAGATACATACACTTCAAGCGAAGTGCATTTTTGTTAATTGCAGAATTTTATGTCACCGTCTTTTTTATACACGCTGAACTCATGCAGTGTGTTTATATATGGGACCAGAAAATATGTATTAGAAGGACTGAAATTTATAGCAATACAACTATAAGTCGTATGCAACATCCACATGATGAATTACAGTTTATTTGGATGATACTATCTCTATATATAATTATTTTGGCCCGTGGCAACGCACGGGCATTATACTAGTATGCCTAGTTTTTGTGTGATTACTTCACCACCCACCCCCCCCCCCCCCCCCCCCCACACACACACACACCCTCCTAACTTGAAGAACTAATTGTTGTATCAGGTGATGCGTGTTGGTTGAAGAACCGTGCTTTGGAATACCAAAATATGGAAATGTCTGAAGAGTCAGGTTCGGATAAACCTACCTAAGACTGTTTATTTTTTATATGTTGGTTATTGGTCCTCCCAAATTTTTATTCTAAGTGTTCCAAATTCCATTGAAGGTGTCACCACTGAGTACAACAATGACGGCATATATGATTCCACTGAGAACAACAACTACATATACGCGCTACGGTCACTTCAGAAACTACGGGATGATACTGTATGTTATGTGTCCTTTATTTTAATTCAGGGAAAAAATTGATGCTTTTTACCTATGTAATTTTTCTTCTAGTTGAGAATCTGATCTGAACTCATCTATTCTCTCTTCATTCCAGATTCACAAGCAACGCGTACTTCAGGATCGAATGGCTCAATGTGATATGGACATTCAGATGACCTTGAGTGGTATTCTACCCTTTTCACATCTAAACATGGCTACATTTATAATCACAGCTGTAAAACGGTTACAGTTTTGTGGCCAACATTGCGGGCATGTTGTTTCAAGAGCCATGCATTTCCAAAAGTTATGTATTAAATGGTGGTGTATCACACTTCTCATTTTGAGCGAACCGTCGGCCGCACTTCGTCCATCAGAAATGTGCCAAGTTTGGCCGAGAAGTTCTTTTTATATCAGTTCCGCATTTCTTGTAGTCATCCTGCTGTAACCTTATTATGCAGAAGGGGCGATGACACCAAAAGTGGTCTTAGACAAATAGGAGGAAATTGGCTCAAATATGATGGAAGTTGCCAATTCATCTTGCTCTGGAGATGGCGGCCAATCCATCACTAGGATTAAGGGATTGAGGGAGGCACTCCTCGGACATGATTCATGCCAGGCAAGAAACCTCAAGCTGAACTAATGTATCAGAACTTTAAAATGCCACATGTACCTTTGACACTTGTCAATGCATGATCTTAATGAATTATGCCGTGAGGGCAATTGGATGTTCCCAACATACACTGTAGTACCTTCAGTATCAGATGGTATGTACAAATATTTACTTTTATCTCTTTGATCTTCTCGAGGGGCAACATTAGGTCCTTGGATCATATAGTCACACAGATTAGGAATGAGTTTTGTGCCACTTCCGCAAAAAAAAGGTCTTGTGCCACGTACTTCTGATTATCGTTCCTTGTTCGCTTATACATACATAGTGTGCTACGCTAACCATGCTTATAACAAAAGAGTTTTCAAGGTGTTAGATAAGTAGGCAAGCTTGCTCTTTCGATGTCACGTATCAATCCACATAGGCCACTTGTTTGTTTAGAGCATTTCCAGCCGCGCCCCCAAGACGGCCCCAGAAGCCTTTTTTTAGCACCGGCGGTTAAAAAACGTCCCAACCGCAGCCCCAGAGTCTCGTTTTGCGCCGGATCGGACAAAAATTACGACCGGCGCTCGCAAGGCGAACCCAGGAAACCGGGGGGCTGCTGGAGGCGCCGGCGCTATACTTTAGCTGCCAAAGGCCCACTGCCAGCCTCTCTAATCTCTCACTTCTTCTTTTTCTGGCTAGGCCCACCATGTGATGCATGCAAAAAAACAAGCTTCTCTCTCCCGCATGCTAGCCGCTCTGCTCCTCGCTCCTCCGCTCTCTCTCCTCTCTCCCCTGCTCGCCGTCTCCCGTCGCCGGCCCCGCCTCGCGCTGCCATCTCGCTCCCGCACCCGCCACTCCCCGCCGCCTACACTGCCGCCGCACAGCAGGAGCCACTGGACGCGAGGAGCAGCAGCAACGCGTCCATAAGCTTCCGCATCGAGATCGGCAGCGTGAGCAACCGACGCTCGTCCGCCGCGGGGGACGACCGCCGCACCTACTCCCTCGGCTCCTTCGACTACCGCGTGGACGAGGAGGTGGATGCAGTGGTCGCGCGCATCAGTGCTGGCGGAGGCCGCAGGGCCCGGGCGAGGCGGACGAGCGTGGGCGGCCATCCGCGCGCTCTCGGCCTCCTCCCCGGCGACGCCGCTCGGTCCGGCGCGTCGGCGGCGGCGACCTCCACTCCCTCCGCCATCGCATGCCCTCCCGCCGCTTCCCGCTCCATCCGCCCCGGCGCTGGCGGAGGCCGCAGGGCCCGGGTGAAGCGCTCGCGGAGGAGGCGAGGTCACGCGGGCGGCGCGACCTGGGCGGGGCGGCGGGGCGAGCCTGCGGGCGCGGCCTGGACGCGGCGAGCCTACGAGCGCAGCCTGGGCGGGACGGCGCGGCCTAGACGCGGCGAGCCTGCGGGCCTGGACGGTGTGGGCGCGGGCGGCATGGCCTGGGCGGGACGGTGCGGCGTGGTTGTGGCCGGGACGGCGAGGCGTGGGCGCGGGACGGGGTGGCCGCTGTAGGAGCTCCTCCCAGCAGTTGTTGGGTAGGGGCACGGCTGGAAGAAATTTCACCCCAACGCGAATATGTTCGCCGGCACAATCCCAGGAGGCTGAAAAAATGCCTCCTGGGAGGCGCAACGGCTGAAAAAATGCCTCCTAAGAGCATCTCCACTAGGCCCCCCAACAGCCCCCCAGGAGGCCCTTTTCATCGCCGGCGCACGTTTTTCCCCCAGTCATGCCCCCAAAAGCTCAAAAAGCATCGGATTTCGCCGAAATTACGCCCGGCGATCCCAACCCAAACCCAGAAAGCTGGGGTGCAGCTGGGGGCGCCGGCAATCTTTTTCACATGCATCAGCCCACTTGCCAACCACTCTCTCTCTCCTCACTCCTCTCCTTTCTCTCTTTTCTTTCTCCTCTCTCCTCTCCTTTTCCTTCCTCCACCACCTACCACACACAGCCGGAGCGGGGAGGGGCTCGCGCGGCCGTGGCGTAGCACGCATGGCCGGGGCGGGGCTCGCGCTCGCGCGGCCGGAGCGGAGCATGGCCGGGAAGGGGCTCGCGTGCCCGGCGCGGAGCGGAGCGCGCATGGCCAGGGAGGGGAGGGGCTCGTCTTCTTCGTCCTTGCAGTGGCCGTCTCCGCCCGCGCACTCCACGGCCCCCTCGTTGGGCGTACAGGCAGCAGCTGGGTCGGGATCGAGCTCCAGCCCCACGCGCGCGGTCGTGGCCTGGGTGGGACGGGGCGGCATGGCCGAGGACGAGGACAACGCGGCGGACATGGCGGCTGCAAGCACGGTGACGCCAGCTCCGCGCCATGCCGCCACTTCCCCAGGAGCACAAGGAGGCCGCGTCCCTCACCATCCAAAGAATCCTCTCCTCCTTGGCTCCGTCCCACCCTTGGCCGTCCACGGGATCTCCGTCCATGGCAGCCCTACAGGGCCCGCTGCTCGGCGGCGTCGACGTGTCACCGGACATGAGCTCCCCGCTGGGCATCGCCGTGGCGCTGCTCGCCCTGGCTGGCGTCCTGCTGCTGCTCCTAGGCCCCGGCGCGGAGCCTGCCGCTGATCGGGGCCGGAGCTCGAGGGTGTCTGGCGCGCGGGAGAGCCGACACGATGTGGAGTCCGGCGCGGCCGCAGTGGCCGCGGACGACGGGCGGTGCTCGGAGGTGGGCGCCGCGGCGCTGCGTGCGGGCGGGCACGCGGTGGACGCGGCCGTGGCGGCGGCGTTGTGCCTGGGCATGGTGCACTCGATGTCAAGCGGCCTCGGCGGCGGCGCGTTCATCGTGGTGGCAGACGGTCCATCCACGCCCTGCTTCCTCCTCGTCGCCCCGCCAGAGCAGCGCGAGCTGTGGGACGTCGCAGCGGAAGCGGCCGCGGAATGCCGGCGAGACGCGGAAGTCGTCAGAGGGTGGCAGCCGTCGTCGGCCACGGTAACGTCGTCGGGAAGCAGCCGGCATCGTCGTCGGGAAGCAATCCGCTGGATGAGACATGGTCGGGAGCATGGCTGGGAACACTCTCCCCCTCAGTGTAAAATATCCGCCGGCAGCTCCCCAGGCGGCAAAAAAAATGCCTCCTGGGGAGCTGTACGGCTGGAGATGCTCTTACCATGTTGAAGTGTTAGGTTTGCTTAATGTTCAATCGATCCATGGTTAACGAAGACATGCACGCATCCTTGTATGCTTTATCTCAGATCAGACTAATTAGGTCCCCAGTTGGCAATAACCTTAACTGATGTTGATTGACTATCATATCTCTCTCTCTCTCTCTAACTATCGTTTCAGAAATGTACAACGCCACTGTATTTTTTAGATGCCCTGATTTTGAGATGAGCATCGATGGCGCTCCTCGTCCGAGCCCACGCGAGACGAGGTGGTCTACAGCTGCCAATATAATACTGGAGCTTCACAAGAAGGCCAATGAGCAAGAACAATAGGATACCTGATGCAAGATCACCTTGTTAAACTCCTAAATCTGGGAACCGTAGGTGGCTGGAACCAATTTGTTTAGTCATTACAACTTTGCACCAGACTTTGTGGAAAAAATAATCGTGTTGGTACCTTGTCTAGCTATTTTACCTTCCGGAGGTTGACTCCTTGTGTTGTTGTTGGTATTATGGTTGTTTATTAAGGTCATGATAAACCCCACACTGTTATTTCAAATTTCAGTGAGGCTTCAGTTAAGCTGTCTATTTTATTATGGGACCCTCACCGACGTATACCGTGGGGCCATTGAGGCCCCACGTGCGGCTGAGGCACTCGCCATGCCGCCCATGCGCGTGCTCGGCATCGGCGGATGCTTCATGCATGGCAAGCGCAGCGTTTGACGAGGCTGCCACAGTCATCCGCGACGCGCTTGCGGAGCACTTTGGTGACCTCACGTGCGCGGAGGTGATTGGCCAGCCGGGACGGTACTTTGCCAAGACGGCCTTCACGCTCGGGGCGTGCGTCATCGCGAGACGCACATGCAACGAGGTGCGGAAGTACTAGATCGACGACAGACTCTACGGGCTCCCTCAACTGCGTCCTCATGGACGACTACGTCCATCGCCCGAGGGTGCTTGCCACCCCCACGCACTGGCGAGGAGACGTACACGCCGACTGTGTTCGGGCCGACGTGCGACTCACTCGGCACGGTGGTGACGGGGTACCGGCTGCCGGAGATGAGCGTGGGGGACTGGCTCGTGTTCGGCGACATGGGCGCCTACTCCATTAGCTCCGGCTCCCATTTCAACGGGTTAGGACAACTCCAACGGGTGACCCAAACGGACATCGATTTTGTCCGCTTTTCGTCCGTTTGGTTTGTCCGTCCGCTCGCCCGTATCCGCTTTTTCAAATGGGTCAGCCGGTGCGCCCAACGGAGGCAGACGCATTTTTTGTCATGTCCGCCTCGACATTCCATCGAACACATAGCAGGCAGGGAGGTTGACGAGCCCGCCACAGCGGAGCACGGGCGCCGGAGAAGCACGAGCCCACCACGGCGGAGCGTGCTGGAGGACCGGAGGAGGACGAGCCCGCCTGTCCTCTGCTGTTGTTGTGCGAGCACGGGCGCCAGAGGACGACGAGCCCGCCCGTCCTCTATTGCTGCTGTGCGGGGAGCGGGCATGCCGGGAGCGCGGGGAGCGGGCACGACCGGGTGCGGCGGAGCGCGGCCGGGCGCGGCCAGGAGCGCGGCCAGGAGCTCGACAAGGCAAGGCGAGGCCGGGACGAGCGCGGGCGAGGCGAGCGTGGGGCAGGGCGAGCGGCGGCGCGGGGAGGCGAGGGCGGTGGAAGGCGAGGCCGGCGTCGTCGAGTTGCAGCTAGCTAGCTAGCTAGCACGCGCGGCGGACAGCTCGGCCGGTGGCGCCGCGGCTAACTAGCTAGCACCCGCGGCCGGCGGCTAGCTAGCTAGCTAGCACGGGTGCGGCTCCAACGAGCAGCCCCTGCTGCCTGCTAGCTCGCGACGGAGGCCAAAGCGACCGGCGGCGGGCCGCTGTGGGGTTGATGGGAGAAAGAACGAAAAAGAGGAGAGAGAGACGGGGTGGGATGGGTAGGTGGCCTCTCGCTGACAGATGGGTCAGTGCTCGCATGCAGCGGACGGAGCCGGACGAGGAGGCCACAGAAAACGTCCGGTTTACGTCCGCCACGGACCTAAATGTGACCCAAATTTGAGCCGGATATGGGTCCAAGCGGACGCGAAACGGACAACAGGCGGACGCTGTGTCCGTTTGGGTCGCCCCGTTGGACCAAGTTTTGCGTCCGGATGATCCAAACGGACAAAATGGGTCACCCATTGGAGTTGCTCTTATCCACATGTCCGACATTACGACATTCTTAGCCTACTCTAGCTAGCTAGTAGTAGGTCAGAAGCAACTAAAATATGGACTTGTACCACACCTTATTAATTTCTTTCATGTAGTATGTTTGTACTTATATTTATATGTAACAAAGAGTTGCTTGTAATTAAGCTCGTGTCCCCTCCAAACTGTAAGGGCTCATATTCGTTTGACAGCCGATGGATTATAAATAATACATAACTGTGGATAAAGGAGGAAATGGCATGATCTGAATGAAACAAACTAAGAAGCTTTTGAGTTGAAAACGACACAATCTGAATTCTAAATAAACTAACTAATTGTTCACAAACCGGCTAGGAGAGAACAAGTACAGTATATTTCTCTTCCCCTCACATTTTTTGGACTCAAACCCATGAAAACTTATTAAGTATAAAAGGAAACTGTCAACATGTATATTATTAACCACCGCCAAGCTCATTGTGAATAATACACAGGTGCATCCTCTCACAGCATAGCAAGTTGGTAAGTGCACATAATATAATTATGTAAGTTTGAACATATTGAACTAGAAGGGAGTGTTTTTGTTTGGTGACTATAAGGAGCCCCCCCCCCCCCCACACACACACACACACGCGCGCGCGCGCGCGTCGCCCTCCACACAGACGACGCGACCCCCACCCCCCCTCCCCCTCGAGCGCCCCTCCCCTCCACCTTCCACCACCCCCCCCCCCCCTCCCGTCCCCTGGCAAAGCTCGAGCGGAGCTAGCGGCAGCAAGACCTTTATCCCCAGTGGCTTCCCCCCTCGAGCGCATGGGCTCGACGAGCCTGACGGAGCGGAGCTTCTTCGGGTCTAGGGTTTCATGACGGCAACCCAAGATCCAGAAGGGCGGGCCTCTAGACCTGGAGTGGCGAGCACGCGAGCGGATGCGGCTGCTTGACTGTGCCCCATCGGATCTTGGCGGCGGAGGCTGCGGGCCGGTGCGGCGGCGACCATGGTCGATGGCAGCAAGGTGCGGGTAGCAGACCCCTTTAACAGGCTAACGATGCCACTAGCCTGCTCGATGCGTTTCCCTGCGGTGGCTGGCCTGGTTTGGTAGCCATCAAATGGCTGTTGCATTGTGTTGGCCGGTGCTCCCCTATTTCGACGGCGATGATACATGGCTTCCCTCTCGGTGCTGGTGGTCCTCTCCAGCGATCTTCTTCCCCGTCTCCTGTCTGCCCATGCTTCGGTGGTCTTTGGGGGTCTGTGGTCTTGGGCTGGGGCGAAATCCCTGGGCGGCGACGGCCTGCGCTGACAATGGCGACACCTGAGGGTGTCGTTACCTCCATGGAGATGCTATCATGGCCCTAACTGGCCCCTCTCCTCGAGCACCAAGGGAAACCCTTAGTCTAGTTCGCTGAACAAGGCAACAACGGCATCTCACTGTCGCCCCCTTCCTGAAGGCGATGCTTGGGTTGCACTTGGGGTCCCCGATGCGGCAGCTGGAGATTATGGCCTCCTGGATCTTTCTGGAGAGGCTTGTTAGCGATGCGTTGTTGCGATGTCGGCTGCAACATAGGACGTGGGCGTCAAGGGCGCAATGTACGTTGGCACCGGCATGTCCAAGACGATGGCCTCGCTAGTTCCATCCGGGTCCTGCCATTCGCCTGCCGATTCTCCTAGGCACATGGATGGGCGGATGGCAGGACCCGGCTAGAACTAGCGAAGCCATCGTCTTGAACCCTGGTGGGCTGGGATACCAGGATGACAGTGGTATCTCAGTCCATCGGGGTTCAAGTCATAGACTTTGACACTGTGCTCACATTTTCCTAGATTTATTCCAAGTCTTTCGACGATGTGCATTCAATGCGTGAAAACGTTTCTGTCGACTACGAAGGCGTCTGTGACGACTTTATCAATCTCAGTTGATGTGCTCGCTCAGTCTCTCGGAGATGCTCATAGGAATAAGGTGTGAGCGTGTGCGTTCATAGAGGAGGATGTATGGTGTATGTATGCGCATACTGTGCTAAAAAAAAGATACGACCAGGTCTAGTCCTAGTCGCAGCAACCACAATGACAATGTACAAGACGTGAGTCGATCAAGATATTGTGCCTCCTTTGGTCATTGTTTTATTTTCTTTTTCGAGGGAACCTTTGGTCATTGTTAGTGATGTATATGTTTCAGAAAAAAAATATGCGTCAAATATAGTGGCAAAATGACACTAATTAATGTTACACGCATGCATGTTGATGCATTGCACATCATATGCATGGACGTGGGATTCCTTGTGGTTGACCAATCGAATAAGGATTTCGCATGCTCAAATAAGTACAACTTACGTCCTGGTTTATTGTCCTTATTGTATTTTGTGTCAAATTTTGATCATAAATTTAACTAACGAAATGTTTATGTATGTCAAAAAAATTATATCATTGAAAACTAGGTTCAAATACGAATCCAGCAATGTAATTCTTTTTTGACATGTATTAACATTTTATTAGTTAAATATTTGTTTAAAATTTGGCACAAATTACAAAGAAGACCAATAAACCAGGACGAAGGTAGTACTGCATAGATACTACGTCAGTGCATTTTCTATATCAGTTTTGCTAAAGCACACTTAGAAGTATTCCATATTTAAATTCTATGTCATTGATCTTACACAGAGATTCGTGTGGGTATTTTCTTTTTTTTTTTGCTTCGTTGAGTCACTTAGATGAGCAATAAGTAGGGCACATCTAGATGTGTCCTAGACATTCTCTTTCTATGTACCTACTAATAAAGGGATTTGTGTTTATGTCTGTCCGTCTTAAAATTATCTTCGAAGTTGTCAAAATTTACCCACTATGCCATCCCTAAATGAACAAAACGATTTTTTTTTCTCTTTCAAAGTCGTCATCGGGTTCGGTTCTTTTACGGAGATACACTCGAGACCACTTTTTCAGGAGCTCCTATTTGGCGCTTCAAGCGCCAGGGAAGCTCCCTGGCGCCCACGCGCCGACGCTGGTGGGCCGGCCTATGTAGATTTCACTTTTTTTCTTGATTCGCTCAATCGCAGTTGAAAAAAACCTAAGCAATTCGCGTAAAAAAACAAACTTGTGAATTCAAAAGAAGTTCATGAACTTGAAAAAAAATTCATCAATTTTTAAAAAAGTTCATCGAACTCGAAAGAAGTTTATTGAATTTTAAAAAAAGTTCATCGAATTGGAAAAAGTTCAACAAATTGAAAAAGTTCATCAAATTTGAAAAAAATCATCGGTTTTGAAAAAAAATCAAGTTTTTTTAAACGCGCATTAAAGAAAAATAAAAAGGACAAAAAAGAAAGAGAAAAGAGAAAAAAGAAAAAGAAATAAACCAAACTGAAGAAACGAAATAAAAGAACAAAACAAAGTGGGTGTACGTGAGCGGGTGAGAGCATCTACAGGTAGGCATCCCAACCCCCAACCCCACCCCCCCCCCCAACGCTTGGGCGGACGGCCGGTGAGTGACCGGTCAAAACAAACCAACCTAGACGGGCACCTCAAACGGACCTCAAATGCCCGGACTAACTGGCACCACTCATATTCAGCCTAAATATGAGGCGAATATGGAGAGGCCGGAAGCGTTCGCCACGTCGGACTGGCGATGGGGCCCACATGGAATCGCCCGAAAACCCAATAGTCTAACGGACGTCTCGTACGGTGGGGTGTGAACGCCTAGTGGTGCCGCTCTGGCTCGCCACCCGAGGCCAAATCCGGCTATTTAAGCCGGTCAGTGTCCCCCGACCGAGCCACATCTACCTCCTCCCTCTCCGCGCCACCAGCCCGAGCCCATCCACCTCTCTCTCTCGCTCCGTCGCTCTTCCCATGCCATCCGGCTTCGCCATGGCCCGGCAAAAGAAGACGGCGTATGCTATACTCACACCGGAGTGTCAATTCCAGATTGAGGAGGAGAACCAGGCGAGGTGCACTGCCCGCATAGCAGCCAGCCTACCTCCGGATTCGCCGGAGCTGGAGAAGGAGGAGCCGGAGCAGCAGCCGGTTTTGACGGAGGTGGCGGATCCTGAGGAGGTGGAGGTGGAGCAGCCAGAGGACGATCTGGCGTCGGCTGTGGGCTTCAAGATGGAGGACGCCATGACGGAGTTCCAAGTGACAGAGATGGCGGAGCAGCAGGGCATCCTGGAGTCCATCCAGCATGAGGACTATGTCGAGGCCAACCGGCAGTTCATCCGGCTGGAACGGGTGGGAACCGGCACGCTTTTCGCCGAACGTGAGGCAGAGGCGGAGGATGAGGCAAAGTAGCTGGAGGAGCCCGAGTTGCGGTTGCCGCCCATGTACCCGGAGCCGGGCACGGAGATAGTGGACATCTCCGGCGAGGCTTGGGGCAGTACATGTTGATCTACGTAGGATTTCCTTGTTTGCATGCTTTTGTACGGATTTAAGGTTTCAAATATGAGGTATCCGGATGCAGAGGAGTAAATTTAAGATATGACCGGTCACTGTCCGTGCACACGCCTGGGCTCGTCCCGGGCGTTTGAGGGTCCGGATTTGCCAAATTCAACTGTAGATGATCTGAGTGGCTTGGTGGTTGTTGCGCTCCTTTCGAATGATGAGGTCGGCAGTTTGATCCCATCGTCATCCAGCACCTTTTTTGGAAACTTTTAACCAAAAAAATAACAAAGGAGAATGGGCTGCCCCAGAGCGTAGTGGCAGTGTGCGCACGTTTGCAGTTTATACTGTAACGGGTGCCTGAAGCGCGGAATAGGATATGGCCACTTTTTCCCTTCTTTTTCTCTCTGAATCGCGAACCTCCTCCCCCATGTTCATGGGCTGGCCTATGTGTGGGGCGTGACGCCCCCTTTTTTTACTTTACTTTTCTTTTCTTGTTTTTGTTTTTGTTTTTTCTTTTTTAAATTAATTCAGGATTTACAAATTTCAAAAATTTGCGAGTTTTGAAAAAAATGTGCAAGAATTCAAAAAATGTTTAGGAAATCATAAAATGTTCACGGATTCAAAAATGTTGGTGATTTTAAAAAGTTGTTCAGAAATTATTAAAAAGTCACGATATCAAAAAAATGTTTGGAAAACAAAAATATGCATGATTTTGAAAAAATGATCGTGTATTCAGAACATATTCGTGAATTTGTAAAAATATCCATGAAATTTTAGAAAATGTTCACAAAAGTTCAAAGAAAATCAAAAATTTCATAATTTGTTCCTCAATTTCAAAAAAAAGTTTATCGATTCAGAAACCGTTTGCTGAATTAAAAAACTGTTCATGCATTTCAAAAAATGTTCGTCTAAACAAAACAAATGTTCATGAATATCAAGAGAATATCCCAAATTTCAAAAAAATTGTTTATCAATTGAGGGATACTTATTTGGCTAGGGTGTAATATTTTTGTCTCACATTACAACACACAGGCATGTTTGTTAGTAATTTAAAAAGGAACATCATCAAGGAGGCTATGGTGCTCAAAGTTGTGACTTTAGCCAGCAACGACCACCACATTGGTGGACATGCAAGTGGGACAAGTTTTCAACGTGGACGAATGACCCATTATGCAATGAATATTTGCTATTCGATTAGGAAGGATCCTCGTCCACTTCCTGATAGGTATGTGTGTGTAATCACATATTACAAGTCGCATCTTTGCTGCCTTGTAAGAAAATCTTCCACTGGGGATGAGCGGAAGAGGTCGTCTACTGGGCACGGTTCAAGCATGTCTCTCCAGGATATTGGATGGGGCCACCACGAGATGTACGACAATGAAATTGATAAACTTTACTGTTTAGTTATGGGTTATAGACGGCTAAATAGATTATTATACTAGAAAAACTGATAAAAAAGGCAAGTTTTGTAAATAGAGTTAGAGATACAAAGAAAGTTTTGTTTGATCTAACTTATTAGGCAAGTTTGAGTCGGCTAGCTATACTAATATCAAACACAATAAGGCCGAATGCAAAGGCGCCCTCTCGTTGTGTCCACATCGGCAGAGGTGCACTATGCGGCGCAGCGAATGGCGAGAGAGGTACACTGTGCGTGTAGTGGATACTTGTCTTTAAGAGAGAGAGAGAGAGAGAGAGAGAGAGAGAGAGAGAGAGAGAGAGAGAGAATTCACGTATTTTGCTCTTCATGATTGGCCAGTCTCTCGCGTTCTCCCCACGCACGCAACCTCATCTCTTTCCACACGCCAACGCAGTCGCTCCCCTGCATGTTTCTCTCAGCGTCGGCAAATCTTGTGAGCGTCGACAGATCTGGTGAGCGTCAGGAGGAGAACAACGAGCCTGCGAGGCGATGACAGTGGGAGAAGCACCATCGTCGACCAGATCCACCGCTCGCCCATGGCGGCCGGTTCGGCGTGAAAATCCACCACCGAGCCTTGCATCACCAACCACATCTCCTCTCGCACGCCGCCGCTATCAAGATATATCGGCACGTCCCTCCTCACCCTCAGGCCACAGGTCAAGTTTCTTCCACAGAAACCCCCTCCCTGCCCTCCCTCTTTCTAGCCCGCATTGCCTCTCCGACTCGTCCCTCCATCCTTGCCGCCGCCGCCTCCCTCTCTTCACCCGCAGCTCTGACTTCTCACTGTTGTAGCCGCTGCCTCCCTTCCGCCGATGTGTCAAGCTCGGCCGCACCCATCGCCTGGAGGAGCAGGGGTTGTCGCTTTCGCAAATGCTCACCACGGAGAAGCTCGCCGTCGTCATCGCCGGTAGGAGCGCCAGGCCGTCTTCCTCGCATCCTCCGAGTTGTTCTTGCATAGCCGGGAAATTGCTCCGACACAACGATCCCCTCCCCGTGTTATTTCTTGAATTCTTATTGGCTGATGATGTTCGAGAGTACTTAGATGTTTCTGACCTTCTTCGATCATTAGGTATTATTGCTAGTAGCATACCAAGAGACCAGCCGAGGTGTTTTAATATTAAACGACATATGTCAGTAGCAATTCGTTATTTGGCTAGCAAGTTTTGAATATGTCTTCTCATATTATAGCATATGTTGATACGGCATATTTTCACAAGGATTTTGATCTTATACTTTAAGTCTTCTCTTTGTCCTTGGAGAGCTCTTCCTTGTATTTAAATTCCCTCTTTTGTGCTATGTGGCTATGTAGAGTAGTTATCTTCGGTACCTATAGGATCGTAGTTTCAGTTTGAAAAACTACAATACTAGGACACATTAGGATCATATGCACGCTCTAAAATGGTTATAGAAAATAGGCTTCGAATATGATGACCCATCCTTGTCTATATCAATGTTATAGTAACAATTGTCACGCTTTATTCTATTCGTTTGTGCTCTCATATGCACTCTACTATAAGTAGCATAGGCTTAGAGCGTTTGTCATTTGTTCACCACGTAAATATTTTGAGAAGTGTGACATCACACCCTTCCGTAAATGAGGGGAAGCTGGCACAATCCAAACATATCAAATAGGGATAATGTCCCATTTATTAAGGATAGCGTATTGGTGAAGAAAAAATCTTATTGTTAGGAAAGTATCCATAAAAAGAGAGGAGCCACACCCTCTGTGCTCAATAAATCAAAATAAGTATTCGTCCTTTTCATAAATCAGTTTCAGATGAGTAGGTGATGAATAGGCCAACGTTTTCGTGTGATCCATTCACCCTGCTTTAACTTGAAGAACTAATTGTTGTATCAGGCGACGTGTGTTGATCCTTCAGTGAAGAACCGTGCTTTGGAGTGCCAAAATATGGAAATGTCTTCAGAGTCAGGTTTGGATAAACCTACCCAAGACTGCTTATTTTTCATATATTGGTAACTGGTCCTCCCAAGTTTTTATTCTCTGTGTTTCCAACTTTTCATTGAAGGTGTCACCACTGAGTACAACAATGACTACAGTATGATTCGCTACAGTCAATTCAGAAAATACGGGATGATATTGTATGTTATGTGTCTTCTATTATATTTCAGGGAAAAATGATGTTTGTTTCCCATAATTTTTCTTCTAGTGAGAATCTGATGTGAACATCCTATTATTTGTTTCAGCTTCACAAGGAACGCATACTTCAGGAACAAATTGCTCAATGTGATATGGACATTCAGACAATCTTAAGTGGTATTCTACCCTTTTCACATCTAAATATCGTTACATTTATAATCGCCCTGCAAAACGGTTATAGTTTCGTGGCCAACATTGCGGGCATGTGTTTCTAGGAGCCATACATTTCCAAAAGTTTTGTATTAAATTGGGGTGTATCATACTTGTGCCAATTTTTTAGGGGAAGTTCTTTCTATATCGGTTCCGCATTTCTTGTAATCATCATGTTGTAAACCTTATTATGCAGAAGGGATGATGACACCAAAAGTGGTCTCAATAATAGATAAATATGTGAAAACTGGCTCAAATTTTATGGAAGTTACCAATTCATCTTGCCCTGGAGATGGCGGCCAATTCATTACTAAGAAGAAGAAATTGAGGGAGGCACTCCTCCGACACTGTGAGGTAAGAAACCTCAAGCTGAACTAATGTATCAGAATTTTAAAATGCCACATGTACATGCGACACTTGTCAATGCAGGAGCTTGATAAAATCTGATGTGAGGCCAATTGGATATTCCCAAGATACACAGTAGTACCTTCAGTATCAGATGGTATGTATAAACTCTTCGATCTTCTGAATACGCAAGCATTAGGTTCTTGGGCCATGTAGGCATAACAATCAGGAATATCGTATGAATGGGTCTTGCACTTCTGGTTATCATTCCTCGTTCGCTTATACATACATAGTACGCTACACTGACCATGCTTAGAACAAAAGAGTTTTCAAGTTGTCAGATAAGTAGGCAAGTTTGCTCTTTTGATGCCATAATATAGCAATCCACATAGGCCACTTGTTTGTTTACCACATGTTATGCTCTGTTGAAGTGTTAGGTTTGTTTAACGTTTAATGGTTATGAAAGACACTCGTGCACCCTTGTAGTCTTTATCTCAGATCAGATTAACTATGTCCCCAGTTAGCAATAACCATAACTGATGTTTGATTGACCATCATATTCTCTCTCTGGTGCACTTCTTCACCGGTCCTTTTCCTATCTTTTCAGGAATGTTCCACGCTAGTGTACGTCTGAGCTGCCCTTATTTTGAGATGACCATCACTGGTGGTCCTCATCCGAACCCATGCGAGGCGAGGTGCTCTGCAGCTGCCAATTTGATACTGGAGCTTCACAAGAAGGCCGGTGAGGAAGAACAGTAGGATGCCTGATGCAGAATCACATTGTTAAAACTCCTAAATCCGGGAACCGCAGGTGGCTGGAACCTGTTGTTCAGTCATTACAGCTTTGAACCAGACTTCTTGGAAAAATAATCGTTTTGGTACCTTTTCTAGCTATTTTACCTTCCGGAGTTTGACTCCTCATGTTTTTATCAGTATTATGGCTGTTTGTTAAGGTCATAATAAACCCTAGACTGTTATTTGCAAATTTTGTGGCACAGCAGTTACGCTGTCATTCTTGTTATGTGAGTGAACACAAATTTTTGTTACGTGACTCGACACAATTTTTCTTTCTTGTTGGATGATGATCTTTGTGGAGTATTTAGCTGTTGCTGCCATTATTTGGCCGCGGCCGGGCATTAGGTTTTGTTGCCAGTAGCATACCAAGAACACAGCTGAGGTGTTTCTATGTTAAATAGGCATATGTGAGTAGATAGTAGTGTAGCTCATTAAGCTGGGATAGCTGATGATCTCTCAGACTACTCTCAAAACCTGTCATTTCATCCGGCTTCTTCATTTTCAGTACTAATAAACGACTCTGCAAAATCGGTACATCTGACGGATTGCAAGTCACCAAAGCAATGCATGGTGTACAACAACTCTAGCCATTTGGAGTTCTGGTGTGAGGCAGGGGCAGCTTACATCCATGTGAAATAAGCAATGCATGAAAATACACTAAACCGTTTTGTTGTTCTGACGATGTGTGAACAATAACATCAGGCAGGGGCAATTACATCCTAGTGAAATTCTGGGGTAATAAACAATGCTGCGCGGCACCAATTCTCATAACGCAACATGATTCTACGATTTTAGAAATTCTGAATGGCTCGCCGAAATTGGT
Source organism: Triticum aestivum (assembly GCF_018294505.1). Classification (NCBI taxonomy): domain Eukaryota; kingdom Viridiplantae; phylum Streptophyta; class Magnoliopsida; order Poales; family Poaceae; genus Triticum; species Triticum aestivum. Next base: position 405,594,883 of record NC_057808.1, read on the forward strand.
TGCAACAGGTGCAACGCAATATTACAAAGTTCTCCTGACCTGGCATTTCTTACAGAAACATGTGTTACAGTATATGTGGATTGCACTAGCCTTTTTCATCGGTTCAAATTTTTGGTTGCGTTGGCTAATGCATGAAACTTAACATGATATCAGAGCTAAAGTCTTATTCAAGTCCTGGCTTCGCAATTTATTAAAAATTGCTGGTAGCCCCCTTTGTGTCCACGTAGAGGACTCTTGAGTCATACATGAGTTTCGCGAGCCGTCGCTCTCTTCCGGTTACACGTGTTACAGTATATGTGAATTGCACTAACCCTTTCCACCAGCTCGGACTTTTGGTTGCGTTGGCTAGTGCATGAAGCTTAACAACATGCACACAGGAAATGCCCGTCTTGTTCGCTGGCACTTAGGATATTGTGGATATGTTCTCAAAAACTGATTTACACATGCGAAGCTTTGTCACTTTTGAATTTAATCGTGAATTGCTTTCAAAAAAGTTGGACTTCTAAATTACCAATCTTCTAATGCAAATATGAGCTTGCATCCGCCCACATCCTAGATCATGTCCAAAAAATACTTAGGGAACTCCCGTCACGCCAGTTCTAGGTTGTAGCCACATTTGCACTGGTAGTAGCTAAAAACACACTTCAGCACAAGTGTAGATGGGGTAAACTACATTTTTAAATAGTAAAAAGCATTTCTAGGATGTTGATTGACATATATGCTGTAATTCAGAATGGGCAGCAGTTTTCACGGCATCGCCACAAACTATGCAAGCATAGTATTCAGTATGAGAAAGAAATGCAGGGAGGATATGATGTGAAACAACAAACAGCTCATCAAATGTACAAAGCAAAAGAAACAACAAACTGAGGTAATGAAAAGGGATTCCAGACCAACAATTCTCAGGTTGACGATCTAACAAAAAGCACGCAATGTCCAGACCAAGCTATTGTTTCAAATTTAACGACTCAGAGGTAGACATACTTCCATGGGGAACATAAATGTGGCCAAAGCACGATCCTGACAATCGTTGTCAACGACAACATCTGGGAGATGACAATCAAGTGCCATAGGCTAGTTCTTTCACCAACATTTCCTTTGATCAAGTTAGTGATGCAACATGATATGACTTTAGAGACTCTGAATGGCTCACTGAAATTGATTGCAACAGGTGCACCACAATTTTACAAAGTTTTCCTGGCCTAGTCTGTTTGTGCTCCTCGAAGCAGCACATTCTTACAGGTATATGCACACACAAAATGTATGCCTTATTCGCTGGCATTTTTTTTTTCCGAAACGGAGGCAAAGATTGCCTCATCTATTAATTAAGCAGAAGAGAATTGCCCAGTTAATTACGGAAAACCGGGCGAAAACCGGAACAACAAGGGCCAAGCCCACACCCAAAGACTGAAACACACAGGGCAAAGCCCACCCTATTCAACGACATGTCGACCTACGGCCAGACAACGCAGCTCCAACTCTGACGGAGAACTCAGAAGAACAAAACCAGGCACGGCTGGCGCCACGGAAGATTCGCTGGCATTAGGCTACTGTGGATATATTCTCGAAACCCGATTTACACATGCAAAGCTTGTGAATTTTGAATTGATTCTTGAATTGCTTTTGAAGCATTTTGGTTTACCAACCAATGGTAATCAGACTACAAATGTGACAGCACCGAATTGTTTTGGTCTTCTAAACTGCCATCCTTCTAACGCAAATGTGATATTGCATCTGCTCAAACCCAAGACCATGATCGAAACTACCTACAGAACTCTCGACATGTTAGTTCTAAGTTCTAGCCACATTTGCACTGGTAGTAGCTAAGAACATGATTCAGGACATGTGCATATGGAGTCAGACTACATTTTTCAGGCAGAAAAGCATTTCTGGGTGTTGATTGCTATATGCAATAATACAGAATGGGCAGCAGTTCTCACGGCATCACCATGGAACTATGGAAGCACTAAAAATTCAGTATGAGGAAGAAATGGAATGCAGAGAGGACATGCTGAGCTGCAACCAACAATACATCAAATGTACAAAGCAAAACAAACAACAAACTGACGTAAATGGCAAGGGATTCCACATTACATCATCCACATTCAAACAAAATAAAAGTTTCAGAAACAGCTCTAAGTTTTGCCCATCAAATTCATTATTCTTTCATCAAATCCGTACCATGAAAGGACCGGAAGGGGCGAGGAAGGAAGGCTCGCGGCGTCGAAGGGCCGCACAATTTCGCCTCGCCTCGCCTCGCGGAGGCGGGCCGCATTACGGGATGTCCCAGGGCTTGGGCTCGGGGAGGGCGACGACCATCCCCTGGTGCTCCTTGCCGAGCACGACCTGGCAGCCGAGGCGGGCGTGCTTGTTGAGCTCCCGGTTGCGGGAGGCGCGCGTGAGGACGTAGCGCTCCTCGTAGGAGGCCGCGGGCATCTTCTCGAGCCACTCCTGCGCGATGTGGACCTCGCACTCGGCGGAGCAGGCGTCGATGTCGTCGAGGCGGTGGGAGGCCGCCTCGATGAGCCCCGCGTTGACGAGCGCGCGGAGGAGGGTCTGACCGGCCAGGCCGACCACCTCGCGGCGCCCGCCGTCGAGGTCGATGGCGAGGACGCGCACGATGCGGTCGGCGACCTTGGCGGACGCGGCGGCCGGGGCGGGGGCCGCGGCGGCGGGGGAGACGGCGCAGAAGGGGCGGGCGAGCGCGGGGGCGAGGTGGAGCGGGAGCCGGCGCAGGGCGCGCGCCGCGATCGCCATGGTAGGGTTCGGGGTGGGAGATCTGGGGTGGGGAGGAGGGGGGCGATGCGGACTGGGAAATGGAGAGGGTGGAGGAGGTTGGGGGCGGACAGAAGGTGCCTGGGTCACTGCGGAGTGGGCCTCCCAGGCTTTGTGTGGAACTTTTGTGGGTCCTTCTGTCAGTGTGTACAATGTGGGACAGCACCATGTATTTGGGATCAAATAGACAAATGATGTGAGGGTAATTCTTGGTGCAAAAAATACACACACTGCGAATACGTTTTGAATTAAACAATACTACTTTAAAGTGCACCTTTAATTTTTATGGATGATGTTAGTTTATGCTCATGTTTGGAGTTTTACAAACAAGTCTTGTGATTCGAGGTCTGAGAGATAGTTGTGGCATTGGGAGTTTTATCTTGCACAGTAATAAACAACAATGTAACATCACTTTCTCGTGTTCATTTTCCTTTTTCATGACCTTATTTCCCCAGAACGAGTGCATGCACTCAGCTCTTAGTGGTTATTCTCCGTATAAAATGTATATTCAAACATATTGGACATCACTCTTAGGGGAGAAGACATGCTTCATTGTAATAAAGGTAATAAACAACGATAAAAGAACAAAAGAAAATTGGTGTTGGTACTAAATATTAAATCAACATTATTTTTTATTTGTCATTTTCTCAGGTCAATTACAAAGTACATGCCTTCTCATTTTATCACTGACATATACAACAATAAAAATTGAAATATATTAATCCTAAAGAGGCGAAACACTATATAACATCTAGTATCATCGAGACAATGGACATGCATCTTTCATCACCCCACACTTCCAGCGTGGAACATCCGCAGACCCGAAGAACAAGGTGGTCTTGGAGTACTAAATCTCATGGCCCGCAAATACTACATTCTTGCTGAAAATTTTACACAAGCTCTACAATCATGAAGATATTGCATGGGTTCAACTTATATGTAAAGCCTACTACAAAAGTCCTCCTCCCCATGCTACCAGAAATGTTGGCTCATTTTGGTGGAGAGGTTGTCTCAATCTTATTGACACTTTCATGGGAATCGTATCATGTCAAGTTAACTCTGGTAACACTATGTGATGTAGGCTCATGCCCTTGTTTGCCCGATCTTCACGAATTGGAGGTGGATGTGAGGAAGAACACAAGGGGGAATCACGCAATAGGACACTATTGGACAAGGTCCACACACAAGCACTCAAATCACAAGACAAGGGGAGGGATCTCAAGCATCCAACAACAACAAAGGAAAAGATACAAATGGTAGTTCATCTAAAACTCAAAGAGAAATGGGTCTTAAGTTCCATGGAGGAATCTTCTCCTAAGAGGCCTTGACAACCATACATGGTTCTTCCCCTAAGGGGTCTTGACAACCATAAATGGTTCTTCTCTTAAGAGGAGTCCGACATGAGGAGATATATGAACTAAGCTCTATAGTTTTGGTCCTAATCTTAGATGACCCTAAATCTAAGGTGGGTGAAGGGAATATATATAGGTCCTGCCATGAAAAGGTAAGTGAGGAGGGGATACATGGGCTTGGCCCAACTCAGTGCACGCAAGTACGAGTTGGAGGTTTCGACATGTCGAACACTCCGAGGTAATTTCTAGGCAATGTCCGACATGGACGAGAGCTCGGGGTATGTCGGAGGTTAAGTTCGACTGTCCAAGTTTCCTGCAAGTTGTAGGTTGGCTTCTTCCTTGTGATTCCTTCTTTGCTTCCAAGCTTCCCTCTTGGATGGTGTAGTTGTTCTATTGCACCTGAAGTCCTCCTCGTCATCCGTGAAGCTCCGCTCAAACCTATACATGCACAATGGAGGGTCAAGTAGTATACCATCATTGAAGGGGACAAAAAGACACGTGTAAAGGAGAAGATACATTTTTATATGTTCGAGTAGATGTTGCATGTGTTTCTTGACATGGTGATGTCCATAGGATACTCCGCATCACTATGCCCTTGTGGCAAGACATGGAATAGTAATATCATGCACAGAACTTTTTTACGGCTCACACTTTTGCAAAAAAAATGATAACATATCCATGCAACAATCTATGAAGATGATTTCAAACAATACTAGCAAAAGATCCCATGTGTTGCAACGGGAGTGAAAATAACACATGCTCTTAGCCCAATAACCATGACTCATGACCTTAATAGGTCCATGTCCATTATTTCAACATAGCATCACATTTGTGTTGCCGACGGTGGCCTCGGTGCTCACAGAATGAAAACACGTTTGATTGTGGTTAGTCCTAAGGCCTCTCTCTCTCTCTCTCTCTCTCTCTCTCTCTCTCTCTCTCTCTCTCTCTCTCTTGCGCGCGCGCGCAAGCGCACTCGCTCGAAATAAGATGAAAAATATGTTGTCTTTCCCTGATTGGTTTTTCAGAGGTGTGCATGCATGGTTATCGATGTTTTCTTTCCTCTCAATCTGGTTTTAATGAGTGTTTATTTGCAATTCGGTCATCGTCGGTATGAAAGAAAAAGAAATTGTGCATTATAGATTAAGTTTGCACCCAAAAAAATATTTTAGGAATATGTAACAGCTAAAAATAACATCATATTTGGATTCTACATATTTTTCTAATCAAATTTAATATATAACATGTTGAAATTGGAGTTGTGGTTTAAAAGATATGGATGATTTAAAAAATCATTATTTTAGATAAACTGTGGATTGCTTAATCAAAAAAATCAGGGGGGGTCTATTAAAACGCAAAATAAAAATGATTCCTCTCACTTAAATATGAACTCCGGGTTGACTACCTGAAACAGTCATGGGGTTTTCTGAGAAAATGCAAAAAATGGTTCAGCTCGGACTGAAGTGTGGAGTGCGGGTTGATTTTGACAAACTGCAGGGGCCTTTTTGCAAAAATGTGTGACGGACGGACAGAAGCCATCTGTGCTTTATTATTAGGTAGAGATTTCTGATTTGTTCAACCTACCATTATCATTGGAGGCTCACCAGCAACTCCACAATCACCAAGATAGAATTAACTAAAACACCGATGAGTGATTTTTTCACTCATTTTAAACCATGTTTGAACTAAATTTTCGTAGCCAATTCTGAGATAATCACTTTGATTTGTCTACTAATGACTAATAAATCCGAATCTTAACTATTTGATGGCTCGGTGTGTGAACAATACAATGATTTATGCTCAATGAGTTTTAGTTATACTGCATTGTGCACATGCGTGCCAGAAATAACTCCACTTGTGTGCATGTGAGTGAGTTGTATTTCCGTAACTTTATGGCACCCTTTTGGACTATGATTTATTTATTATAGTGATGGCATTCATTTTTTTCCATGCTACGATTTCCAATTTTTTTTGTTAATCCTGAGCAACACTACATTTTACTCCCTTCTCTCCAAAGATGTTCTTGTCCACCACTGTGGGAGGCCCGTCATTGCTCTTCTCAAAGTGGAAGCACATCCTCTACATTTCTGTGTTGTGGCCCCTTGTAGCTAAACCTAAAGTAAAATCAAAAGCTTGAAAACCCATACAATAAACTAAAATCACACTAAGCTCCATCTTAATCCAAACCACCAATGCTCGATAAAATGACTGCGACGTTCCACTACATGGAAAAGGTAGAGGATGTGCTTCCACTTCAAGAGAAATGGTGGGGCTCCCATAATGATTTGAAGAACGTATTTGGACAGATAGTATAATATATGGGGCGCTTCATTGTCGATAAAAAGGATGCAAAGCCTATCAAGACAAAAATGCACTCATTTAATTATCAAAAATAATCAACCATTCAAAATAGGTGTTGTAATTTTGGGAAAATGCAACCCGATCATATGCACATAAGTGGAGTCCCACTCAAGACCTTTTATAAGAAGTATTCAAAACAAAGGGAAACAAAATCAAATAGTTTTAAAGTAATTTGTTGAGCACATGGTTGGCAGGAAGGTGCACAATGCGATACATTACAAACACGCATGCCACAAATGATTATATGAAGGAAATATGCCCTAGAGGCAATAATAAAGTTATTATTTATTTCCTTATTTCATGATAAATGTTTATTATTCATGCTAGAATTGTATTAACCGGAAACATAATACATGTGTGAATACATAGAAAAAAAGAGTGTCACTAGTATGCCTCTACTTGACTAGCTCGTCCATCAAAGATGGTTAAGTTTCCTAACCATAGACATGAGTTGTCATTTGATAAACTGGATCACATCATTAGGAGAATGATGTGATTGACTTGACCCATTCCGTTAGCTTAGCACTTGATCGTTTTAGTTTACTGCTATTGCTTTCTTCATAACTTATACATGTTCCTATGACTATGAGATTATGCAACTCCCGATTACCGGAGGATCACTTTGTGTGTTACCAAACGTCACAATGTAACTGGGTGATTATAAAGGTGCTCTACGGGTGTCTCCGATGGTACTTGTTGAGTTGGCATAGATCGAGATTAGGATTTGTCACTCCAATTGTCGGAGAGGTATCTTTGGGCCATCTCGATAATGCACATCACTATAAGCCTTGCAAGAAATGCAACTAATGAGTTAGTTGCGGGATGATGCATTACAGAACGAGTAAAGAGACTTGCCGGTAACGAGATTGAGCTAGGTATTGAGATACCGACGATCGAATCTCGGGCAAGTAACATACCGATGACAAAGGGAACAACGTATGTTGTTATGCGGTTTGACCGATAAATATCTTCGTAGAATATGTAGGGACCAATATGAGCATCCAGGTTCCGCTATTGGTTATTGACCGGAGACGTGTCTCGGTCATGTCTACATAGTTCTCGAACCCGTAGGGTCCGCACGCTTAAAGTTCTATGACGATCGGTGTTATGAGTTTTTGTGTTTTGATATACCGAAGGTAGTTCGGAGTCTCGGATATGATCACGGACATGACGAGGAGTCTCAAAATGGTCGAGATGTAAAGATCGATATATTTGAAGCCTATATTTGGACATCAGAATGGTTCCGGGTGAAATCGGGATTTTACCGGAGTACCGGGAGGTTACCGGAGCCCCCCCGGTAATTGTATGGGCCTTAATGGGCCATAGTGGAGAGAGAGAGAGGAGGAGGAGGAGGCCAGGGCAGACCGCACGCCCCTCCCCCTCTAGTCTGAATTAGACTAGGAGGGGGGGCGCCCCCCTTTCCTTCCTACCTCTCTCCCCTTCCTTCTTTCCTAGTCCAACTAGGGAAGGGGGGAATCCTACTCCCGATGGGAGTAGGACTCCTCCAGGGTGCGCCATAGGGGCCGGCCCTCTCCCCCCTCCTCCACTCCTTTATATACGTGGCCAGGGGCACCCCATAGACACACAAGTTGATCATTGATCTTTCTTAGCCGTGTGCGGTGCCCCCTCCACCATAATCCACCTCGGTCATATCGTAGCGGTGCTTAGGCGAAGCCCTACGTCGGTTACTTCATCAACACCGTCATCACGCCATCGTGCTGACGAAGCTCTTCCCCGAAGCTGTACTGGATCGTGAGTTCGCGAGACATCACCGAGCTGAACGTGTGCTGAACACGGAGGTGCCGTACGTTCGGTACTGAGGATCAGTCGATCGTGAAGACGTACGACTACATCAACTGCGTTGTCATAACGCTTCCGCTTTCGGTCTACGAGGGTACGTGGACACACTCTCCCCTCTCGTTGCTATGCATCACCATGATCTTGCGTGTGCGTAAGAATTTTTTTGAAATTACTACGTTCCCCAACAGTGGCATCCGAGCCAGGTTTATGCGTAGATGTTATATGCACAAGTAGAACACAAGTGAGTTGTGGTTGATACAAGTCATACTGCTTACCAGCATGTCATACTTTGGTTCGGCGGCATTGTTGGATGAAGCGGCCCGGACCGACATTACGCGTACGCTTACGCGAGACTGGTTCTACCGACATGCTTCGCACACAGGTGGCTGGCGGGTGTCAGTTTCTCCAACTTTAGTTGAACTTAGTGTGATTATGCCCGGTCCTTGTTGAAGGTTAAAACAGCACTAATTTGACGAAATATCGTTGTGGTTTTGATGCGTAGGTAAGAACGGTTCTTGCTCAGCCCGTAGCAGCCACGTAAAACTTGCAACAACAAAGTAGAGGACGTCTAACTTATTTTTGCAGGGCATGTTGTGATGTGATATGGTCAAGGCATGATGCTATATTTTATTGTATGAGATGATCATGTTTTGTAACGGAGTTATCGGTAACTGGCAGGAGCCATATGGTTGTCGCTTTATTGTATGCAATGCAATCGCCCTATAATTGCTTTACTTTATCACTAAGCGGTAGCGATAGTCGTAGAAGCAATAGTTGGCGAGACGACAATGATGCTATGATGGAGATCAAGGTGTCGCGCCGGTGACGATGGTGATCATAACGGTGCTTTGGAGATGGAGGTCAAAGGCACAAGATGATGATGGCCATATCATATCACTTATATTGATTGCATGTGATGTTTATCCTTTATGCATCTTATTCTGCTTTGATTGACGGTAGCATATAATATGATCTCTCACTAAATTTCAAGGTACAAGTGTTCTCCCTAAGTATGCACCGTTGCCAAAGTTCGTCGTGCCGAGACACCACGTGATGATCGAGTGTGATAAGCTCTACATTCACATACAATGGGTGCAAGCCAGTCTTGCACACACAGAAATACTCGGGTTAAACTTGACGAGCCTAGCATATGCAGATATGACCTCGGAACACTGAGACCGAAAGGTCGAGCGTGAATCATATAGTAGATATGATCAACATAGTGATGTTCACCATTGAAAACTACTCCATTTCACGTGATGATCGGACATGGTTTATTTGATTTGGATCACGTGATCACTTAGATGATTAGAGGGATGTCTATCTAAGTGGGAGTTCTTAAATATGATTAATTGAACTTTAATTTATCATAAACTTAGTACCTGATAGTATTTTGCTTGTCTATGTTGTTGTAGATAGATGGCCCGTGCTGTTGTTCCGTTGAATTTTAATGCGTTCCTTGAGAAAGCAAAGTTGAAAGATGATGGTAGCAATTACACGGACTGGGTCCGTAACCTGAGGATTTATCCTCATTGCTGCACAGAAGAATTACGTCCTGGAAGCACCGCTAGGTGCCAAACCTGCTGCAGGAGCTGAACCAGATGTTATGAACGTCTAGCAAAGCAAAGCTGATGACTACTCGATAGTTCAGTGTGCCATGCTTTAGAGCTTAGAACCGGGACTTCAACGACGTTTTGAACGTCATCGAGCATATGAGATGTTCCAGGAGTTAAAGTTAATATTTCAAGCAAATGCCCGGATTGAGAGATATGAGGTCTCCAATAAGTTCTACAGCTGTAAGATGGAGGAGAATAGTTCTATCAGTGAACATATACTCAGAATGTCTGGGTATAACAATCACTTGATTCAACTGGGAGTTAATCTTCCGGATGATAGCATGATTGACAGAATTCTTCAATCACTGCCACCAAGCTACAAGAGCTTCGTGATGAACTATAACATGCAAGGGATGAATAAGACAATTCCCGAGCTCTTCACGATGCTAAAAGCTGCGGAGGTAGAAATAAAAAAGGAGCATCAAGTGTTGATGGTCAATAAGACCACCAATTTCAAGAAAAAGGGTAAAGGGAAGAAGAAGGGGAACTTCAAGAAGAACGGCAAACAAGTTGTAGCTCAAGAGAAGAAACCCAAGTCTGGACCTAAGCTTGATACTAAGTGCTTCTACTGCAAAGGGACTGGTCACTGGAAGCGGAACTGCCGCAAGTATTTGGCGGATAAGAAGGATGGCAAGGTGAACAAAGGTATATGTGATATACATGTTATTGCTGTGTACCTTACTAAAGCTCGCAGTAGCACCTGGTATTTGATACTGGTTCTGTTGCTAACATTTGCAACTCGAAACAGGGACTACGGATTAAGCGAAGATTGGCTAAGGATGAGGTGACGATGCGCGTGGGAAATGGTTCCAAAGTCGATGTGATCGCCGTCGGCACGCTACCTCTACATCTACCTTCGGGATTAGTTTTAGACCTGAATAATTGTTATTTGGTGCCAGTGTTAAGCATGAACATTATATCTAGATCTTGTTTGATGCGAGACGGTTATTCATTTAAATCAGAGAATAATGGTTGTTCTATTTATATGAGTAATATCTTTTATGGTCATGCACCCTTGAAGAGTGGTCTATTTTTAATGAATCTCAATAGTAGTGATACACATATTCATAATGTTGAAGCCAAAAGATGCAGAGTTGATAATGATAGTGCAACTTATTTGTGGCACTGCCGTTTGGGTCATATTGGTGTAAAGCGCATGAAGAAACTCCATACTGATGGACTTTTGGAATCACTTGATACTTGCGAACCATGCCTCATGGGCAAGATGACTAAAACGCCGTTCTCCGGAACAATGGAGCGAGCAACAGATTTGTTGGAAATCATACATACTGATGTATGTGGTCCGATGAATATTGAGGCTCGCAGCGGGTATCGTTATTTTCTCACCTTCACAGATGATTTGAGCAGATATGGGTATATCTACTTAATGAAACATAAGTCTGAAACATTTGAAAAGTTCAAAGAATTTCAGAGTGAAGTGGAAAATCATCGTAACAAGAAAATAAAATTTCTACGATCTGATCGTGGAGGAGAATATTTGAGTTACGAGTTTGGTCTTCATTTGAAACAATACGGAATAGTTTCGCAACTCACGCCATGCGGAACACCACAGCGTAATGGTGTGTCCGAACGTCGTAATCGTACTTTACTTGATATGGTGCGATCTATGATGTCTCTTATCGATATACCGCTATCGTTTTGGGGTTATGCTTTGGAGACAACTGCATTCATGTTAAATAGGGCACCATCTAAATTCGTTGAGACGACGCCTTATGAACTGTGGTTTGGCAAGAAACCAAAGTTGTCGTTTCTTAAAGTTTGGGGTTGCGATGCTTATGTGAAAAAGCTTCAACCTGATAAGCTTGAACCCAAATTGGAGAAATGTGTCTTCATAGGATACCCAAAGGAGACTGTTGGGTACACCTTCTATCACAGATCCGAAGGCAAGACATTTGTTGCTAAAAATGGATCCTTTCTAGAGAGGGAGTTTCTCTCGAAAGAAGTAAGTGGGAGGAAAGTAGAACTTGATGAGGTAACTGTACCTGCTCCCTTATTGGAGAGTAGTTCATCACAGAAACCGGTTCCTGTGACACCTACACCAATTAGTGAGGAAGCTAATGATGATGATCATGAAACTTCAGATCAAGTTACTACCGAACCTCGTAGGTCAACCAGAGTAAGATCCGCACCAGAGTGGTACGGTAATTCTGTTATGGAAGTCATGTTACTTGACCATGACGAACCTACGAACTATGAGGAAGCGATGATGAGCCCAGATTCCGCAAAATGGCTTGAGGCCATGAAATCTGAGATGGGATCCATGTATGAGAACAAAGTGTGGACTTTGGTTGACTTGCCCGATGATGGCAAGCCATAGAAAATAAATGGATCTTCAAAAAGAAGACTGACGCTGATGGTAATGTTATTGTCTACAAAGCTCGACTTGTTGCGAAAGGTTTTCGACAAGTTCAAGGGGCTGACTACGATGAGACTTTCTCACCCGTAGCGATGCTTAAGTCTGTCTGAATTATGTTAGCAATTGCCGCATTTTATGATTATGAAATTTGGCAAATGGATGTCAAAACTGCATTCCTGAATGGATTTCTAGAAGAAGAGTTGTATATGATGCAACCAGAAGGTTTTGTCGATCCAAAAGGTACTAACAAAGTGTGCAAGCTCCAACGATCCATTTATGGACTGGTGCAAGCCTCTCGGAGTTGGAATAAACGTTTTGATAGTGTGATCAAAGCATATGGTTTTATACAAACTTTTGGAGAAGCCTGTATTTACAAGAAAGTGAGTGGGAGCTCTGTAGCATTTCTAATATTATATGTGGATGACATATTGTTGATTGGAAATGATATAGAATTTCTGGATAGCATAAAAGGATACTTGAATAAAAGTTTTTCAAAGAAAGACCTCGGTGAAGCTGCTTATATATTAGGCATCAAGATCTATAGAGATAGATCGAGACACTTAATTGGACTTTCACAAAGCACATACCTTGATAAAGTTTTGAAGAAATTCAAAATGGATCAAGCAAAGAAAGGGTTCTTGCCTGTGTTACAAGGTGTGAAGTTGAGTAAGACTCAATGCCCGACCACTGCAGAAGATAGAGAGAAAATGAAAAGTGTTCCTTATGCTTTAGCCATAGGCTCTATGATGTATGCAATGCTGTGTACAAGACCTGATGTGTGCCTTGCTATTAGTTTAGCAGGCAGGTACCAAAGTAATCCAGGAGTGGATCACTGGACAGCGTTCAAGAACATCTTGAAATACCTGAAAAGGACTAAGGATATGTTTCTCGTTTATGGAGGTGACAAAGAGCTCGTCGTAAATGGTTACGTCGATGCAAGCTTTGACACTGATCCGGACGATTCTAAATTGCAAACCGGATACATGTTTATATTGAATGGTGGAGCTGTCAGTTGGAGCAGTTCTAAACAAAGCGTCGTGGCGGGATCTACGTGTGAAGCAGAGTACATAGCTGCTTCAGAAGCAGCAAATGAAGGAGTCTGGATGAAGGAGTTCATATCCGATCTAGGTGTAATACCTAGTGCATCGGGTCCAATGAAAATCTTTTGTGACAATACTGGTGCAATTGCCTTGGCAAAGGAATCCATATTTCACAAGAGAACCAAACACATCAAGAGACACTTCAATTCCATCCGCGATCAAGTCCAGGTGGGAGACATAGAGATTTGTAAGATACATACAGATCTGAATGTTGCAGACCCGTTGACTAAGCCTCTCTCACGAGCAAAACATGATCAGCACCAAGGCTCCATGGGTGTTAGAATCATTACCATGTAATCTAGATTATTGACTCTAGTGCAAGTGGGAGACTGAAGGAAATATGCCCTAAAGGCAATAATAAAGTTACTATTTATTTCCTTATTTCATGATAAATGTTTATTATTCATGCTAGAATTGTATTAACCGGAAACATAATACATGTGTGAATACATAGAAAAAAAGAGTGTCACTAGTATGCCTCTACTTGACTAGCTCGTTGATCAAAGATGGTTAAGTTTCCTAACCATAGACATGAGTTGTCATTTGATAAACGGGATCACATCATTAGGAGAATGATGTGATTGACTTGACCCATTCCGTTAGCTTAGCACTTGATCATTTTAGTTTACTGCTATTGCTTTCTTCATAACTTATACATGTTCCTATGACTATGAGATTATGCAACTCCCGATTACCGGAGGATCACTTTGTGTGTTACCAAACATCACAATGTAACTGGGTGATTATAAAGGTGCTCTACAGGTGTCTCCGATGGTACTTGTTGAGTTGACATAGATCGAGATTAGGATTTTTCACTCCAATTGTCGGAGAGGTATCTCTGGGCCCTCTCGGTAATGCACATCACTATAAGCCTTGCAAGAAATGCAACTAATGAGTTAGTTGCGGGATGATGCATTACAGAACGAGTAAAGAGACTTGCCGGTAACGAGATTGAGCTAGGTATTGAGATACCGACGATCGAATATCGAGCAAGTAACATACCGATGACAAAGGGAACAACGTATGTTGTTATGCGGTTTGACCGATAAAGATCTTCGTAGAATATGTAGGAACCAATATGAGCATCCAGGTTCCGCTATTGGTTATTGACCGGAGACGTGTCTCGGTCATGTCTACATAGTTCTCGAACCCGTAGGGTCCGCACGCTTAAAGTTCTGTGACGATCAGTATTATGAGTTTTTGTGTTTTGATGTACCAAAGGTAGTTCGGAGTCCCGGATATGATCACGGACATGACGAGGAGTCTCGAAATGGTCGAGACGTAAAGATCGATATATTGGAAGCCTATATTTGGACATCAGAATGGTTTCGGGTGAAATCGGGATTTTACGGGAGTACTGGGAGGTTACCGGAACCCCCCGGTAATTGTATGGGCCTTAATGGGCCATAGTGGAGAGAGAGGGGAGGCCAGGGCAGGCCGCGCGCCCCCTCCCCCTCTGGTCCGAATTAGACTAGGAGGGGGGCGGCACCCCCCTTCCCTTCCTCCCTCTCTCCCCTTCCTTCTCTCCTAGTCCAACTAGGGAGGGGGGATCCTACTCCCGGTGGGAGTAGGACTCCTCCAGGGCGCACCATAGGTGCCGGCCCTCTCCCCCTCCTCCACTCCTTTATATACGTGGCCAGGGGGCACCCCATAGACACACAAATTGATCATTGATCTTTCTTAGCCGTGTGCGGTGCCCCCCTCCACCATAATCCACCTCGGTCATATCGTAGCGGTGCTTAGGCGAAGCCCTGCGTCGTTTACTTCATCAACACCGTCATCACGCCGTCGTGCTGACGAAGCTCTTCCCCGAAGCTCTACTGGATCGTGAGTTCGCGGACGTCACCGAGCTGAACGTGTGCTCAACACGGAGGTGCCGTACGTTCGGTACTGATGATCGGTCGATCGTGAAGACGTACGACTACATCAACCGCGTTGTCATAACGCTTCCGCTTTCGGTCTACGAGGGTACATGGACACACTCTCCCCTCTCGTTTCTATTGTTGGAAATATGCCCTAGAGGCAATAATAAAATGGTTATTATTATATTTCCTTGTTCATGATAATTGTCTATTGTTCATGCTATAATTGTGTTATCCGGAAATCGTAATACATGTGAATACATAGACCACAACATGTCCCTAGTGAGCCTCTAGTTGACTAGCTCGTTGATCAACAGATAGTCATGGTTCCCTGACTATGGACATTGGATGTCATTGATAACGGGATCACATCATTAGGAGAATGATGTGATGGACAAGACCCAATCCTAAGCATAGCACAAAAGATCGTGTAGTTCGTTTGCTAGAGCTTTTCCAAATGTCAAGTATCATTTCCTTAGACCATGAGATTGTGCAACTCCCGGATACCGTAGGAGTGCTTTGGGTGTGCCAAACGTCACAACGTAACTGGGTGACTATAAAGGTGCACTACGGGTATCTCCGAAAGTGTCTGTTGGGTTGGCACGAATCGAGACTGGGATTTGTCACTCCGTATGACGGAGAGGTATCTCTGGGCCCACTCGGTAATGCATCATCATAATGAGCTCAAAGTGACCAAGTGGTTGGTCATGGGATCATGCATTACGGTACGAGTAAAGTGACTTGCCGGTAACGAGATTGAACAAGGTATTGGGATACCAACGATCGAATCTCGGGCAAGTAACGTACCGATTGACAAAGGGAATTGTATACGGGATTGATTGAATCCTCGACATCGTGGTTCATCCGATGAGATCATCGTGGAACATGTGGGAGCCAACATGGGTATCCAGATCCCGCTGTTGGTTATTGACCGGAGAGTCGTCTCGGTCATGTCTACATGTCTCCCGAACCCGTAGGGTCTACACACTTAAGGTTCGGTGACGCTAGGGTTGTAGAGATATTAGTATGCGGTAACCCGAAAGTTGTTCGGAGTCCCGTATGAGATCCCGGACGTCACGAGGAGTTCCGGAATGGTCCGGAGGTGAAGAATTGTATATAGGAAGTCCAGTTTCGGCCACCGGGAAAGTTTCGGGGGTCACCGATATTGTACCGGGACCACCGGAAGGGTCCCGGGGGTCCACCGGGTGGGGCCACCTATCCCGGAGGGCCCCATGGGCTGAAGTGGGGAAGGGAACCAGCCCCTGGTGGGCTGGTGCGCCCCCCTTGGGCCTCCCCTGCGCCTAGGGTTGGAAACCCTAGGGGTAGGGGGCGCCCCACTTGGCTTGGGGGGCAAGCCACCCCCTTGGCCGCCGCCCCCCTTGGAGATGGGATCTCCCAGGGCCGGCGCCCCCCCCAGGGGGCCTATATAAAGGGGGGAGGGAGGGCAGCCGCAACACAGCCCCTGGCGCCTCCCTCTCCCTCCCGTGACACATCTCCCTCCTCCCGTAGCGCTTGGCGAAGCCCTGTCGGAATCCCGCTACTTCCACCACCACGCCGTCGTGCTGCTGGATCTCCATCAACCTCTCCTTCCCCCTTGCTGGATCAAGAAGGAGGAGACGTCGCTGCTCCGTACGGGTGTTGAACGCGGAGGTGCCGTCCGTTCGACGCTCGGTCATCGGTGATTTGGATCACGACGAGTACGACTCCATCAACCCCGTTCACTTGAACGCTTCCGCTCGCGATCTACAAGGGTATGTAGATGCACTCATCTCTCTCGTTGCTAGATGACTCCATAGATTGATCTTGGTGATGCGTAGAAAATTTTAAATTTCTGCTACGATCCCCAACAGTTATGCATCACCATGATCTTGCGTGTGCGTAGGATTTTTTTTGAAATTACTACGTTCCCCAACACTATATTGTTCATACATCGGTACGACAATTAGTTAAGAGTTTGTATATTTCATCCTTTGTTTTAGTCGAAGACTCAAGAGTTGGTATTTTTCATCCTTTGCGTTGGTTGAAGACTTGGAATCGGTCACATGTAGAGGGGTTGAAGATTCAAACTACAATCTTGAGTACATTAAAGGTTGAAGCTCACATATTCGAAGGGACAACTAGATATTCCAGCTTTATGAACCTGACTTAAGTCACACTAGTATTTACTCATATATGCACACCTCCTATAAAAACACCTCGATTGTTCACATGGTTTTGTGCTAGCAAAAATACCTAACGACCTTTTATAAAAGGGAAAACAAAAATACCTAATGACCTATTATACCCATAATTGGCCTAATAAGTAGGTATTAAACTTGGGGCAATCGCAGACGAGAATGAAATACTAGAAGTGCTGTATATTTTTGTCACTAATTTGTGTGCACTCGCGTCACAAAATTGAGGTGCAACTGCACTGTCACAAAATTTCCAAATAACAATCTTGATAGAAATCCACACCACATTTAGATATATTAAAACTGAGCACCCTCCCAGCCCTCTCAGACCATCAGCATTTCAGCCGTTAGATCTTGAGTCAAAATCGTTTCTGGCCATTGGATGGTTGTTTTATCCCACGTTCTCTCGCTAAGTGGGCTAAATGTCCTAAAGGGCAGCTACTCCGGCGGCAATTTCTGAGCACTCTGGTTGATTGGGCCTAGCTGCCCCACAAAGCCCACGAAGAAATTTACACATCGAAGAAAAGGGCGAGCGACTACTCTCGAGAAACCTAGGTACGCCGCCGCCGCCGCTATCGTCCACGCTATCCCTCCCGTCACGCGCCCTCACGCCACCTCGCCGGCGGCCTCCGCCCCTCCTATCCTCTCCCCCAAAGTTGCCGACCTCGTCTCCCACCCTCTCCTCCTCACCTCATCAGAAGATAAGAGAAGAGAAGAGGGAGATCGACCAGGTCAGGCGCAGGCCATGGCGGCGGCCAGATCCGCCACGGCCGCAACGACCTCGCCAAGGATCAGGATATTTGCCGCCACAGAGATCACGACCAGCGACCAATCTGTCCTGCGTCACCTTCACCGACGTCGCGGCTCATAGGCGACGCGACAATGAACCAGGCCGCCACGAACCCCGTCGACACTGTCTTCTGTGAGAACTGCCAACTGACTGTCACCTGCTAATTTTCCTTTTTTTGTTTAGGGGCAGTCTTTTTTTGCATGGTAAGGGCAGGCCTTCTGTTAGTTAATCAAGTTTCTCAGGTTCATGTGTTTGTGTAACGGCGTTTTGTGCTTGTGTTGCATATATATTTATCAAAGTAGTATCGACAATATAGACATGCCCAGAGCCTTACATCCCTGCCATCCCTTACATTCTTCAGTTGTCAAATGCCCAACCAGCTATTCAGATTCCTGCATCTTTTTTTCCAGTTTTTTTTCATATTGATCTATGTATTATGGTGAATCCTTCAATCCAAGATTCCATAAGACGATATAGAAGTTTGGGATTAATTGAAGTACAAATATGTATGAGCTGTTGGATGGAGGGTTGGCCAGAATTCCTCTAGCAGTCAGCACAGGAGAGCCAGGACGGTGGCGGTGGAGCCTCCGGCGTCAGGGCACCGCTGCCGTCGTTCCCGCTCCATAGATCACCAACTGGATTCATTGACCGCTGCCTGGATGAAAGCAAGGGAACCCAACCCATCCAGATTCGTCTGATGTGTTCAAGAAATCATCAGTGTTGTCATACATGACAGGCTGATTAACAGGGTCAGTGGATACACACCCATCTTGTTAAAAGTAAAATAATATTCTGTTGGTACATGTTTGTGTATATGATTAGAGATAAAAAATCTGAGTTGTGATGCCTGTGCATTAGTATGGCTCAGGAGTTTTAGCTGGTGGTTTTCAAGATCAATAAGATGGAGTGTTTGTTCGCTGATCCAGTAAGTCCACAATGCACGTGTGTACAAGAATTTTCTGTCTGTATTATTGTACAATGAAAATGTCTTTCTGTTTTTTTCATTCTAATGTAATTACTATGTAGTCACTCCCACTCTTGTTTTTGGCATATTACTGGGACCCTGGAGATATAAAACACACTGTTTACCATACTGTAGGAACCATAAGCAATATATTGCAAAGACATCTTCCTAATTGTAGAATCGTGCACGCTTTTTGGGCACGCACGTACATATATCATAATATGTAATACTAACAAACAGATGATTTAACAAGCCAGATCTACTTGAGCAAATGTACCCGCCACTTTCTTGGGACATTTAATTGCCCATAGAATCGCCCCAGCTTTGATAGTTGGGACTGGAAGGACATTATCTGTCTTGTTAAAAGTCTTGATTGTATATACTAAGAGCATAGGACTCCACATGCTAACGATTTCTTATGAAAAACAATCTTCACAAAAACTGATCCCTACCTACGTCGACTCACATCAAAACCATTGGCATTCAGTTACCTCTTATATACAACCTCCACCTGGGCCTAGGACTGATTACTTAGGCCAGTATTATTTATCCTTTTATTAGATAAATAAATATGTGTGCATAGGTGAATCATTGATGTGGGAATGATGTTGATACTTGGTACACAATATGATCTCTCTTAATACGATAGTGCATTTCCCTCGACATTTTCCCTGTTTTTACTGGTCTTTGATCTTTTTTTACACAAAATAGAATGGAATTATTGGATTTGAAGAAATTTCCCTTGCGCCTCCTGGCAAGAAAATTGACTGAACGTTCAGAAAAGAATCATGGCATTTGCATGGATAGTTTAACTTTAAATATGGCAGTAGATTAAAAAAATCTACTATAAAAATGACACAAAATAGAAAAGTCTGCACCATACAGTGGCACTTAAAGCCTGCATCTCCCATATGATAATTTGTAGTATGAATTTATGCTTAGAGTGATTAGATGGACCTAGAAGAAATGTATAGCCACTGGCACATTTTTGTAGAAGGTTATAAAATTGGAAACAAACTGTAGCGCCTGCTTTACTGTTATCTTCCATTTAAACTATAGCTTTTTGATCTTGCCATCTTTACATGTTGTTTAACATCCTATGCAGCTTGACTTTGATTCAAAGTGCACGAACCTGAATGCAGGCATCATTTTGACTGGAAAGCCTTTCTTTTTTCATTCTTTGAGATCAGTAAACATCATCATGTAATTCAATGCCTGGATAGTTTTGGGCAGCTTTATAATTTAGTAAACAATATTAGCACCTCACTTAATTGAAATTTTGTGTGTGTTTCTTGTGCTCACCTTGCAAGCCCTTAAAAACAAGATGACAAAGAATTTGGTATACATTTCGTAATTAAATGTCTGTCTTATATTGCAATTTATATTATCATCAATGATTGTTTGATGAATAAAATTTCTGTCTTATATTATCAATGATTGTTTGATGAATTTATATTACCTTTTCTACTCCCTCCGTTTCAGTTTACAAGTCCTGCGCGTATACCTAGGTTGCCAATTTTATCACCCTAATATAAACTATATAACACAAAAATTATACCGTTTGAAAATAGAACATCTGAAGTTTATATTGGTATATTTTTTGTAGTATATGACTTGTATTAGGTTGGTCAAATTGACGACCTAGAG
Organism: Triticum aestivum; assembly: GCF_018294505.1. Taxonomy (NCBI): domain Eukaryota; kingdom Viridiplantae; phylum Streptophyta; class Magnoliopsida; order Poales; family Poaceae; genus Triticum; species Triticum aestivum. The sequence goes on from NC_057808.1 coordinate 405,615,698, forward strand.
GTACGTGCACGTCCTGTAAACTGAGAGGGAGGGAGTAACATAGTAAAGCTATGTTTAGAAGTATCCACTAATTAATTTGTGAGGAGATAAAAAATATGCTTACTCAATGTCATAAATATCGAATGAACCTGTAGAATAATCAGTTGGGTACCTTATGTTAGTTTGAGGGGTTCATAATTTGTACAGTGTTAATTTTCAGTTGAACTATGTATTGTTCTTCCATGTATTTGTATGCAGTGTTGTCCCACCCTATGTTAATTGATAATATTTGACAATAATTGTTATGTATTTTTCATTGTGTATATGTACAGTTTGGATATTGTACCATTTAATTTTTATATATAATTTCAATAGAGTTTTCTTACAAATATTTATATTATTCTTTTATCAAAATGGATTAGTGTGCAAATAGATTCTATGACTGAAGTTGCATCTATAGATATATGTGTCACTATGTCATCCTCCTACTTTGTTTATCATGAAAGTACTACTCTCTCTGATCCATATTAATTTACGCAGGTTTAAATATATTTTAAACCAATGTCAATTAATTTGGATAGGAGGGACTATCAATTTTTGTTGAACCGTATGTATTATTAAAATCCAAATCATTTTATTGATAAAATGGACGGGCGCAGCAACGCACGCCATCGATGATCTAGTACAACAATAAAATGATGAGTCAACCTTTGGAAGGTAAAGTAGCTAGACAAGGTACCAGCGCAATTAGATTTCTCTAGGAGTTTGGTTCAAAGTTATGATGACTACTTGTGGTTCTAGCCACCTAAAATTTGTAGTGGAGACCACGTCCTTCAGAGTTTCACTTATTCATATCAACTTCAATAAATATCATGTGCAACCTTTAAATGAATAATTGAAATTGTGGATGTTCCTGGAGGGCCTCAACCCACTCATGCCAATGACTCACATAAAGAGCCAATGGATAATTATAAGTGACAAAGAGCAACCGAAGAAAAAATAACCTGTGGTGAAAAGTTGCCGGTTCGTGAATGGGGTCAACGTACTCTCAGCGGTGACAAGCGTGGAGCCGTTAGGAAAATGAACCGGTAGAAGAAGTGGTGATGAAAGAACATGTAGGTTGTGATGATATGTTGCCAGATCCTGATCACTGCTAGGCATAGAGGCCGAGCCAAAATGCTAGCCTTAAAAATCACCCTCTATGGAAGAACATGGGCACGCAAGCTCAAAGTCGTCATATGTTGCCTGTGTATTTTCACTGAACCTACCATAGTAACATTTTCTACATTAGATTGCGTAGTATAGCTTAATTAGAAAATAGATATAGTTCCCTTTCTATTCTAAACAAAGGAGTTAGTTCCCTCTCTTCTGTTCTCTGGAGATACATTGTGCTCGAACCTTCTTTTTTTGTGAAAAGGACCCCAAAACTATATTAGAATTAAGCAATGATACAACGCAACCCAGAAAAGCAGGAAATTACAACCAGATCCCTGAGTAACCGATCCAGCATCGTCACCTACAAGAGATGAGGGCGCGCCGCCGCTCCCTCTGGAGCCAGCGAAACCCTTGGTTGTGTGTGCGGATTGTTGACGGCGGGAAGTCTCCACCTTCAATCCAAAGGACCAGCACGCTGGAGAAGAGCCAAACCAGTACTGCGTCACCACTTGTGTCGGATAAACGCCGGCGAGAGCACATAGAACCAGAGACCAGCAATCACTCTTGAACATACAACGAAGCCAGCCATCGACGAATGCTAGCAGGCCGCTGCACCACCCCCAACACCTCCATGGTAAGCACAAAGTAGCACTCACCATGGCGAAGACGAGATCGGGGAACACAATCTCCACGATGCCGGGGTCACCTCCAACACAACGCCCGCACTAGAAGAACACCACACCAACGCCCACACCCACAGATCCGTCGCCGCCATCACCGAGAACACCGATGAGAGGGAGCACAGATCGGGGAGACCTTATAGGCTCAAGCGCCACCGCCGCTCCCAGCCACACACATCCACACCCCATATACATACCAGACGCACAGATCCGAGGTTCCCCCACCCTTCCGCCGCCGGAGAAGGGGACGGGAACCCACGGCGGTGCTGGGGAATTGGGTTGGAACTTAAATCGCCTTCCTGACGAGCGGTTACCTTTCCTTCGAACGAAACTGATTGCTCCAACCTTCTTTTCTAGCCCCCCCCCCCCCCCCCCCCCCCAACACACACACACAAAACCAAAACAAAACCTCTTGCCTAGCTATTGCGTCGTTGCTTTATTTTTCTGGTAAGGTAGTTTGCTCTTGCCGTTGTGTTGTGTTCAGATAGTTTCCACTTTCCTAATCTTCAACAAGATAGCAGATATGCGTTACTAAAGAACAATGAATCATGAAACCAAAAGAAAAAAATGAAAAGAAAAGGCAAACTACGAATGCTTCGAGGTATCGTACACCGTTTCTTTACAAACGCACACCAACCATTAGTGCGTGCCTTTTGTGGTGGCATACCGTTTCTCCATTATGTACACAGGTGGGGGATGACGAATTGGAGTGAACTCTTGCCTTTTTAAGCCCCCAAAAACCGAAATTCAAATTTCGTACCTCCTCCGCCGCGCCGCTCCTGGAACCCACGGCCCCGCTGGACTGGAACCAATCCGGTCCGGCCAGACCGGCTAGACCTGTCCGACCCGACCCCAGAGGCAGGCACGTGCCGCGCTGAACCAGCAACGGCCCCGATCCAGTAATCGATCCGCGGGGCCCGCACGTCGGTCCCCTCCGTCCCGTGCCAACCCTCCCCCGCCGTCACGGTCACGCGCAGCTCGGCCCCGACGCCACCGTACTTCTTCCTCCCCAAATCCGCCACGCTCCCCTGACCGAACCCCACACCAGACAGCCGCTCGCCCGCCCGCCCGGAGCTCCCCTCCCCTCCCCTCCCGCCCGCCCGCCCGGAGCTCCTCCTCCTCCTCCGCCTCCCGCCGCCGCGCCTCGCCGCCCCGCCCCGCCCTCCGCTCCAGGTAAATCTCCGCGCCTCCGCGCTCCCTCGCGCCGATTCGACGTCGCCACGCCCTGCTCTCTCGCTTGCTCGCCCGGGGCTCGCCGTCCGCGTCGCCGCTCGTCGTGGGGCGCGGCAGTGGGCGGGGCCGCTCCCGCCGGTGTCCTCTCATCTCTCCCCCGCGTGCGTTGTTGTTGTTGCCTAGTTCGGCGGGTTTTTCGCTTGGGGCTGGCTGGCTGGGTTCGGTGGGCCGCGCGCCGTCCCCGGTGGCCTCTCCGCTCGCCTGGATCTGGCTCCGTTCGGATCCGCTCGGGAATTTCCATTTCCGCGCCCCCTCCGTCCGCGTGGCGAGGGTGGCGTGGGGTTCACGGCGGGAGGGACGGTAGAGTCATGTGTTTCGTGGTCATGAGATGTTCACCTTCCTTTAGGGGAACGCAATGTGCGCTCGAATTTCAGGCGCAACGAGTTTCCAAGTGCTCGCGCGTTTGAGCCCTATGTAAAGCTGGGCAATTGGTGCTCTCAGATAGAGTCGTGTGCTCTTCTCGCTTGCGTGTTGTTGTCGTGCTTGGCATACCGATGCTTCCAAATTCCGATGAATAATGAGTACTGTTTGTGTAACTCGTGATCTTTGCCTGATGTCAAAGTGTACTAATTCTGTTGTGTCTTCTGTGCGCTGCTACAGTCAACCTGATGGGGTGGGAGAAAAACGAGAAACATCTCCTCAGCCTTAGTCTCCAAAGCCTACAATCTTTGTGCAAGGAGTATAACCTTCCTGCAAACAAGACCCACCCTCAGCTAGCTCGCTTGCTGGCCATTTATCTCGAGGTGAGTTTCAGTATACACCATCTGCTTCAACTTTGAGTACATGTATGTATTTTAAGGCGAAGATGTTACCTAGTGTTATTGTCAGTTGTTTTCTTGCTTTGCAAGGGTGAAATAAATTGACTACTGATGTGCACCATCTTTCTTTTTCCAGAATGAAAAAAACAATTCAGGACCTGAAAAGGAAAATTTGACTGTTCCTACTTCTACACAGGCTTCTCCTGCTACCTCTCCTGCCATGTTACCAAATACCAAAGAAGCATCCAAATGTATGTGTAGAAACTTCTTTATTAGTTTGGCAGATGGCAATGTTTACTGGCGGACACACTCAGGGACATGTGGATGTTAGTATATCTGACAAAACCTAATTGACTGCAGGTGAGCAAGATAACCACAAAAGAGGCCCATATAGTGACAGAGATGATGATGATGTTAGGCCACCATTAAAGCATAAAAAAGTGTCTAGAAAACAAGCAGATAGAAAATTGAAAAGTGTAAGTAATTGTTACCTCTGTCAATTTTATGTTGTTACAATACATCATTTTCTCTGATTCAACCTAATGTTTATCCTTGCAATGCAATGCAATACAACTAGGATTCCGATTGTCTAACTGAGTACTGGATGCATGCTTTTTAACATTTTGTAATCCAGGCAATTTCATACTTAAGTATAAATCAATTTCATTTGTTCAAATTCAACATATTGAGTAATCTAGGCATTTCTTGGCATGTGCTCTGTAAACTGAATTTTATCTAGTCAAATCATACTATTCAATTTTTCGGTATCAGGCTATCAGCTTGTCCGGTTTCATGGCCAAGAGAAATGTGCGGGTTAGATTATTTAGTTTTCTTGTGTAACGAATAGAGTCATATATTTCCCAGTTCTCTTCACTTGATACCTGAAACTATTTCTGTGCCTTAGATGAGATTGGCCTTGAATCAGAAATATATTATTTCATTTCGTCTTGATAGTACAATACTCTTGACATGCACTGCACTAGGGTGAAAGGAGGTTCCACCCAACTTCTATAATTTGCCAGAGTCATCCAAGATTTGAATTCCTTGGACATTTCGTGCTAGTTGGCCCATTCCTATAAAAGATAGGATGAATCTTCTCACTCATGAAAATGTGAAATATAGTTTCACTTGTTTCTTACTGCCTAGCCCCAACACTTATTTTGGAACAGATGGAGTAAAAACTACGATTATTCTTTGAAATGAACAAGGTGGATATTAACAGCTGTAAAATTTACACGTGTACATACTACCTAGATAACGATCTGTTGCTGAATTGTGCTTGGATTTGAATTCAAGTACTGGATTGTTACTACAAATAGCTGTAGTGGTGTTTTGTCCAGTAAGCTGCAAATCTAGGACCATAATATTTTTATATGAAACCTATCTTCTGCAGCATGCTTTTTCAAAAAATAGGATACTCTTTTGGATTTACCAATTATCATCATCGTTTTTGTTAGTTGATTTTTGTCTTAGGTTTAAGATGGTGTTTCTCTGTGATCTGTGTACTCATAATGCCTGTCAAAGTTTCTGTTTGTATACAGTGCGTATCATTTCTTCATTTGTTTCTGTATCTTGAACCAGGACTCTGGTACCAGAACGAGTCTTCCTCCGATTTCTAGTAACAATGGCAAAGGAGACTGCTTTAATTCATGTTCTGGACAAGGGATTGCTCATAATGTGAAACAAACTGCTGATGGTATTGCAACGTGCTCAACAGCCCCAAAGCTTAATGGAAATCATGTTTCAGTTGCTCCTGTGAATGACACAATTTCTTTCGTAGCAAGTCATCCTGGTCCTAATGGTGTGGCATCAAAGCCTCCCAGCCATATGAAAGTTGGTACAAATGGCATAGATAAGGGCAGTGGCTTGTCTAATGAGAACTCGGCAAATGTAAAATCTCCTTTTAAACTTTTTCTGATGGATGAAGATGGAATTGATCTATTTGTTGATCTTAATTCCACTCCAGGAGATTGGGTTGGCAGCTTCAAGGGTGGAGTGAACCTCCCTCCAATCACACATAACTCTGAAACTGATATGTTCACCAATTCTATTAGCAGCCTTAGGAATAAGAATGATCAGAACACAATGTCGCCACCAGATAATATCATTATAGATATACAAGATAAGGGACCTGAGAGCATTGCTGCTTGCACCAATTCATCACTAGGTTCAACTGATGGTGAGAATTATCGCTCCAAATCCAATCCACGTGATACCAATTCTATTAACTTGAGGTCATCTGCATCCACATTGCGTGGTACTGCTGTTGAAATTTCTGTATCTCAGGAGGGACCTCCAGTGGTACATTCTTCATGTTTAACATCTGATGTTCAGAACAACGTGTCACTTGATATGGTGGCTGGTGCTTTGGGTAGCAATGTGCTTCCTCAAGAATCTGCTGATGTCTCCATGTTGCCTGGAAGAAGCCATGCACCCCTGACCGATGATTCCATACAACCAACTAATGAAAGCACATTTAGTCCTGGTAAAACCAAAGCTTGTGTCAAGAATGGCTGCACTCAGAATGTTTTGGAGGCTCATACTGACAAAGCCGTGTCATCTTCCCCAGGGCATGTGGTTATAAGTGATACTGACAAAAACTCTCGTCCACCATCTGTGGGCAAACAGGAAATGTTAGATGTTACTTCAGGGGATCAGTGTACCCGCAACAGTGATACAAATGGACTCCTAATGGAAAACGTACCAACAGCAGCAGTGGCTATGGAAGAAGATAATGGTCATGGTGGCAGCTTGTCAGTTCGTCAACTAGCCAATCATGCGGTAATTGCACTACCTGCCGCAAATGCCCAGTCAGATGCTAGTTCTGCAGATCGCGGCGTTGCTGGAAACTTCGACCTCACAGATCCAACACGATCATCTGTTGCTTCGGTAATTTCGTTGTACTTCAATGCTAGCTAGAAAATTAACTATGCCTAATACCAAATATAGAAATATGCATGATGATGATTGTGATATGTGCATCTTAATTACTCATGTCCTATCTTATTGCTTAATTTTACATTCTAAGTTTTCTGGAATCTTGAATTTTTTGATAATTTAATTAATAAAAAGTTTAATCTTACAAGATATATGACCTCATGATCTCGAACTTCCCAAAATGAGGATCTAAAGGTCCTTCTCACCCTACATAAGATGTACATAAATCTTTTTTTAACTGATTTATTTTAGTAGGAGCCTCTACTACTGTTTTCAGTCAATTGTTTTTCCAAAATGAGTGGTCCCAAAAGCAGGTAATGTTTATTTTCAGGAAGAAATATTTACAAACTAGGAAATCCGTATTTAATGACCTTCTGATGTGCATGATACATTGTCCCTGTCTTCTCTTGGCTTGGATCCTTTTTCTCTATCTTTTATGTTTAACTTTCCTTTGTGTACAAACACAGAATTTGCCTATATGGCTGGGCAAGCAAGCACTTCATTGAATTGCCGTTTCCTGTTGAATTAAATCATGTTTTTCCTGCATCATTTTGTTTGGGCCACAGAACTCAAGAACTCTCTTTTCATTTTCTAGCTGAAAGGTAGTACTATTAACCTTCTTCCCTGCAGCTTCGGTAACTGTAATTGTTGCTAGACCACACTGTTCACATCGTTCACGTCAACGTTGGCCCTTTTGACCCAACACGTTGGTAATATCCCCACATGCGCATGCAGATGACTGGCATGGAAATCAAGAAGCATATACATATTATGTTTTCCCTGCCTGCATCAATGTTCTCTTTGCTCTAAAAGAACTCAAGAACTCTAAACACTGTTCATTTTCTAATTGAAAGGTCATATCAACTTTTTGCCATGCCATTCCAATCTTGAAGGTGGTCCTCAACTTTGACATACCGTGGATTAATTTTATGACAAGAACCTTGTCAAATTCCTCATAGTAGAGGGCGGATGCAAAAGCGCCATCGCTTAGGCACATCATGCGAGCTGGGAATAATGAATTGCTAGTTCGCCACATCCGTCATGGGCCTAGTGGACCAACATGTTTATGAACCCACTTACAGGGTTCTTGCTGTCATCTTAACCTTCTCAATCTCCATGACCATCAAATGCCGTCCCTTATTGGTACTTTAGGCAAGTTCCATGCAAACTTGCATGGCTCCAACTGCCTTTTGTAGGGTTTGTATCCGATATGTGAACTCTTGATTTGTCAGTTCATCACATTCAAAATAGTTTAATATTTTCTCGATACAAAATGAAGTATTGATGCAAAAATATCCAATAGGACTCGAAAATAGTAACATAATATTGACATTCTTGTGCCATTCATAAATAACTTTCTAATTTGACCAAGGAAACTTTCTAGGTAGAATACCAATATTAATGACCTTCTATACTAGGAATGACCTGTTATTGTAGCGAAGATTGTTCTTTCTTTTTTCTTGGGTTTTCTATATGGCCAAGTAAGCACTCCGTTAAGGTGTCGTGTTTCTGTGGTTGAGCTGTATCATCTAAGGCCTACTAGTGATACATCTTCCCTGCACAAATTTTCCTATTCATTTGTTACAATGAATTGGTGCCTACATCCCCTTTTCAAACAACTTTCAAGATGGCGTCTTCTATTTGTAGTCATCCATGCAACGGTTTCAACTAGTCATAGTGTCAACTCTCACTAAACTAGTAGATGCATGGCTGACTTATTTTACTGGTTTATACTTTGTAGTAAAAGGGGAAGAAAGAAGGAAAGCTTGCCCGTATCATTCTGGCCTAACTGTGGCCAACTCCACATGCCCAAATCTTAGCTCTGCAACTGCAAACCTATCTATTTGGTAATTGATATTTGGGTAACCTCATTAACTGGCATCTTTGGTATTCACTACCAGTGCCTTCATATAGCATGGCTTGGTGAATCTAGTGTTTTCTTTTTCTACAGGGATTAGCGAAATGTTCACTTAAAAGAAATAGTGTAATGCGTTGTAAAATCATTTTCGTTTACTATGTTTTCTTTGAAATTTCATTTCCATTTGTGTGTTTAGTATACAAAGTTATTAGTTGTATCTCTGTGTGCCTGTGTATCTGGAAGCTGCTTCATTGCTTGCTTTCGTTTGTCGTTTTTTTTGGTTGATTTATTTTATTTTATCCTCTTGTGCAGGACAATGCTGTTACACCCCTGGCCACGAATCATGGTGCAAAGTATGTTCTTTGTAAACATAGTTAGCACCTCTGTTTTTAAAGTAGTTCCTTACTTACATAAACCTTATATTTTGCAGGACAGGTAATAGTCATGATTCTGCAGACAAAGAAAAACCGTGTGATCCTGAGGAGTTGCAGGGTGTGGCTACAAGAAATATACTATGTAGGTTAAGAAGTGCTGCTGCTAAGCAGACCAAGCCCTCTACAGTACCCAGACGGTCATCAAGGCTTGTCCCAAAGGTTAGCACAGTAGTGGTTTCTGCTGTTGAATTTGGTACTCAATACCACAACCTGATAGTGATTACTGATTAGTGAAAGAGCTGTTAATCATCAATACCATAGCACAACCTGACACTCCCTCCGTCCCGTAATATAAGAGTATTTTTGACACTACACTAGTGTAAAAAATACTCTTATATTATGGGACGGAGGGAGTAGAAAAATTGCCATGATCGTGCATAAGCTGATTAACAGATTGAGCACAAACATTATGTGTTAAGAGGGCCCTGCAGTTATATTTTGGTTGCCTTTTGCTCCTTCATTTTTGTGTGTTTAAAAATCAATACAACTGACATGCTTTACTTCTTCCACGTGCAGTGATTGCTAAAAATGACAGGGATGAGATCCACCGCCAAGAATGATGCATAGCTTAACTGCCGTCGTAGTCGATTTCCAACAGGGAATACCTTTCTAGACTCCAACCTTCACAGTTCTCGTTGATTCATCTTGCTAGCAACTGAGTAGCTTTTTTGCATACTTCTGTCAACAGCTCAATGCCACCAAATGTTTTTTGCCGTTCTTCTCTGTTATACAGCATCTGTTATACTTCACACAGTGCCGAGCTCCGCATACACCAACCATTGTACAAACATATCATGATTGTTAGGAAATTTTTGAACCTGCAGTATGTCACATTGTTTTCCAGATGGGCAATAGATGCCGTCGTACTGTACTGTAATATATGGCTGGTTGTGATTTGTGTGCTGTGATAGAATTGCTATCCATGCAGGAGCCAGCTCGCTGCTTATATATTTCCTGTTTGGCCAGTCATCATAACGCATGATTGCCTGCCATCTGTGGCAGTGTTCCCAGTCATTGATGTTGCAAGGTTTGGTTGGTGAAAACTGTAACTGAATATATTTCTTCCCATTTTGGGGCCTGAGATCTGCCTGGTTTCTCGCGCCTGAGAGGTGATGCATCTGCAAATTCTGGGTCTGATCATGTTTTGTTTGGTTTACTTGCTTCGCTGGTACAAACCCCATGCTTTTGAAAGATGGGATGAGGTAGCGTAGAATTATTTGGGATACAAACTTCTCTGCTGGTAAAGATTGCCAAGGCTCTGATGCCATGCCAGCGTGCTTGGCAGAGCGTGAATGGTCTCACCTAGGTCGACGACTAATCTAATCATAGTTTGTTCGACTTTCTGTAAACCCCATTTTCTATTAGAAATGTTTTTGTTGTGGGTTAAGGCTCTCTTTGGATTATTGTTTGTCTTTTAAGTACACCCGTAAAAAAAATTACAGATCTCTGCCTGTTGGTTTTGTTTCCGGCCGAAAATCACTATGTCTGGTAAAATACACTTGTAAATTTAATACTTCTGTACTAGGTTAGATGGTTGCCAAGCGCGGCCTAAATGTGACTATAAATCGAAAAGCGAAGGAAAACATACCTGATGAACAAGTACCTGGGATGTCCTCTCACTCGGCGTATTTTGGCCTCCGGGGATGACAATCTGTTTGTGTCCTCACTTGGCGTATGTCGTCCTTCGGTGACTTCTTCGTGTTCTCCTACTCCCATTTTTTGTTTTCCGAAGTGATTACTGCTCATACAAATTTTCGGCGAGAATAGGGTTTAATTTGAATGGTGGGTGGTGGTGGATCTAGTGCGGAGATGGGTAATGAGTTTGGAAGGCGTTAGGAGGTGGTGCACAGAGGGGAGACAAGGCGTTAGGAGGTGGTGCACGGGTTATATACAAGGGCTCACACCCATTGACCAATGAACAATTTCACGAAAGGCAAGGGCAATAGCTGGAGAGAACGAGCTTTTATGTAGAGTAGCAAAATTGTCATGATTTTTTTTTTACTTTTTTTGGATGTCTCCCAAGGACGTGATTTTGTTTACTTTTGTGAGAAGTAGGATATGAACTTTGACGTGGCCCATGGTCCAAAATGTAAAAGGACACATACTTGTTTATCCTTTACTAGAAAATTGTGTTATCTAGGGTTTTCACTGTCTAATGAATGTAGGATATCCTTAACAACTACTCCCTCCGTCCCATAATGTAAGACGTTTTTTATTGTCAAAAAAACGTCTTACATTATGGGACGGAGGGAGTAGAAGGAAAGATGCGCCTTGCGCCCTTGCCGCGTCGTTTGTTCTCTATCATTTAGGGGTTTCCTTTTTTTATTTTGATGCGAGTCGCATTTTACTGATGTCTAATATACTTGCAGCCTCATATTTTCCCTATTCTTGTGTTTTTAGAATCGTGTGAATCAAAGAGCCCCCAAACCAACAACATGATTTTTTTTAATCTGGCGTGGATCAGTGCTAAAAGCCGTAACCACTGCCTTGATCCACCACAGTTTTCGACACCTGAGCTGCCGCCGATCCACCTGGTGGCAGCGAATGTTGTGATTCAAGATGGCAATTGGAGCTAGAATGATCGCTTGTTACTACTAAGTTTCTAGATGGTTAATCAGATGTCATCGTATTGTAATGTAGTAATATGTATGGGTGGTTTTGATTTTTATGATGTGATAGAATGCTATTCATGCAAGAGCTAGCTAGCTGGTCATTTCCTGTATGGCCAGACATTATCATGCATGATTGCCTGCCATCTGTGACAGTGCACCCAATCTTGCCAGATTAATGTTGTAAGTTTTGGTTTGTGAAAACTCTTACCGAATAATTTCCCATTTTGAGACCTGATATGTCTGGTTTCTCATGCTTGAGAGGTGATGGCTTTGAACATTTTGGACCTGAACATATTTTATTTGGTTTAATTAGTTGCTTGGCTGGTACAAACCTCATGTTTTTCTGAACACCACCAAACCCCATGCTTTTGAAAGATGGTATGAGGTGTGAGATATCAACGCCAATTATCTAGGAAACAAACATCTTTGCAACCATGGCTTTGATGCCATGCTCTGATGCTAGTGTGGCAAGATGTAAAGATGGTCGTACTAATCTAATCATAGTGTGTTTTCCTTTCTCAAGTTTTCAAAAGTTGATCTTGCCGCTGAGGACAGTAAGAATTATCATGTTTAAGCAATAACAATAAGGCCTTTCTCCTCTAAAAGAGTTTTATCGGGGGGAAATGGCAACAAAATCAAAAAGTGAACAAAAAACGCATTTGATAAAATATCAAGTACCTGGGGTTTCCTTCTAATCAGAGTATTTCATTCTCTAAAGATAACAAGTTCTTTGATGACATTTGTTTGGGATTAGGCTTCAACTTTCGACTGGTTTGACGGCAGATCTAACACAAAAACAAGGAAGGAGTTTGGAAGGCGGTGAGAGGTGGGGGAGGAAAGGAGGGGGAAGGTTGTATCTTATATATACGCGATCACAAACCCTATGTGATCCGATCTATCAAATGTACATTTTACTATTTTCTGTTGGTGATTAGGGTTTTTATTGGTGGATATGGCAAGAAATAATAGTCTCGACACATGGTAAGAATTTAAGATGCCATTAAAGATGAGAGATGAAACAAAATGATGAGGTTTCATGTTAGAGTGGTAAAGAAATCATTGATTTATTTATTTTGCGTGAAGGTCTCCATGGTACTGAAGGAAATATGCCCTAGAGGCAATAATAAAGTTGTTATTTTATATTTCCTTATATCACAATAAATGTTTATTATTCATGCTAGAATTGTATTAACCGGAAACTTGATACATGTGTGGATACATAGACAAAACACCGTGTCCCTAGTAAGCCTCTACTAGACTAGCTCGTTAATCAAAGATGGTTAAGTTTCCTAACCATAGACATGTGTTGTCATTTGATGAACGGGTTCACATCATTAGGAGAATGATGTGATGGACAAGACCCATCCATTAGCTTAGCATATTGATCGTTCCGTTTTATTGCTATTGCTTTCTTCATGTCATATACATATTCCTTTGACTATGAGATTATGCAACTCCCGGATACCGGAGGAATACCTTGTGTGCTATCAAACGTCACAACGTAAATGGGTGATTATAAAGGTGCTCTACAGGTATCTCCGAAGGTGTTTGTTGGATTTGTCACTCCGAGTATCGCTCCCCTACAATAATAACTGGGTGATTATAGATCGAGATTAGGATTTGCCACTCCGAGTATCGGAGAGGTATCTCTGGGCCGTCTTGGTAATGCACATCATAATAAGCCTTGCAAGCAATGTGACTAATGAGTTAGTTGCGGAATGATGTATTACGGAATGAGTAAAGAGACTTGCCGGTAACGAGATTGAACTAGGTATGAAGATACCGACGATCAAATCTCGGTCAAGTAACATACCGATGACAAAGGGAATAACGTATGTTGTCATTATGGTACAACCGATAAAGATCTTCATAGAATATGTGGGAACCAATATGAGCATCCAGGTTCCGCTGTTGGTTATTGACCGGAGAGGTGTCTCGGTCATGTCTACATAGTTCTCGAACCCATAGGGTCCGCACGCTTAACGTTCGATGACGATTTTGTATTATATGAGTTATGTGATTTGGTGACCGAATGTTGTTCGGAGTCCCGGATGAGATCACGAACATGATGAGGAGTCTCGAAATGTTCAAGAGGTAAAGATTGATATATAGGACGATAATATTTGGACACCGCAAGTGTTCTGGAGAGTACCAGGTATGTATCGGGTCACCGGAAGGGGTTCCAGGCACCCCCGGCAAAGATATGGGCCTAATGGGCCAAGAGGGGAAACGCAACAGCCAGCATGGGCTGCTGCGCCCCCCATATAGGCCGAACCTGGAGGGGTAGGATAGAGGGGAAGAGAGAAAGTAAGGGGAGGGATTCGGCCTCCCCCTTCCTTCCCTCCTCCCTCCTCCTTCCTTCCCCCTCCGGAACTTATGGAAGGGGGGAGGCCGAATTGGGGAGGCGCCCAAGTAGGATTCCTCCTACTTGGGGCGCCCCCTTGGCTGCGTCTCCTCCCCTCCAACCTATATATATGTGGGGGGGGGGGAGGGGGCACCGCTAGAACAATAGTTAGCGATAGTTGTAGAAACAATAGAAGGTGCCGTACGGGGGGAGGTGTGCACACCTCCTAAGCACACCTCCTATAAAAACACCTCTGCTCCCACTCCCTCCCACCTATATATATGAGGAGGGGAGGCACATAGAAGACAGAACAACATCTGTTAGCCGTGTGCAGCGCCTCCCTCCACAGATTACAACCTCGGTCATATTCTCATAGTGCTTAGGCGAAGCCCTGCGCGGATCACTTCACCATCACCGTCACCATGCCATCGTGCTGACGAAACTCATCTACTTCCTTGACACTTTGCTGGATCAAGAGTTCGAGGGACGTCATCGAGCTGAACGTGTGCAGAACTCGGAGGTGCCGTACGTTCGGTGCTTGATCGGTCGGAACGAGAAGAAGTTCGACTACATCAACCGCGTTGTCAAACGCTTCCACTTTCGGTCTACGAGGGTACGTGGACACACTCTCCCCCTCTCGTTGCTATGCATCTGCAAGATAGATCTTGCGTGAGCGTAGGATTTTTTTTGAAATTGCATGCTACGTTTCCCAACAGTGGCATCCGAGCCAGGTCTATGCGTAGATGATATGCACGAGTAGAACACAAGGAGTTGTGGGCGGTGATCGTCATACTGCTTACCACCAATGTCTTATTTTGATTCGGCGATATTGTTGGATGAAGCGGCTCGGACCAACCTTACATGACCACGTTCATGAGACCGGTTCCACCGACAGACATGAAACTAGTTTTGCATAAAGGTGGCCGGCGGGTGTCTGTTTCTCCAACTTTTGTTGAATAGAATTTGACTGCGGCCGGTCCTTGTTGAAAGGTTAAAACAACAAACTCGATAAATCACCGTTGTGGTTTTGATGCGTAGGTAAGAACGGTTCTTGCTAGAAGCCCGTAGCAGCCACGTAAAACTTGCAACAACAAAGTAGAGGACGTCTAACTTGTTTTTGCAAGGCATGTTGTGATGTGATATGGTCAAGACATGATGTGATATACGTTATTGTATGAGATGATCATGTTTTGTAAAAGTTATCGGCAACTGGCAGGAGCCTTAGGGTTGTCGCTTTATTGTATGAAATGCAAACGCCATGTAATTGCTTTACTTTATCACTATGCGTCAGCGATAGTTGTAGAAGCAATAGTTGGCGAGACGACCACGACGCTACGATGGAGATCAAGGTTTCAAGCCGGTGACGATGGAGATCAAGGTGTCAAGCCGGTGACGATGGAGATCATGATGGTGCTTTGGAGATGGAGATCAAAATGCACAAGATGATGATGGACATATCATGTCACATATTTTGATTGCATGTGATGTTTATCTTTTATGCATCTTATTTTGTTTAGTATGGCGGTAGCATTATAAGATGATCCCTTACTAAAATTTCAAGGTATAAGTGTTCTCCCTAAGTATGCACTATTGCGACAGTTTGTCATGCTAAGACACCACGTGATGATCGGGTGTGATAAGCTTTACGTTCACATACAACGGGTGCAAGACAATTTTGCACATGCGGAATACTCGGGTTAAACTTGACGAGCCTAGCATGTACATACATGGCCTTAGAACACTGGAGACCGAAAGGTCGAACGTGAATCATATAGTAGATATGATCAACATAATATGTTCACCATTGATGACTACTCCATCTCACGTGATGATCGGACATGGTTTAGTTGATTTGGATCACGTATCATTTAGATGACTCGAGGGATGTTTATCTAAGTGGGAGTTCTTAAGTAATTTGATAAATTAAACTTAATTTATCATGAACTTAGTCCCGATAGTATTTGCATATCTATATTGTAGATCAATAGCTCGCGTATAGCTCCCCTGTTTTATTTTTGATATGTTCCTAAAGAAAACTAAGTTGAAAGCTGATAGTAGCAATGATGCGGACTAAGGTACGTGATCTGAGGATTATCCTCATTGCTGCACAGAAGAATTACGTCCTTGATGCACCGCTAGGTGATAGACCTATTGCAGGAGCAGATGCAGACATTATGAATGTTTGACAAGCTCGGTATGATGACGACTTGATAGTTTAGTGCACCATGCTTTACGGCTTAGAACCGGGACTTCAAAAATGTTTTGAATGCCATGGAGCATATGAGATGTTCCAAGAGCTGAAAATGATATTTCGGACTCATGCCCGGCTTAAGAGGTATGAGACCTCTGACAAGTACTTTGCCTACAAGATGGAGGAGAATAGCTCAACCAGTGAGCATGTGCTCAGAATGTCTGGGTACTACAATCGCTTGAATCAAGTGGGAGTTAATCTTCCAGATAAGATAGTGATTGACAAAGTTCTCTAGTCACTATCACCAAGCTACTAGAACTTCGTGATGAACTATAATATGCAAGGGATGACAAAAATGATTCCCGAGCTCTTCGCAATGCTAAAATCGGCGATGGTAGAAATCAAGAAAGAGCATCAAGTGTTGATGGTTAACAAGACCACTAGTTTCAAGAAAAAAGTGCAAGGGAAAGAGAGGGAACTTCAAGAATAATAGCAAGCAAGTCTCCACTCCCAGGAAGAAGCCCAAAGCTAGACCCAAGCCTGATACCGAGTGCTTCTATTGCAAAGGGACTGGTCACTGGAAGCGGAACTGCCCCGAATACTTGGCGGATAAGAAGGATGGCAAAGTAAACAAATGTATATTTGATATACATATTATTGATGTGTACTTTACTAGTGTTCATAGTAGCCCCTGGGTATTTGATACCGGTTCAGTTGCTAAGATTAGTAACTCGAAATAGGAGTTGCAGAATGAACAGAGACTAGTTAAGGGAGAGGTGACGATGTGTGTTGGAAGTGATTCCAAGGTTGATAAGATCACCATCACACACTCCCTCTACCTTCTAGATTAATGTTGACCGAAATAAATGTTATTGGGTGTTTGCGTTGAGCATGAACATGATTGGATCATGTTTATTGCGATACGTTTATTCATTTAAGTCATAGAATAACTGTTGTTCTATTTACATGAATAAAACCTTCTATGGTCATACACCCAATGTAAATGGTTTATTGAATCTCGATCATAGTAATACACATATTCATAATATTGATGCCAAAAGATGCAAAGTTGGTAATGATAGTGCAATATAATTGTGGCACTGCCCTTTTGGTCATATTGGTGTAATGCGCATGAAGAAACTCCATGCAGATGGGCTTTTGGAATCACTTGATTATGAATCATTTGATACTTGCGAACCATGCCTCATGGGCAAGATGACTAAAACTCAGTTCTTCGGAACTGTGGAGCGAGCTAATGACTTATTGGAAATAATACATACCGATGTATGCGGTCCGATGAGTGTTGAGGCTCGCGGCAAGTATCGTTATTTTTTGACCTTCACAGATGATTTAGGCAGATATGGGTATATCTACTTGATGAAACACAAGTCTGAAACATTTGAAAAGTTCAAAGAATTTCAGAGTGAAGTAGAGAATCATCGTAACAAGAAAATAAGGTTTCTACGATCTGATCGCGGAGGCGAATATTTGAGTTACGAGTTTGGCCTTCATTTAAAACAATGTGGAATAGTTTCACAACTCACGCCACCTGGAACACCACAGTGTAATGGTTTGTCCGAACGTCGTAACCGTACTTTATTAGATATGGTGCGATCTATGATGTCTCTTACTGACTTACCACTATCGTTTTGGGGTTATGCATTAGAGACAGATGCATTCACATTAAATAGGGCACCGTCTAAATCCGTTGAGATGACACCGTATGAACTTTGGTTTGGCAAGAAACCTAAGCTGTCGTTTCTTAAAGTTTGGGGTTGCGATGCTTATGTGAACAAGTTTCAACCTGATAAGCTTGAACCCAAATCGGAGAAGTGCATCTTCATAGGATACCCAAAAGAAACTATTGGGTACACCTTCTACCACAAATTGGAAGGCAAGATCTTTGTTGCTAAAAATGGATCCTTCTTAGAGAAGGAATTTTCTCTCGAAAGAAGTGAGTGGGAGGAAAGTAGAACTTGATGAGGTAATTGTACCTTCTCTCGAATTGGAAAATATCACATCAGTGAAATCCGTTCCCGTGATGCCTACACCAACTAGAGAGTAAGCTAATGATAATGATCATGAAACTTCAGATCAAGTTACTACCGAACCTCGTAGGTCAACCGGAGCACGTTCCGCACCAGAGTGGTATGGTAATCCTATTCTGGAAGTCATGTTACTAGACCATAACGAACCTACGAATTATGAAGAAGCTACGATGAGCCCAGATTTCGACAAATGGCTTGAGGCCATGAAATCTGAGATAAGATCCATGTATGAGAACAAAGTATGGACTTTGGTTGACTTGCCCAATGATCGGAGAGCCATAGAGAATAAATGGATCTTCAAGAAGAAGACTGACGCTGATGGTGATGTTACTGTCTACAAAGCTCGACTTGTTGCGAAAGGTTTTCGACAAGTTCAAGGAGTTGACTATGATGAGACTTTCTCACCCGTAGCGATGCTTAAGTCTGTCCGAATCATGTTAGCAATTGCCGCATTTTATGATTATGAAATCTGGCAAATTGACGTCAAAACTGCATTCATTAATGGATTTCTTAAAGAGAGTTATATATGATGCAACCAGAAGGTTTTGTCGATCCAAAGGTGCTAACAAATTGTGCAAGTTCCAGTGATTCATTTATGGACTGGTGCAAGCACCTCGGAATTGGAATATATGCTTTGATGAGGTGATCAAAGCATATGGTTTTATACAGACTTTTGGAGAAGCCTGTATTTACAAGAAAGTGAGTGGGAGCTCTGTAGCATTTTTAATATTATATGTGAATGACATATTGTTTATTAGAAACGATATATAATTTCTGGATAGCATAAAAGGATACTTGAATAAGAGTTTTTCAATGAAAGACCTCGGTGAAGCTGCTTATATATTAGGCATCAAGATCTATAAAGATAGATCAAGACGCTTGATAAGATTTTTCAATGAGTACATCCCTTGACAAGATTTTGAAGGAAGTTCAAAATGGATCAGTCAAAGAAAGAGTTTTTGCCTGTATTGTAAGGTGTGAAGTTGAGTAAGACTCAAAGTGTTGGGGAACGTAGCATGCAATTTCAAAAAATTTCCTACACTCACGCAAGATCTATCTAGGAGATGCATAGCAACGAGAGGGGGAGAGTGTGTCCACGTACCATCGTAGACCGAAAGCGGAAGCGTTACTTTAATGCGGTTGATGTAGTCAAACGTCTTCGCGATCTAACCGATCAAGTACCGAACGTACGACACCTCCGAGTTCAGCACACGTTCAGCTCGATGACGTCCCTCGAACTCTTTATCCAGCAGAGGGTCGAGGGAGAGTTTCATCAGCACGACGACATGGTGACGGTGATGGTGATGTGATCCGTGCAGGGCTTCGCCTAAGCACTACGTGAATATGACTGGAGGAGTAAACCGTGGAGAGAGACGCCGCACACGGCTTGGAACAATTGGTGTGTCTCCAAGGGGTGCCCTGCCCACGTATATAAAGGAGGGACAGGAGGAGGCCAACCACCAGGGGCGCGCCAAGGAGAGGGAGTCCTACTAGGACTCCAATCCTAGTAGGATTCGCCCCCTTTTTTCCTTCTCATGGAGGGGAAAGGAGGGAAGGAGAGGGAGAGGGGGAAAAGAAAGTGGGGCCGCGCCCCCTTCCCCTTGTCCAATTCGGACAGCCCAGGGGGGGCGCCACCCCTTGTGGGCTCCCCTCTCTCTCCCCTATGGCCCATGTTGGCCCATTACTTCCCTGGGGGGTTCTGGTAACCCCTTGGTACTCCCATAAATATCCGAAACATCCCGAAACCATTCTGGTGTCCAAATACTATCGTCCAATATATCAATCTTTATCTATCGACCATTTCGAGACTCCTTGTCATGTCTGTGATCTCATCCAGGACTCCGAACAATCTTCTATCACCAAAACACATAACTCATAATACAAATCATCATCGAACGTTAAGCGTGCGGACCCTACGGGTTCGAGAACTATGTAGACATGACCGAGACACATCTCTGATCAATAACCAACAATGGAACCTGGATGCTCACATTGGTTCCTACATATTCTACGAAGATCTTTATCGGTCAAACCGCAAAAACAACATACGACATTCCCTTTGTCATCGGTATGTTACTTGCCCGAGATTTGATCGTCGGTATCTTTATACCTAGTTCAATCTTGTTACCGGCAAGTCTCTTTACTCGTTCCGTAATGCATCATCCTGTAACTAACTCATTAGTCACATTGCTTGCAAGGCTTCTAGTGATGTGCATTACCAAGAGGGCCCAGAGATACCTCTCATATACTCGAAGTGACAAATCCTAATCTTGATCTATGCCAACCCAACAAACACCTTCGGAGACACCTGTAGAGCATCTTTATAATCACCTAGTTACGTTGTAAGATTTGATAGCACACAAGGTGTTCCTCCGGTATTCGGGAGTTGCATAATCTCATAGTCAAAGGAATATGTATAAGTCATGAAGAAAGCAATAGCAATAAAACTTAACGATCAGTATACTAAGCTAACGGATGGGTCTTGTTCATCACATCATTCTCTAATGATGTGATCCCGTTCATCAAATGACAACACATGTCTATGGTTAGGAAACTTAACCATCTTTGGTTAATGAGCTAGTCAGGTAGAGGCATACTAGGGACACTCTGTTTTGTCTATGTATTCACACGTATCAAGTTTCTGGTTAATACAATTCTAGCATGAATAATAAACATTTATCATGATATAAGGAAATATAAATAACAACTTTATTATTGCCTCTAGGGCATATTTCCTCCAGTCTCCCACTTGCACTAGAGTCAATAATCTAGATTACATTGTAATGATTCTAACACCCATGGAGTCTTGGTGCTGATGATGTTTTGCTTGTGGAAGAGACTTAGTCAATGGGTCTGCAACATTCAGATCTGTATATATTTTGCAAATCTCTATGTCTCCCTCCTTGACTGGTGCAAGCCTCTCGGAGTTGAAGCGTCTCTTGATGTGTTTGGTTCTCTTGTGAAATCTGGATTCCTTCGCTAAGGCTATTGCTCCAGTATTGTCAGAAAAGATTTTCATTGGACCCGATGCACTAGGTATTACACCTAGATCGGATATGAACTCGTTCATCCAGACTCCTTCATTTGCTGCTTCCGAAGCAGCTATGTACTCTGCTTCATATGTAGATCCCGCCACGATGCTCTGCTTGGAACTGCACCAACTGACAGCTCCACCATTCAATATAAATACGTATCCGGTTTGTGACTTAGAGTCATCCGGATCAGTGTCAAAGCTGGCATCGACGCAGCCATTTACGACGAGCTCTTTGACACCTCCATAAATGAGAAACATATCCTTAGTCCTTTTCAGGTATTTCTGGATGTTCTTGACCGCTGTCCAGTGATCCACTCCTGGATTACTTTGGTACCTCCCTGCTAAACTTATAGCTAGGCACACATCAGGTCTGGTACATGTTGGGGAACGCAGTATTTCAAATTTTTTACCTACGATCACGCAAGATCTATCTATGTGATGCATAGCAACGAGCGGGAGAGTGTGTCCACGTACCCTCGTAGACCGAAAGCGGAAGCGTTAAGTAACACGGTTGATGTAGTCGAACGTCTTTGCGATCCAACCGATCAAGTACCGAACACACGGCACCTCCGCGATCTGCACACGTTCAGCTCGGTGACGTCCCTCGAAATCTTGATCCAGCTGAGGCTGAGGGAGAGTTCCGTCAGCATGACGGCGTGGTGACGGTGTTGATGAAGTTACCGATGCAGGGCTTCGCCTAAGCACTACAATGATATGACCGAGGTGGAATTCTGTGGAAGGGGGCACCGCACACGGCTAAGACAACTGTCAACTTGTGTGTTCTAGGGTGCCCCCTGCCCTCGTATATAAAGGAGCAAGGGGGAGGCTGGCCGGCCCTCCTGGGGCGCGCCCCAAGTAGGATTCCTACTAGGAATCCTATTCCTAGTAGGTTTCCAACAAGGGAAGAGAGGGGGAAGGAAGGAGAGGGAGAAGGAAAGGGGGGCGCCGCCCCCCTTCCCTTGTCCTATTCGGACTCCAAGGGGGGGGGGGGCGGCCTGCCCTGGCTCCCCTCCTCTCTCTCCACTAAGGCCCATAGAGGCCCATTAGTTCCCCTGGGGTTTTCGATAACCCCTCGACACTCCGATACTTATCCGATGACCCCCGGAACTCATCCGGTGTCCGAATAACATCGTCCAATATATCATTCTTTATGTCTCGACCATTCTGAGACTCCTCGTCATGTCCGTGATCACATCTGGGACTCCGAACTACCTTCGGTATATCAAAACACATAAACTCATAATACCGATCGTCATCGAACGTTAAGCGTGCGGACCCTACGGGTTCGAGAACTACGTAGACATGACCGAGACTCATCTCTGGTCAATAACCAATAGCGGAACCTGGATGTTCATATTGGCTCCCACATATTCTACGAAGATCTTTATCGGTCAAACCGCATAACAACATACGTTGTTCCCTTTGTCATCGGTATGTTACTTGCCTGAGACTCAATCGTCGGTATCTCAATACCTAGTTCAATCTCGTTATCGGCAAGTCTCTTTACTCGTTCCGTAATGCATCATCCCGCAACTAACTCATTAGTCAGATTGCTTGCAAGGCTTATAGTGATGTGCATTACCGAGACGGCCCAGAGATACCTCTCCGATACACAGAGTGACAAATCCTAATCTCGTTCTATGCCAACTCAACAAACACCATCGGAGACACCTGTAGAGCATCTTTATAATCACCCAGTTACGTTGTGACGTTTGATAGCACACTAAGTGTTCCTCTGGTATTCGGGAGTTGCATAATCTCATAGTCATAGGAACATGTATAAGTCATGAAGAAAGCAATAGCAATAAAACTAAACGATCATTATGCTAAGCTAACGGATGGGTCTTGTCCATAATGATGTGATCCCGTTCATCAAATGACAACACATGTCTATGGCCAGGAAACTTAACCATCCTTGATTAATGAGCTAGTCAAGTAGAGGCATACTAGGGACACTCTGTTTGTCTATGTATTCACACATGTACTAAGTTTCCAGTTAATACAATTCTAGCATGAATAATAAACATTTATCATGAAATAAGGAAATAAATAATAACTTTATTATTGCCTCTAGGGCATATTTCCTTCAGTCTCCCACTTGCACTAGAGTCAATAATCTAGTTCATATCGCCATGTGATTTAACACCAATAGTTCACATCGCCATGTAACCAACACTCAAAGGGTTTACTAGAGTCAGTAGTCTAGTTCACATTGCCATGTGATTAACACCCAAAGAGTAATAAGGTGTGATCATGTTTTGCTTGTGAGAGAAGTTTAGCCAACGGGTCTGCAAAATTCAGATCCGTATGTATTTTGCAAATTTCTATGTCTACAATGCTCTGCACGGAGATACTTTAGCTAATTGCTCCCACTTTCAATATGTATCCTGTTGGGGATATGACTATCGGATATGACCCGCCCAGGAGGGGCCGGGTTATCCCAATGACGGTTCATCTAAATGAAGCCCAAGAGTATATTGAAGATGGCGGTTCATAAGACAAGCTTATTAAAGGGCCCAAACCCGAAGACGGCTTAAGGCCCGTAAGTGTAAACCGCCATGTATATGTGACTTGTATTGTAAGGCATGTAAGATAAGTCACCGAGCCGGACACATTTGTATGAGCCGCCCGGGACTCTGTAGGCCGCAGGGCGTCAACCCATGTATATAAGGGGACGACCCGGCAGCGGCTTAGGGAAAGAAACAACAGATCGAAAGCCAGGCAAAGCGTATTCGCTCCCTGGTAATCGAAACCCTAGCAATACCACCTCAAACTGGATTAGGCTTTTACCTTCACCGCAAGGGGCCGAACCAGTATAAACTCCTCGTGTCCTTTGTCCCGTTTAAGCCCTTTAAGCTAACCTCGTCGCCATGGATCCACAACTAAGTCCTTTCACTAGGATATCTGCCGTGACAGTTCCATGATAGTTGGCGCCCACCGTCGGGCCTGCGCACGGTGGTTTTGAGTTCTTGAAGGGCAGCTTCGAAGGGATCAAGGGATACGCTGTGGGCCGGATGACCAAGAGTCGTCCCGGCAAGCTCTACATCAACGATGCAGGCTGGGGCCCTGAGGCCGGCTCAATTGAGTACGGGTACGGGGTCCCCTTCGATGGAATCCATGTCTTCATCGGCAAGATCGACGAACCGGGCCCTGAGCCGGACATCTGCACCGACATCATCGAGACGGCTCAGCGTGCACGACCCGCCCAGGTTCAACCCGCCGTGAAGCGTGCCTTTGTTGGATGTATCCACAGGGCTGAATTGGAAGGTTCTGTGTCTGGCGGTGAGACGGCCATCTACTCTGATGGTGAGTCGTCCACGGGCGAGACAAACTCAATGTATCAACTACAAGATGGACGGCTTGGGGGCTGTTCTGATGGCGACAGTATTCTGGAACCCCATAAGCCGCCGAACAGGGTGGCTATCTTCATGGCTGGCACCCAGCCGGTTCTCGGCTCGACAGCCGCCACAGCCATGACTTCCAGTGCAGCGGCGATAACGGCCGCGGGTGTTGGCGGGTCAATACGCCCGCCGGCTCAAGTTTTAATAGATCTATTGGATGATCTGGCAACTCTGATGGGAGTAGAGGTAACCCCGGACAACCAGGAACAACATAAGGCGGATGCGGCTAAGCTGCGTGATGAGATAGCATAGGCCAAGGAAGATTTGGCGGCGGAGAACGCTAGGATGAATGCAGAGCGGGCCGTTTTAAAGGCACAAGCACAACGGATTCAAGCGGATTCATACCGGCTCTTGGTGGATCAGAACGCTGCCAACGAGGTCTTGAGGAGAAAGCACAGGAGTTGTCTGCCTTTGGTTTATGAGTCGAGGAACCTCTTCAACACACCTGGAGCAGGGGCCAGTAACCCGCCGGTGATAAATCAGACGGCCGGAGCACGAGGGGGTGGAACGCCGGGTCAGCCACGCGTGACAGGTTCTCCGCATATGAACAACACCCCGCCTCAGCCCATGGTGACGCCGCCGGGTCATTACTACACCCCTTTAGACAATATGATTGCTGTAGCTATGCGATTAGCGGCTCTGCTAGTTGAGGGCGAGACCCCAACGGCGGTTGAAACCCGAAGGGCTAGAGAGCTTCTTCAAACAGCTTCCGTACAGCAGCAGGCTTATTCTTATAGTCGTGACCGGATTCATTCAACCCCTCGTCCAAGCCGGAGCCATAGTAGGCACATTGACTCGCCAGCCGTCTCGAGTACTGATCAGCGCCGTAACCAACCTCATGGACATGACCCGGTGCGCAATGGTGCCAATGCACAAGATTTGGTGGACCAGGGCAGAGCGCGTCGAGAGGCTGAGCTGGCAGCTCAACTGGCGGCTCATCAGCACACGCCGTTTTACCCGACGACTTCAGTTGAGGCAGGTGTAACTTCTAGAGCTTTGGGTATGCCGTGTTTAATGGCGGCTCTGCGAAACGAATGTCTGCCCAAGGACTTCAAAGGCCCTCGTAAGGTGCCTAATTACACAGCAGATCAGCCCCCTGAGGCTTGGGTGGAGAGTTATGAGATGGCTATGGAGATGCTGGATGTTAGTGAGGCTGCATACACTAAGTATTTCACCATGATGCTGGAAGGGACGGTTGTACCTGGTTGAAGGGGCTACCGGCTAACTCCATCGGGTCATGGGCAGAGCTAAAGGCCCGGTTTATCTAGAATTTCAAAGATACGTGCAAGCAGCCCATTGTCGGTGTCAAAACCGGCGGATCTCGGGTAGGGGGTCCTGAACTGTGCGTCTAAGGCGGATGGTAACAGGAAGCGGGGGACACAATGTTTACCCAGGTTCAGGCCCTCTCGATGGAGGTAATACCCTACTTCCTACTTGATTGATCTTGATGATATGAGTATTACAAGAGTTGATCTACCACGAGATCGTAGAGGCTAAACCCTAGAAGCTAGCCTATGATTATGATTGTTGTTGTCCTACGGACTAAACCCTCCGGTTTATATAGACACCGGAGGGGGCTAGGGTTACATAGAGTTGGTTACAAGGGAGGAGATCTACATATCCGAATTGCCAAGCTTGCCTTCCACGCAAAGGAGAGTCCCACCCGGACACGGGACGAAGTCTTCAATCTTGTATCTTCATAGTCCAACAGTCCGGCCAAGGTATATAGTCCGGCTGTCCGAGGACCCCCTAGTCCAGGACTCCCTCAGTAGCCCCTGAACCAGGCTTCAATGACGATGAGTCCGGCGCGCAGATTGTCTTCGGCATTGCAAGGCGGATTCCTCCTCCGAATACTCCATAGAAGATTATGAACACAAGGATCGTGTCCGGCTCTGCAAAACAAATTCCACATACCATCGTAGAGAGTACAATATCCCACAAATCTAATCTGCTGACAAATTTCATAGCGCGACATCACGCCACGGCCCGGTCATTATTTGAACCGTTTTTCTCAACCAGCTACTGCACATATTGCGAGGCGGTTTTCTTGGCACGTCTTGTCGAAGCAGAGATCGTGTCCCCTTATCACGGGATTCTCATCAATGCGGGTGTGGGTAACCCAACCATGCCATCAATCATGGCACTTGGGGAATAAGCGAGTTTACCAGGCAAGTGGGGAGGCGCAGAATCCCTGCTGCCTTTATAAGGGGATAAGGACTCCCTTTTGCACCCATGCTTTCTTCTTCCTGATCCATTCCCCTTCGCTCGAGCTCCAGCGCCCGAGCGTTCGTCTTCTCTGCCCACAAAGGTCTTCCGAAAATGTCTGGATTCGGAGCAGGAGGCAAGTGGATGGCCTCTACCGTTCGGGAGAAGGATATCAAAAAGCTTCGGGAGGCCGGGTATCTAGCCAAGAAAATCAGCCACCGTCTCCCGACGGCGGGACAGATCGTTCCTACTCCGGAACCCCACGAGAGGGTTGTATTCCTCCCTCATTTTGTCCGCGGGCTAGGGTTTCCTCTCCACCCGTTTGTTTGCAGCATCATGTATTATTACGGGATCGATTTTCACGATCTATCCCCCAATTCCTTCCTCAACATCTCGTCATTCATCGTCGTGTGCGAGGCTTTTCTCCGCATCTCGCCACACTTCGGCTTATGGCTGAAGATCTTTAATGTGAAGCCCAAGGTAGTGAGCAGCGAGCACGCCGAGTGCGGGGGCGCTATGGTGAGCAAGATGCCCAACGCCACATGGCCAACATGTACTTTTAATGATTCCGTCAAAGAGTGGCAACAACAGTGGTTTTACATCACTGAGCCGCGCGGCACGGAATGGGCCGCTGCTCCTGAGTTCCGATCCGGAGCCCCTCTGCGGCTTACGTCCTGGCCCAAGAAGGGCCTGAACTGGTCTTCGTCCGACGAACTGTTGGTGCTCCAGACGCGCGTTAAGGATATGGAAGACAAGAATATCGAACTTGTCAATGTAGTCCAGGTGATGTTAGTTCGTCGGATCCTGCCTTGTCAACACCAGACTTGCAATTTATGGGAATTCGATCCGGCCAAGCACCAGACCCTGCGAGAGCTCTTTGGCTCCTCGCACAAAGACATCTGGAAGGTGCTTTTCAAGTCCGGCAAATCATGGCCGGACTCAGCCGAGGACTGCGGGTACCAATTGTCCCGCCCTGCAAGCTCGGTAAGTCATTATACGTTTTATCCTCATAACCCAAGGGAAATGCTTAAAGTGTTTTCCACAACTCTCCTAGGGCTGGACGAAGAAGGCGGGGCGGATCCACTGCCCGGCCCCGCTGCCCGAAGAACCGGCCGGCCCACTTCTGACGAAGATGCTGGTCCCGGCGCCTTACAAGGCGCCGAAGAAGAAGGCCGAGAAGGAGGCCAAAAAGACCCGGGGCGGCCTTCGTCGCCGCGGCACTTCAGACACAATATCCGAAGGCTCCAACGCCTGTTCTGCCTCCGAAGAGGACGACGAGGAGGAGGAAGACGAATCCCCAGCGGGGGGAAGAAAGAAGAGGCCGGCCTCCATACACTTGGTGGCCGAGTCGCCCAAAAGGGGAAAAACTCCTCTTTCGGAGGAGTCCACTACCGCTGCCGACAGCAGCCCGGAGTGGGATCCCAGGGCCCAGCCCCTGGTGAACTCGTGAGTATATAAAATCCGAACACGTTTATGCGTCCAGGCTCATCATGGCATAATATTTTAACCTGAGCCATACTTTTTGTAGTCCGGTGAGGTCCCGCACCGAACAATCCTCGTCAGAGGATTTTCTGAGCTCGGATGCTATGGAGAGCGGGACGCCCCCGAAGGCCCCTTCCCCCAAATATGTGAATAACACCGAGGTTTCGTCCCAGAAGGACCCAGGCCAAGGAGGGGGGGAAAAGATCGTGAAGGCGGCGCCTGGAGGTCAAACTTCAGGGGCCGGCGACATGGGGGAGAAGATTCCCATGGAGTCGATGGCGGGGGCCATCTTGAATTCGGCCCTCAGCCGGATGCAATTCCGGAGACCAATACGGCTCCAGAATCAAGCAGGCGGCCTCCCTCGGCTGGAGGGGGTGTGCCTGTTCCACCGGCAACCTGTGTCCAACCAGAGGTGCCGGATGTTTTGTTGGCGGCGCTGAAGAGCGCCTCCATCGTCGATGAACACCGTGCCCTTATGGGTGCGGTGATTGAGAAGATTCAGTCTGCTGAGAGTGGACTGAATGAAGCCTGTATCAGCCTTATAAGAGGCTTTGAGGTATGTTTTGTGAGGTTTCGAAGAGTGTCATAGTATGGATAGTAGCCCCTGATACACTGTCCGGTGAAAGAAAGAACCAGATAGAGGATCAAATTTATGTTCGCAGGAAGACTCACTTGATGACATCTATCTCTCTTCTTTTATAAGCAGGCGTCTGTAGAGACTGCTGGCTCTCATACTGCAGAGGTCTCCGGACTGAATCAAAGTCTGGAGCGGGCCAAAGAAGAACTTGGCCAGTTGAAAAGGCAGTTGGAAGATAAACAAGGTATGCGCAAGCCTTGTTCGCATTCAGTGCGAACGAATTTCCAGTATGATAAAATATGTTTCATAATTTGCGCCAGGGGTGATGACCGAAGTCGAGGCTCTGAAGAAGGCTGTTGTCGAGGCCGAGAAAAAGGCAGCCGCAGAGTAGGCTCTTCATGAGAAGCACGAGGCCAGGGTTATTGAAGCTGAGCAAGAGCTTCAAGAGGCCGTGAAGAAATGCGAGACCTTGGAGCAGAGTTTAACGGAGAAAGAATC
The DNA here is from genome assembly GCF_018294505.1 of Triticum aestivum. Taxonomy (NCBI): domain Eukaryota; kingdom Viridiplantae; phylum Streptophyta; class Magnoliopsida; order Poales; family Poaceae; genus Triticum; species Triticum aestivum. Next base: position 405,645,124 of record NC_057808.1, read on the forward strand.
CGAACTCACCAGGGCTCATCAGGCCGCGCGCGATGCCCGGGGGGAAACCCAAGGCGCCCTGCAGGAGATCCAAGAGACGAGGAAGATCGCGGCGGGTAAGGCTTTTTTCCATGTAAAGCAAGTATTTGAGGAGAAAATCATGTTTCTAATTTTGAGTTCGGATTCCTCCAGGGGTATTTGCGGAGCTGCCCCGCAGCATATCGGATGCCCCCCAATTCTACCGAGCCGAAGAAAGGAACACTGTGGATAAGCTCTTCTGGTCGCAGTATCTGGCACCGAATTATCCGGTGCCTTTTGCCGATCAACTGAAACAGCTGATCGAACTGCATAGGGCGGCCGAACTAGCCATGAAGGATTTGATTATCCGGCTATGGCCTGCCGAGCCGATTCCAAGCAGCTACTTCGGGCTCATGAAGCGGTTTGTGAGTGCCTGCCCTCGACTTGACGTCATCAAGCGGTCGGTCTGTATAGAGGGTGCGCGAATGGCCTTCGCCCGCGCAAAGGTGCACTGGGGGAAGATGGATGCTGAAAAGCTGATGACCGAGGGACCGCCAGAGGGGAAGGAGCACCGCAAGCCCGAATTATATTATGAAAGTGTCCTGAAAGGATCCTGCCTTGCGGTGGAGCAATGCACCAAGGACATTATATTTCCATGAATACAATCATGTTGTCCTTTGTAATGTTGAACAAGGTCATTTCTATTATTTATTGCCTGTTATATAAAAGTTTATCCTCCTGCGCAGCCGTTTTATATATTAATCCTGAGAGTTGGCCAGTCGTCGGCTTCTGCCCCCATGTAGGAAGTTCGGGGGTGTTCGGGATAAACTTGATCACTCTTTATCCCAGTTTTGGGTCCTTCGAAGGAGGTGTTCAGCACAACGAACCAGGCAATCGGACTATAGGGCTTTATCACTCTCACTTAGTCATAGGAGCTTTAGAAAAGGAAGGTAGGCGCAACCCGTGGTGTTCGGAAGACCGCACGAGGGGCTCTATAAGCACCTGATCGGAAGAAAAACCGATCCATCGCACGCTGCATCGGTTATGGCATTATGCGGGAGAAATCCTTAAAGATTTTACAACCTCTCGAACAGCTGACCAGCTCTCGCCGTATCATGACAGTCAGTTTTCGGCTTTCTCTACTGAGGTGCTTGTCTGGAAGAACCGGGACACAATTGCAGTAGTTCTCCCTGTGCCGCCTTAGCCGATATAGTGGAACGTAAGGTAACAAAACATGGGAGCCGGGCAAACCCAACATTTGACCCAAGACATGATTCGGAGCTGATGCATATAATGCTATAAGTTCGGGGTGCCGAACTTCCATGAAGGTGTTCGGACTTTATTGCCGTATTATGGGTAAAACGAAGCCCCTGGCATATTTAAGGCATATCGCGGTGTACGGATGCCACTTGGCAAAAGAATTTCAATAAGAAATAACAGCAGATAAGCGTCATATAAATCCACATGTTGTATTTGAATAGTATGTCGATGCGTATGAGTACAGGTAATGTGATAAAAAAGAAATATGACTGTGGAACCTGCTGAGACCAGGGGGGAAGAAGCTGTGTGCGGATCCAGAGTATAGTCGGATGGTCATCGCGGGGAATATCTAAGGATTCCCTTGCACGTTCGAGCTGCTTCCATATCGCCAGTCCTGGTCTATGCAAAGGTGAACCTGCAAAGAAAATGTAAGAAATGTTTGTGTGCCGCAGAGCGGTTGAGCCGCGGTATGTGGCCTGTGCTGGCCTTCGCCGGAGTGTTTAATTGAGCTCTGGACGAGCCGGGCTATCCTGCCACGAAGTAGTTCGGAGTCCTTTGGCGGTGTCCGGGAGCCTGGCCATCGATTCGAGGTTCAATTGAAAGGTGCCACTCGTTGGTTCTACTGTTAAAGTAGCGGTATACTCTTTGGTACCGAGGGAAAGTTCGGCCTTGCCATTAACCGTGATGACGCCGCGCGGACCGGGCATCTTGAGCTTATGGTAGGCATAATGTGGCATCGCGTTGAATCGAGCGAACGCGGTTCGTCCGAGCAGTGCCTGATAATCACTGTGAAAGGGGACGATGTCGAAGATTAACTCTTCGGCACAGTAATTGTCTGGTGATCCAAAGACTACCTCAAGGGCGATGGAGCCTGTACAGCGGGCCTCCACACCTGGAATAATACCTCTAAAGGTGGCTTTAGTGGGCCTGATCACCGAATGATCGATGCCCATCTTGCGCACTGTGTCCTGGTAAAGCAGGTTTAGACTACTGCCTCCATCCATAAGGACTCGTGTGAGGTGGAACCCGTCAATTATTGGGCCGAGGACTAGTGCGGCTGAATTGCCCTGATTGGTATTAACCAGACGATCCGTGTGGTTGAAGGTGATCGGCCCTAGTTTGTATTGTGGGACGACTGGTTCCGTTAAGTCGACATCCCTGAGGGTGCGCATCCGGTCCGGGTTGGGAGTGTGGGTGGCGTTTACCACGTTCACCTTTGGATTTGCGGGGGAAATTTCTTTTGCCCTCCTGTATTCGGTGATCCGGGCTCCTCGTCGCCATCATCGCTTTGAGACCCCTTATCTTTGTTTTTGGCGCCTGACCTGCCGTCTTGTTTGAAGACCCAGCATTCTCTGTTGGTATGATTGGCTGGTGTTCCTGGGGTGCCATGAATTTGGCATGGACGGTCGAGTATGCGGTCCAGACTGGACGAACCCGAATTGTCATTTTTGAATGGCCCTTTCCGCTGACCGGACTTAGAGCCACTAAATCCGGCATTGACTGCCATATCTTCGGCTTTTTCACCATTTTTGCGGCGCTTGTGTTTGTTGCGTCGGGCCAACCAGCTATCCTTGCCCGCACAAAAGCGGGTCATGAGTGTCGTGAGGGCTGCCATGGATTTTGGCTTCTCTTGGCCGAGATGTCGGGCGAGCCACTCGTCACGGATGTTATGTTTAAAGGCCGCTAGGGCTTCGGCATCCGGACAGTCGACAATTTGGTTCTTTTTAGTTAGGAACCGAGTCCAGAATTTCCTGGCTGACTCTCCGGGCTGTTGTGTTATGTGACTTAAATCATCAGCATCCGGTGGTCACACATAAGTGCCCTGGAAGTTGTCCAGGAATGCATCTGCCAGGTTCTCCCAACTTCCGATGGAGTTTGCCGGCAAGCTATTCAGCCAGTGCCGAGCCAGCCCTTTGAGCTTTAGCGGGAGATACTTGATGGCGTGTAGATCATCCCCGCGGGCCATGTGAATGTGGAGGAAGAAATCCTCTATCCATACCGCGGGGTCTGTAGTGCCATCATCTGATTCAGTGTTCACGGGTTTAAACCCTTCTGGGAATTAATGATCCATTACTTCATCAGTGAAGCATAGGGGGTGTGCGGCGCCTCTGTGCCGGGCTATATCACGACGCAGTTCATACGAGTCTTGTCTGCTGTATTCGGCCCGGCCGGATTTGCTTTTAGTATATCCGGCATGACGGTCGTCGTCACGCGTTGTGGCGCGCCCCCGTGATCCGTAGATCGATCTTTTATGTCCTGCTTTGTTTTCCAATACGCCTTGCAGGTCCTGCATGTTGCCCCGGGCCTTGATGTTTTTGTTTGACTGGCGACGGGGTGCGGGCTGGACTTCGGGCTGATATGCCGCTTTGTCTCGGCCACGAAGTGGCCGGTCAGCCGCATCATACGCTGGTAGTGTAGGCTTTAATGCTTCCTATTCGAGTTGGGGTAGCAACCTGCACTTTGGGTAACTTTTGGTTGGGCGTTCGAGTTCGTATTCCTCGGCTGCCAGGACCTCGGTCCATCTATCCGCTAGCAGATCTTGATCAGCTTGAAGCTGCTGCTGCTTTTTCTTCAGCCTTTTTGGTGTGGCTATAAGCCGACGCTTGAAGCGCTCCTGCTCGACGGGATCCTCAGGCACGATAAATTCTTCATCGCCGAGGTTCACCTCGTCTTCGGAGAGGGACATGTAAGTGTCATCCTCTGATTCTCCGTCTGTCGCCTGTTCCTTAGGGCTAGCTTGCCCATCCTCCCGCTCGAAGCCTGGCTGGAGGGGATTGTCTTTGTCTTCGGCACTATCCGCAGCGTTATTGTCTCTTGTGCCGGTATCGCTGCTTTTGCTATGGCGGGGCTTAGAGCGGCACCGATGACGCCGGTGCTTAGATTACTTCTCGAGGGGATTATCCTCCGTTGCCTTATTGCCATCGCTTTCTTTGGGGGTGTCCACCATATATATATATCATATGATGAGGTGGATGTCCAGCGCCCAGTGGGCGGTGGTTCCTGTTCTTCTCCTGCATCGTCGTCCATACCGTCGATGTCTTCGGAGCCGAAATCGAGCATGTCGGTTAAGTCGTCGACAGTGGCTATTAAGTGGGTGGTGGGTGGGGAACGAATTTCTTTGTCGTCCGCTTCCCACTCAAGCCGGACATAGTTCGCCCAAGGGCCTCCTGACAAGGAGAGAGACCTCAATGAGTTTAGCACGTCGCCCAAGGGCGAGTGCTGAAAGATATCCGCGGAGGTAAACTCCATGATCGGTGCCCAATCAGATTCGATAGGCACGGACGCAAGCGGTTCGGAGCCTGTGGCCGGGGACGAATCCAAGGGTCCGGTGACACAGCTCTCATAGGAGGTGAAGTCAGTATTCGGCTCTATCGCCGCTGAGTGTGCGGCCTCCGTGGCAGGGTCTATCCACCCGTCCTTGGACGGCACGATCTGCTCCGGATTGAGGGCCAGAGTAGCCATAGGTGTGATCTCCCGAACACCGTCCGACGTCAGAGCTAAGTCATGCTCGTCGTGACTGTGCGGCGCACCTGACATGGGCTCGAATCCGTCAAAGATCAAGTCTCCGCGGATGTTGGTAGTATAGTTTAAGTTTCCAAACCTGACCTGACGGCCAGGGGCGTAGTTCTCGATCTGCTCCAGATGGCCAAGCGAGTTTGCCCGCAGTACGAAGCCGCCGAATACGAAGATCTGTCCGGGGAGAAAAACCTCACCCTGGATTGCATCGTTGCCGATGATCGAAGGAGCCATCAAGCCTTTATCGTGACGGCACAGTGGAACTCTCAATGAAAGCACCAATGTCGGTGTCAAAACCGGCGGATCTCGGGTAGGGGGTCCCGAACTGTGCATCTAAGGCGGATGGTAACAGGAGGCGGGGGACACAATGTTTACCCAGGTTCGGGCCCTCTCGATGGAGGTAATACCCTACTTCCTGCTTGATTGATCTTGATGATATGAGTATTACAAGAGTTGATCTACCACGAGATCATAGAGGCTAAACCCTAGAAGCTAGCCTATGATTATGATTGTTGTTGTCCTACGGACTAAACCCTCCGGTTTATATAGACACCGGAGGGGGCTAGGGTTACACAGAGTCGGTTACAAGGGAGGAGATCTACATATCCGAATTGCCAAGCTTGCCTTCCACGCAAAGGAGAGTCCCACCCGGACACGAGACGAAGTCTTCAATCTTGTATCTTCATAGTCCAACAGTCCGACCAAGGTATATAGTCCGGCTGTCCGAGGACCCCCTAATCCAGGACTCCCTCACCCATGTCGATCGTCGATTTGGTTTCTTGTGTTCAAGCCGAGGGCGAGCAATGACCAGCCGGGTGCGCCGGGTCTCGACTATCATACATTCTTCAGATAATATCAACGTCGGCTCAGCAATTTTAATGTTGGAGAAAAATTGCTGTTTCCTTCCACTCAAGCAGAAACTTGGGCGGCTTAAACGTCATTGCAACAACATGGGGGAGCTCATGGCGGCTCTCGTCAAGTATGTCGACTCTGATAGTACCAAGGACCCTGACTCCAAGGATGAAAGATCAGGAAAGGGAAAGAAGAGTAGCGGTATGAGGGGACATCAGTACAACCCGGCCAATCAGGGCGGCAACGGTAAGCGCAAAGCTGATGATTTTTTGGCTAACACCGGTGCACGGAATTATAACCAGCGTCGTAAGGGGAGGCCGGCTCAAGGGACAAAATTTAATCTTGAGGCAATAATGAATCAGCCGTGTCCGAAACACGGAACGGATCAGAAGCCAGCTACTCATCTGTGGAAAGATTATAGTATAATGAGACACTTTAGGGAGTCCATCCAGCACAACCATGGCCCGAACGGCGGTTTAGGGTCCGACTCTCATGGTCCGGGTCATGGAGGCGGTGGATCAAATTCCGGGTTTCAAGGCCACAGCAACCAGGGTGGCTACAACCAGTAGAATAGTCAGGGAAATCAACAGCAGCAGCAGTCTGGTTATTAGAGCAACCCGAAGCAATTGAATAGTGGATAGTATCACGTTTTCACCACCAGCTTGTGTAAGCGGGATTAGAAGCTTCATAAGAGGGCGGTGAATGCTGTTGAGCCGGCAGTGCCACGTTATTTACGGTGGTCAGAGCAACCTATTGTGTGGAGTCGTGAGGATCATCCGCCCCGGGTTGATAATCTAGGTCACCTGGCTCTGGTGGTGGCGCCTCATGTTGGGGGATATAAATTTACTAAGTTACTCATGGATGGAGGCAGCAACATTAACATACTTTATTATGAGACCTTCCGTTGCATGGGACTGACTGATAAAAGTAGCCGTCAAACACTGTTTTCCATGGTGTGGTGTCGGGTAAGTCATCCTATCCAGTGGGTAAGATATCTTTGGAAGTTTCCTTTGGAGATGAACATGACTCCAGGTCTGAGACTCTAACCTTCGAAGTGGTCAAGATCAAGAGCCCTTATCATGCTCTGTTTGGGCGGCCGACTTATGCTAAGTTCATGGCGAGGCCTTGTTATGTTTACTTGTAGCTTAAGATGCCGGGTTACAAGGGCACCATCACAGTGCATGGAAGTCTCAAGGTGGCCTTAGGGTGTGAAGAAGGTGATGTTGCTTATGCTGAATCAGTTTGTGCGGCAGAGGAGCTAAAATTTTACAAAGATAATGTTGACCCGGCGGACATGACATCCTTGAAAAAGCCAACCACAGAGCATGACCCTTTGCCAAAATTTAAGTCGGCAGATGACACTAAAATGGTTGATTTTGTTCCTGGCGACTCATCTAAGCAGTTCAGCATCAGTGCCAATTTGGATCCGAAATAGGAAAGCGCGCTCATCGAGTTCATCCGTGAGAACTGGGACATCTTTGCATGGAAGCCTTCAGACATGCCAGGTGTACCGAGGGAACTCGCTGAGCACACTCTTAATATTGATCCGAAGTTTAAGCCGGTCAAGCAATTCCTTCGTCGTTTTAACGAGGAGAGGCGGAAGGCCATTGGTGAAGAAATGGCCCGGCTCTTAGCGCCGGGTTTATCGTTGAAGTTTTTAATCCTGAGTGGTTGGCTAACCCGGTGTTGGTGCTCAAAAAGAATGGCACTTGGCGAATGTGTGTGGATTACACAGACTTAAATAAGGCTTGTCCGGCTGATCCGTTTGCTCTCCCCCGTATTGATCAAATCATTGATGCTACGGCGGGTTGTGAGCGTTTGAGTTTTTTGGATGCTTATTCTGGTTATCATCAGATCAAGATGGCAGTTAAGGACCAGGAGAAGACGGCTTTCATTACTCCGTTTGGAGCCTTCTGCTATGTGTCTATGCCTTTCGGGCTCAAGAGTGCCCAGGCGACTTACTAGCAGTGTGTGCAAAATTGCCTTCACAATCAGATCAGGCGTAATGTTCATGCTTATGTAGATGACATTGTGGTGAAATCCAGGAAGAATGAGACCTTGATTGATGATTTGAAGGAGACGTTTGACAATCTCCGGGTCTACAAGATGATGCTTAACCTGGCCAAGTGTGTTTTTGGTGTACCAGCAGGCAAGCTCTTGGGTTTTCTGGTTTCTAACAGAGGCATTGAAGCTAACCCGGAGAAGATCAAAGCCATTACTTCTTTGGCTAAACCGGCGTGTGTTAATGATGTTCAGCGTCTGGCGGGTCACATTGCAGCTTTAAGCCGGTTTATAAGCCGGTTGGGAGAGAAGGCTATCCCTCTGTATCAGATGATGAAGAAGACAGATAATTTCGTCTGGAGTGATGCTGCTAATGAGGCATTTGAGGCGCTTAAGAAGTAGTTGGCTGAGCCGTCGGTTCTTGCTGCTCCTATTGATAAAGAGCCTCTGTTGTTATATGTGGCTGCCAATAGCCGAGTCGTCAGTGTGGCTATTGTGGTGGAAAGGAAAGAGGCAGGCAAGGAGTATCCGGTTCAACGGCCGGTTTACTATATTAGTGAGGTACTTATTGAGTCCAAGCAGAGGTATCCGCACTGGCAGAAGTTAGTGTATGGGGTCTTCATGGCAAGCCGGAAGCTCAAGCAATACTTTCTGGGTCATCCTATCACTGTGGTTAGCTCTGCTCCTTTAGGGGACATCATCCAAAACAGAGAAGCCACAGGCCGGGTCGCCAAGTGGGCCATTGAGCTTGGACCCCATGGTCTGAAGTATGTGCCTCGTACGGCCATCAAGTCCCAAGCACTCGTGGATTTTATCAATGACTGGACAGAGTTGCAGACGCCTGAGGAAAAGCCGGATAACACTTATTGGACTATTCATTTTGATGGGTCCAGGCAGTTGGAAGGCTCAGGGGCTGGAGTTATCTTGACTTCCCCACGAGGTGATAAGTTTTCTTATGTTCTCCGGTTATTGTTCCCCTGTACTAACAATGCAGCTGAGTATGAGGCTTTGCTTCATGGTCTTCGGATGGCTAAGGAGATGAACTTAAGCTGGGTAAGGTGTTTGGGCGACTCAGATCTGGTAGCCCAGCAAGTTTGTGGCACTTGGGATTCTAAGGATCCACTCATGGCGGCTTATCGTCGAGAGGTTGATGCTATTGCGGATCACTTCAAGGGTTACCAAGTTGAGCATATTGATCGCAGGAAGAACGAAGCGGCTGACATTTTAAGCCGGTTAGGGTCTCAGCGTAAGCCGGTGCCACCTAACACGTTCCTGGATGTTCTACTCAACCCTTCTATCAAATTACCTACGGAGGAGGATCTTGTTGTTCCTGACCCGGAAGCGCAATTGGTGGCGGCTCTTCATGCTATTCCTGATTGGACAGTGCCGTATTTGGCTTACATGACCCGGGGCGAATTACCTGAGGATGAGATCTTAGCCAGGCAGATAACCCGGCGGTCTAAGTCAATGACGATTGTTAATGGGGAGTTGCACCATCGCAGTGTCACAGGGACGTTTCAACGTTGTGTCTCTCCTGAAGAAGGCTGTGAGATTCTGCGAGAGATTCATGATTGAGATTGTGGTCACCACGCCGGCTCTAAATCTCTCGTAGCCAAAGCTTTTCATCATGGGTTTTATTGGTTGATGGCTCATGCTGATGCGGAGGATTTGGTCAGCAGATGTGACGGTTCTCAGAAGTTTTAACGTCGCGCTCATGTGCCGGCTCAAGAGTTGAGAATGATTCCAATCACTTGGCCCTTTGTGACCTGGGGGCTTGACATGGTGGGGCCTTTCAAGAGGTCCAAGGGTAAAAAGACCCACCTCTTGGTGGCAGTTGACAAGTTTACTAAGTGGGTTGAAGTAGAGCCGGTCAGTAAGTGTGATGCAGCAACGGCGGTTCAATTCATCAAAAAGTTGATCTTCCGTTTTGGCTTTCCACACAGCATTATAACAGATAATGGTACTAACCTCTCTAAAGGCACTATGAGAGAATTTTGTTAACGGGAGCATATTCGACTTGACGTCTCCTCCGTGGCTCACCCTCAGTCCAATGGTCAAGCGGAACAAGCTAATCAAGAGATTCTGCGAGGTATCAAGCCCCGGCTTATGGTTCCTTTGCAGAGAACGCCGGGTTGTTGGGTGGAGGATCTACCCTCAGTGTTGTGGAGTATCAACACAACCCCAACAGTTCTACGGGTTATACACCTTTCTTTATGGTTTATGGAGCAGAGGCGGTTCTCCCTAGTGATATCCGTCACGATTCACCCCGGGTGGCGGCTTATGTTGAAGCTGATAATGAAAAGGCATGTCAGGATGCACTTGACCTGTTGGATGAGGAGCGTGATCTCGCGGCGGCTCGTTCGGTGATTTATCAGCAAGATTTACGTCGTTATCACAGCCGCCGGGTCAAAACCAGAACCTTTCAAGAAGGCGATTTAGTGCTCCGGCTCATCCAGGATCAAACGGATATGCATAAGCTATCACCGCCTTGGGAAGGACCTTTTGTGGTTAACAAGAATCTGCATAATGGGTCATACTATCTTATCGACGTTCGAGACCACAAGGACTCACGCAAGTCGGAAGAGGAGACCCGTCGGCCGTGGAATATTGCTCATCTTCGGCCCTACTATACTTGAGCCACCGGCTCTCATGATGTACATAGTCTGATGATGTATATATTATAAACAGTATAATAAAGCCGGCATCCCTGATAATTCAGGGCCTATGTCGTTTCACTTCTTCGAAGCTGAGTCTTTATCATCGTCTTACATGTTCATTTAAGAGGCTTGACGCCCAAATTACAGGGATCAAAGAGAGTTGGATGCACGGCACAACTCAAACATAGATCCCTGACGAGCACAACTTGTCAGTATGTCATTGGGGGGGGGGGGGCTTCCTGTTCAAACATAGGTGTATCCACCAAAGAGAACATAGTGTTACTACCCTCTTGACCAGGTTATCTTGTTCAAACATAGGCGTATTCGACCAAAGAGGACATAACCTTTCCAGGTCATCCTACCTGTATACTAGCTGCTTCAACTCCATCAGGTCATCCTGATTGACCCGCCGAACTCTTAAACAATCAGTCTTTTATGGTGTACTCACCAAAGATCTTGAGCTTGTTAAGGTTCAAACGGCGGTTTGTCATGCGAGAGCACGGCTTACAGATAGTCAGGCTAGATCCAGGCTTCATAAGTCGCCTTCTTTGAAACTTGGATAAATCGGCCCGTGATGCATGCTACTACTCTGACCCCGCGTACTCCTGATAAGTCTATCTTTATACAAGACCTGACTTTATCTAGGTTCAAATGTCGATTGGGTACTGTGAGTGCCGGCTCATGGAAAGCACGTACCTTCCAGTGGCTTAGGCTAGTTCCATTGAATAAGACACTTTGGCTTGGCGGCCTACAAAAGCCTCAAATTTTTCGATTTCTTATTTTTTCATCTCTTTTTTGCCATTTGTTTTTACAAATCGGGCCAAGCTGCCCTACTTATGGCTCATATTTGAAGCATCTTTTGGGTCTCTACAACCCGCCAGGATGGCAGACTCTAAGTCGCCAGCGTATCATACTCTTCTGTTTGGAGTTATAAATCTACAAACTCTAACTGCATAAGGTTGCTAAACCGGCAGTCTAAGCATACACCATAGGTACGATATTTTATTATATCAGACCGGCCCTGGTTATGGACTATTCGTCCCCAGTGGCTTCAATTGGGTATCATGACCCGCCCCGGCGATAAGCCGCCAGGGCACTTGTAATTTCTTTGTGTGCAGGGTAATGATAAATCAGATCTGCATCAATCAACGCTGTCATAAGCATAAAGTGATGGTTTCTTAAACTGGCGGATCAACAGTATTGCGCAAAACAGAACCGTGCACGATGGCACGGCAGTTTAAAGTTTCACTACCATATTACATGACTCCATGAGTCAAACAGATGAAGTGTTTTTCATATAGATCAAATATAAACCGCCCAGCGGTTCAATCTTCTTGGCCTTGCTGACTTGAGGCTTCTGGATTATCCTTCTCCGAATCTTCGTCCTCTGCCGCCGTCTGGAGATTCGGTGATGACCAATCAATGCCACATAAAGCTTGAAATTCAGCCTCATCATCTATAAGTCCAGACGGGTCAACTTCAGGGGCAAAAGTATGCTTACGGATTGGAGGGATTGAACCCATCACTTTATAAGCCAGCATAGGAATCTTTTGATTCTCCATGCTGTAAGCCTTGTGATATTTCGACAGATCCGTCTCATTCACGATCAGACTGGCTAGAGGGCGTATTTGTTTCACGCAGGCAGCAAAGTCTTTCTGATCAAATGAAGTGCCATCTTCTTTTAAACTTGGATATCCAGTAGCTACCTCAGACGGGTCTAGCTCTGGTAGCCATGCCGTGGCCCGGCTCAAAGCCGTTACGGCACCGACTTTTGCAGACGACCACTTCATCTCATCAATCCTGGCAGGTAGCACAGAAAGTCTTTTCAAGACATCTGACAAAAGAGTTGGTGCTTGATTAGTCGGAGAGATTGTAGCCAGTGTACGCTGAGCTCCAGTGTACAGTTTTCGACAAGGGTGTAAACCGCCTTCAGCTTCACAAGCATGTCTTGGTTAAGGTTGGTGCTCCTTGGACCCGAGTAAATCATAAATTGGTTAGAGGCGGTTTATACTATCAAGGAAAAGATTCACTTTTGATGTTTAAGAAGGCGACTCACCAAAGATAGCGGAAACCATCTAGGACACACGGTGTTTTAAGCCAGTGAGTTCAGTGTCACCTCTTGAAGAGCCGCCTCGGCTTTTTCAGCTTGTTGCGTTAAAACCGTCTTCTCTTCAGCCCAAGTGTTTCTCTCTGCCTCAAAACTGGTCTTCAGTTTTTCCATCTCAGCCACGCTAAATTGGAATTTTGAATCGGCCTTCCGGGTTTTAGATTCTTGGTTTTCCAGCCGGGTCTTTGCATCAGACAATTGTTATTGCAAATCAGCAGTGGCAGCCTATACAAGCACAAGAATTTCAAAAACATTCATAACCGGGTTACAGAAGTATAAGTCCCAAGCCTTTTGCAAGCAACAACACTTGGCACTTGGGGGCTAATGCCTGCCGAAAATTTCTTCATACAAATGGCTCATGTGAATAAGTCCAAAGCACTTTGCAAGCAACAATATTTGGCACTTGGGGGCTAATGTCTATTGCTCGCGTCTCATTACTACTTTATAATGACCCGACTCCGCTATAAACAGTTGCAGCCGGTTCATGGGGGCTACACCAATAATCTTTCCTTCATAAACAATGGTAAATAGGACCGGCTCATTCATGCTGATTAAACTGGCCCTTGGGGACTACGGATGCAATGCTAAATTGTTTAAACATCCAGTTTTATTCTAACTATGACAACCGGCCCTGGAAGGATTCTACTATAGATGCTTATGGATTATTCTAAGTCTACATCATATTCAATTTTATCATACCCAGTAGACTTGGGGGCTGGCAGGATGTACATAATTTATTTAAAGCCGGAAGTCATACCTCATACTTTTGATGCATCTGCTTCACCATATCGATTTCAAGATCGCGGCTGGAGTGTACTTGGTTGAGGTAGCCAGACAGAATTTCACTGCTGCTCAATTGTGCATAATGGGAGACATCAAACCTCACTTTCCGTCTCTCAATAACCTCTTGCTTGGCGGAGTGTTTGGCTAAGGCAGTTGGATTTCCCGGTTCCGTAAAACCGGTGCCAGTGATCATAACGTCATCAGCATGAGTCTCTGACGGCTTAAGCGAGCTTGATGGTTCAGTATTCAAAGAATCGGTATTGGTGTGATCAACAGAGAGGTCAGGAATTTCAGGTGGAGCGTCAGAGGCAGGTTCTTCTGGCTGTCTTTCAGAAGCTTCAGGTGCAGAGACTTGCTGCTCCGTTTCAACAACTTTAGGAGCCTCAATTGGCTTGGTCACCTTGGCCTTCTTGCTAGGCTTTGCTTGTCCACTGCATGGGTTGTGACAAGTCAGTATAGTTATAAGAGTATAAAGAGGTATGAAATAAAGTTAATTATTGTTACCCAGGGGCAGTCTTGAAAGCCGGCAGCTGGGTCTGTGATGAATCGCCAGAGGAAGAACGAGAAACCTCCTGGTCGTTTGAATAAGAGGAATTGAGTGGCTGGCGAAAGAGACCCGCCAGCGGGTAAAAAGGAGTTAAGTTTAGAAGGACCTCGTTCTGGTGTTTCCGTGGAACCGGAGTATTCGGTAAGCCGGAGGACAATTCTTCACCTCCGCTGTTTCGAATCATGCGCCGGCTCTCGTGCTGCTGTTGCTTCAAAAGAAGTGAGGATCCAAATGAGCTAAGGGGTGTGAAAATCTTACTTTCCGGGTTACTCATCGAATTTTCTATCTTGGCAAATGTGCTGAGCCGGAGGGAATAATAGTTACCTCTTCTTCAACAGCTTGGCTGGCCCCCGTATCATCCTGAGAGTAATCAATGTCAATAAGATAATTGAAAAAGGAGCCAAGACAGTCAAGGGCTACCTCCGACTCAGAGGTGTCGTCTAGATCAAACATTTCAGAGGCAGTTGGTTTCTTCTTATGCTTCTTGGTGGTTTTCTTGATGGCTTTCTTGGCAGCCTTGGCCTTTTTGGTAGCTTCATGGTCCTATTTTTCCTTCCGAAAATCCGACTTAGCCTGTGGAAGTCAGCAAGCACTACTGCAGGAGACTGCTAACGCGACAGTACGATCAGAGACCCTTTGCCGAAACTGTGTGCGATGCCATAATCGCAAACGGTGGTGTAAAAAACCCGTCAAAAAGGTGCAAAATGTTTGCGATGATGTATGCATCAAACACGGTTCATGTTTTAGTTGCGTGTGCGATGAAGGGCATACGGTTAATCCATTCAAACTGTCTGCGATGAGGCAGAACAATAGAAACGTGCAGCCATAACAATGTGTGTGCGATGCAGGACACACGGTTAATCCATTCGAACTGTTTGCAATGAGGTAGAACAACAGAAACGGGCAGCCATATCAATGTGTGTGCGATATACGGCATACGGTTAACTCGGACGAACTGTTTTCGATTAGGGAACACAACAGAAACGGTTCAACTTAACAAGATGTGTGTGATATGCATCATACAGTTCACATGGATGAACTGTTTGCGATGAGCCAAAAGAACACAAACGAGTCATGTAAACAAGATGTGTGTGATACGTGGCAAACAGCCGACTCGGATGAACTGTTTGCGATGAGAAATTACAACACAGACGGTCAATACAATTACTTTGTGTGTGATTCTGTGTGTACAAAAAACTTTGAAAAATGCAAACTAGTTGCTTGCGGTGGCTAGGAGTATCGCATACGATGCGTCTGCGAGTACTCGTGTGCGATGATTAGTATGTTACACATACGTTTCCTTATGTGAACAAGTGTGTGAATTTGCAATATGGACAGTCAATATGCAAATGCCTTCTGGACATCGGGCACACGCTTAAACTCAATGAACTGTGTACGATACTAATACTTTCCAGGAAAATTTATGAACTTGGGTAACAGCATTTGAGTAACATATATATAGTGGTTACACTATTCGACAAAAGGAGGATCTTTGTAACACGGTTTTGACAACCATATGGTCCATATCTACATACTTAACATAGTAACAACTATCACATTTTAAGAGGCTAAGGGCCAACAACCATATGGTCCATATCTACATACTTAACATATATAGTAACAGCTAGCACATTTTAAGAGACTGAGGGCCAACAACCACAACTATCCACTGGAAGCAGCTTGATCACGGCGACTCCGCATCTCGTCAATGAAAAGAAAGAGCCCTCCTGTGCCTTGGTAGAGTAGGAGTAGAACAGTGTCTCCAATTTTCCAATATGGATGCATTGCCACGAGAAGCGAGAACTTGTTAATTTGAATGGTTCCATTTTGCGGGAAATGCAGTACCTTGCAATCACTTTGGCGTTATTAGAAGGCACAAGTGTAATTCGACCATGCCGGGAAATCGATCCAGGAACGGCTACAGGGGGCCATTTCTATTGACATGTAGAATAAAAAACAATTGTAACATATCGTTGAAGATATATATAGTTTATGAGCATCAACATTAAAATAAGACTTTTTACCAGCGCTTTGTGCACACAATTGGTCTTGTTCAGTGTGTGCACCATAGGTCTAATTAATCCCATCCAAAATCCAGCGTTCATACGCTGTGCTATCTCTGTCAGATTATCAACAAAGTTTATGACATGCTTCGAGTCCTTCCAGTGAAATTTGGTACGCTTAGTAACATACAGATCGTTCACTATGCATCCAACATATCCTGCTTAAAAGGTGGAAAGGTATTATTTATTCAGAACATGGCAGAAGAATATACAGTGCGCATAAATTGGTAAAAAGAATTTGTTACTGCCTAGGAACGGAGTCAGAATATGATATCACAATTGGTTGCTTAAATAGTGATCAATTGGTTGCTTAAATAGTAATATGACAGCATGGAGAAAGTTGAAAGGACACTAACCTTGATCAGACTTTGATCGGCTGATGACATTGGGGAAGTAAACATCCATGTTAATTAGACCAGGCTGTGGTGCACGCACTAGAATTTTATTGCCAGCTTTCAGTTCATAACACTTAGACATTTTTCTCCAAAGGTCCGCATTAAAATAGGAGTGACCATCTTTATCAAGTTTTACGCTAACCGTCATTGTAAACCCATGTTCCATTGTCAATATGACATCTTGGGAGTCATCATCAAAGTAAAGCCCAATATTTCCTTCTACTCCTGTTCTTGCAAAGCAAGGGATGTACTGCTTGAAATGAAAATTAAGATCGTAAATTAGATATATTGAAATAACCGAGCAAGATGCAAATATGGGAGTAACAGATAGAACATATCCATATATAGATGCAAGCAAAGTACAAAAATATAGAATTAAAAATAGATAATGTAACAAAGATTTGAATTAAATATATAGATAATGTAGCAACAGACGGTATATGTTCACAAATTTAGGCCATGCCGACCGTGGTAGGTTGAGATTGAACATACTGAGCGCTCCCTGAAGTCATCCGGAATGGTGAGATAGAACTTCGTTTCCGATTGGCCATGACCACAGTTGCCCGACTTGTGCTCGCACTGTGCACACATGAATGAACACCCACAAATCAGCTAGAACAAAAATGATTCCACGGCGATTTCCGCCGGTTGATTAACAGCGACGGACGGACTGCGATTAGAGACGAGTGAATATTTCACTAATTAAGTTGATTACCTTCTCCATGAGAAAAATCCCCAGCCCAATCCTGCAGAAAACCCCAGTCAACCAGAGTCTAGAATGTCGGTGCAGATAGGCGGCGGAAAGCGGTGGAGGCGAAACCCGGTGCCGTTTGGAGCGCGACCTACGGCCGCCGCCAACAGCCGTCGAGCTTAGGGTGCAGAGTTGCGGAGGAGTCCGCAGCGAGTGAGTAAGTACGAAGTGGGCAAGGGTTTTGTTTTCCTTTTGCATGTGTGAGTTGATACGTCTCCATCGTATCTACTTTTCCAAACACTTTTGCCCTTGTTTTGGACTCTAAATTGCATGATTTGAATGGAACTAACCCGGACTGACGCTGTTTTCAGCAGAATTGCCATGGTGTTATTTTTGTGCAGAAATAAAAGTTCTCGGAATGACCTGAAACTTCATGGAGAATATTTTTGGAATTAATAAAAAAACTAGCGAAAGAATCAAGACCAGGGGCCCACACCCTGTCCACGAGGGTGGGGGGCGCGCACCCTGTCTCGTGGGCCCCTGAGGCTCCACCGACCTCAACTCCAACTCTATATATTCACGTTCGGGGAGAAAAAAATCAGAGAGAAGGATTCATCGCGTTTTACAATACGGAGCCGCCGCCAAGCCCTAATCTCACTCGGGAGGGCTGATCTGGAGTCCGTTTGGGGCTCCGGAGAGGGGAACCCGTCGCCATCGTCATCATCGACCATCCTCCATCACCAATCTCATGATGCTCACCGCCGTGCGTGAGTAATTCCATCGTAGGTTTGCTGGACGGTGATGGGTTGGATGAGATTTATCATGTAATCATGTTAGTTTTGTTAGGGTTTGGTCCCTAGTATCCACTATGTTCTGAGATTGATGTTGCTATCACTTTGCTATGCTTAATGCTTGTCACTAGGGCCCGAGTGCCATGATTTCAGATCTGAACATATTATGTTTTCATGAATATATGTGAGTTCTTGATCTTATCTTGCGAGTCATTAGTCACCTACTGTGTGCTATTATCCGGCAACCCCGAAGTGACAATAATCGGGACCACTCCCGGTGATGATCGTAGTTTGAGGAGTTCATGTATTCACTAGGTGTTAATGCTTTGGTCCGGTACTCTATTAAAAGGAGGCCTTAATATCCCTTAATTTCCAATAGGACCCCGCTGCCATGGGAGGGTAGGACAAAAGATGTCATGCAAGTTCTTTTCCATAAGCACGTATGACTATATTCGGAATACATGCCTACATTACATTGATGAACTGGAGCTAGTTCTGTGTCACCCTATGTTATAACTGTTGCACGAGGAATCGCATCCGACATAATTATCCATCATTGATCCATTGCCTATGAGCTTTTCACATATTGATATTTGCTTAGTTACTTTTCCGTTGCCACTGTTACAATTACTACAAAGCTGTTACTGTTACTTTTGCCGCCGTTACCGTTACTTCCATACTACTTTGCTACTAAATACTTTGCTGCAGATATTAAGTTTTCCAGGTGTGGTTGAATTGACAACTCAACTGCTAATACTTGAGAATATTCTTTGGTTCCCCTTGTGTCGAGTCAATAAATTTGGGTTGAATACTCTATCCTCGAAAACTGTTGCAATCCCCTATACTTGTGGGTTATCAAGACTATTTTCTGGCATGTTGCCGGGGTGCATAGCTCTATTCTTTGAGTCACTTGGGATTTATATCTGCTGATCACTATGAGGAATTTGAAAGACGAAAGAACCAAGATTTATCCCTCAACTACGAGGGGAGGTAAGAATCTGCCATCTAGCTCTGCACTTGATTCACCTTCTGTTATGAGTAAACTTGCGACACCTACTCACTACAAAAAATACACTTCCGTGATGATACGTGTTTGTCATAGTAGGTCATGTTTTCTGTCATGCATGTACATCCATGACAAATTTATGACAGAATCAAGATAGTCATACCTGTGCTGTCGTAGAAGTGTTCCATGACATTACCAAAATTATCATCACAGAAGTGTCCACTTCCATGACGATAAATCGCGCGTCACAGAAGTGCTTTCGTCAAGGGTGACTAACAAGTGGTATCCACCGCAACGGAACACCGTTAAGCTATCGGGTCTGGTTTTGGATCCGATAACCAGTTAACAGCCCTGACCAATGGGGATTTTCCATGTGTAAAATCATCATTGGCTGGAGGAAACACGTGTCGGCTCACCATTAGGACAGATGTCATCCACTCATTGGACCCAAAGCGCCTATGATACGTCGACACGTGGCACGGCCCAACAGAGGCCCATTCCTGTGAAAAGGCCGGCCCATTTGACTAGGTCAAAAGGTGGCGGGCCGGCCCACGGCAAGCCTGTTAACGGCCTATTCGCATATAGACCATTTACAACCCGCTAACCCAGGGCCCGTTTATGGCCTATCCGAATTAGGCCCAGTAGCGTCACCTGGGCCGTCCAATATAATTCCAGCCCGTTTTAACTTCCGACCCATGTATGGCCCATGACGTCTTTTGGCCCATATGAGGCCCTTAGTAAACCTCGGCCCATTAACGGCCCGTGGTAAAACTGGCCCGTAATGAATAGTGTATCACTTTATACCCATTAACGACCCATTATTCCATTGGGCCCTTTCCAGCCCATGTTATCTTTCGGCCTTCTCAGGGCCCATTTATTCTTGGGCTCATTTCCAGCATTCGTTTACTTTCGGCCAGTTACTGTCATTTTCTGCTTGTGGGCCAAATACAGCCCGTGGTTACAGTCGGCCAGTTTGTGGCCCGTTAATACATTGGGCCGTTTTCATAGCGTCATCAAATACGGCCTATTAACGACAGCCCGTTATGGTCGGCCCATGAACGGACGATTTCAACTCTAGCCCATTTACGACCATAATGCGGTGTGTTATTGGCCCATGTTTGGCCAACCGATCATACGGCCCGTAGAAGGCCCATTGATGATACGCCCCGTAGAAGGCCCATTGTGTCTACGCCCCGTAGAAGGCCCATTGTTTGTACGGCCCTTAGAAGGCCCATTGTTTCTATGGCCCTTAGAAGGCCCATTGTTTCTACGGCCCGTAGGAGGCCCATGTTAACTATAGTAAATATGTAGCCCATTGTTAATGTGGCCTAGTTTTAAAAAATAGGTTATTCCGGCCAGTAGCAAACCGCGGAAAAAGAACTGCACTGAAATAAATAAACAAGACAACGGAAATAAATAAGCAAGCAACTTACGCTAGGCTATCACAGCTATTACACATATTACATCCACTGGGCATCAAAGTTCGCCACAAGTGCAAATATAGGGAACAAAGCAACATATAAACGCCGCAGCAAAACATGTCCAGAACTGAAACCACTTCAGAAGAGCTCAAGAAACAATATCCTGGGTACCCATAATGCTGGCAAGATGCTTAGCAAGCTTATTAACTTTCTCTTGTTTGGCGCTTAAATCCTCCAGCACTTGCTGTTGCACCTGAAAGTATGCATCTGAATTCTGCAGGGACTTCCTCAGTCCTTCGGCTTCCTGTCGCATAACATCTGATCGATGTCTTTCAACTTGAAGTTGAGACTCAAGAAGCTGAACTGATTTAGGCAGCGAGTTCGAAGAGCTGGTGCCAGCAGTAGTAGCCAGTAACTCGAACACTACATCAAGACATGACTTTGGGGTTGTCTCAGTGTCTTCAATATAGTTTTTATCAGCTTTCTTGGAGAACAACAGGGATGTCTCACTATCTTGAACCTAATCTGCATTACTTCCTTTACCTTTGCATAACGGGGTACTCTTCTCCAATATTTTATCCGCGTTCTAAAGGAGAAACAAACAAACACATCACATGTTTACAATGTAGTATATGAAACTCATTTTGGTAAACCAGTTCAGTAGTAAGGTGGACAGGATAACAACATGAAACAAACATATATCTATGTAGTATGGTCACTGTATGGTTTATATCATTCTAGTTCATGTTACCAAATCAAGATAGATACAGTTCGAATCATATCTATTTAAGACAAAGCAACATAGACAGAATATAAGTGTGGGAAACTACACAGCAATAACAACACTTGTAATGTGCATGGCATGAGAACATAACTGTTTATTCAATTGAAATTGAAATCAACATAGAGCAAGTTACAACAGCAAACACGTTAAAGAAACAGGTTTAAAACATACCTGTTGCGCCATTGGAGTTTCAATTGCATCCTTCAAATTTTAAATTAGTTGGTATGCGTAAATATAGTGATGCAAGAGCAAAGTAGTATGAACCATAGCTACGGAACCTGACTTGAGAACAATTCTTCTTCTACTTTAAGCATTGACTTGGGGTTCATAGTGGTGGTGCTCGTGCTTTGGGCACTGCAGTTGCCTTACTAACTGCTCGTGTTTGAGTGCTCTGTGGTGGAGACGGTGCTGTGTCAACGGGAACTGGGTTACTATCTGCTGGGATTGGGGTTAGAAGGGGTGTAGCTGGTTCTCTGTCCAACTGGGTAGGGGTACAATCTGTGGAGTCTGGGTTATGTGTGGTGGGGCTGGTTCTTGGGAAAGTACAACCGTGGTTCTATCTCCGTCGACAGGTAGCACGATCTTTTCTGAAGAGCATGTTTTTACTCCCACAGATACTGCCATCACCCCCTCCAATTGAAATGGCTGATAAACAAGAAAAGTAATTGAATATACAGACATTGTAAGATAGACAGGTGCAATGGTAGTAGGGAAGAAAACAGGGCATGAAATAATTCACATTTATGTTGTCTAACCAAACAGAATAGCAGGACATAATTTCAAATATATGATGGCTAATTAAACAGGATAGCATGACACAATTTCACATGTATGCTGGCTAACTAAACATGATAGAATGACATACTTCAAAATATGATGACTATGTAAACAAGATGACATGATATAACTATACGATGTGTCTATTAAAGTGGTTGGCATGCCATAAATCACAAACATGCCGTCGATGGAAACATGATGGCATGATATAATTCACGAATAGAATGACGTAATTCAAAATATGATGACTATGTGAATAGGATGAGATGATATAATTATATTATGTCTTTAGAAAATGGGTTGGCATGCCATAATTCAGATACATGCTGTCTATGTAAACACCATGGCATGATATAATTCAAATATATGATTTATATACTAAGGAAGTGAGCAGAGGGCAATCACATATATGATGTGTCAACTAAGGAGATGGCATTCAATATCGTGTATATGATGTAAAAACTAAGCATTGCAATACAACATATGCATGATATGAGTAATATAACCCTGCCAAGTTTGAGCATACACCTCAGGGGGATAATAGGACTGGTCATCTGCCTCTGAATCCTCCTCTGAAGAGCTATCTGTAACCAACAACATATCTGCTTCACCAGGTAGCATTGTTTGCTCTGAAGACCTTGTTTTCACTCCAGATTTCTCCATCACCAATTCAAATGGCTGATGCACAGGAAGAGCAGTTGAATATACAAACATTGTCGACAAAAGCAATCAGAAATACAAAAAAAGGATGGCATGATATAATTCACATATATGACGCTTCGCTAAACAGCATGGCATTGCATAATTCACATATATAATGCCTTGCAACAAGATAGCATTGCATAATTCACATATATAATGTCTTGCAAAAAGATGGCATTGCATAATTCACATATATGGTAATTAGACACTAAACAGGTGGCATTCACACAAATCATGTCTAAACTAAGAAAATGACATAGCAATGCAAGATACCATACGCACGATATGAGCAACATAACCCTGCCAAGTTAGAGCATGCACCTCGGGGGGGGGGGGGATAGGACTGATCATCTGTCTCTGAATCCTCCTCTGAGGAGCTATCCGTAACCAGCGAGATATGCACTTCGTCAGATAGCATAGTCTGCTCTGAAGACCTTGTTTTCACTCCAGAATTTTCCATCACCGTGTCAAATGGCTGATGCACACGAAGAGTAGTTGAATGTACTAACATTGTTGACAAATGTAATACGTAACGAAAAAAAGGATGACCTGATATAATTCACATATAAGATGACTGGCTAAGCAGGGTGGCATTGCAAAATTCACATATATGATGCCTGGCTAAACAAGATGGCATTGCATCATTCACATAAACGATGAATAAACTAAACAGATGGCATTCACACAAAGCATGTCTAAACTAAGAAGTTGACATATTTGATGTATAAAGTAAGCAACGCAAGGCACCATATGCATGATATAACCAACATCAGCATGCCAAGTTAGAGCAAAGACCTCATGGGGTAAATAGGAGTGGTCTTCTACTTCTGAATCCCCCTTAGAATAGTTATCTTCCTCTTGATTACGATCCGAAATGGGTGGAGGGGGGGGCTGCCTTTGCGCCCACCATGGAGCGACGTCTGCATGAAATTTTATTGCCACGCAAGGCTCGTCTCTTTTGTTCTAGATGTTCAGTTCCATTGTGTACAATAACTGACATGCATAGGAATAAAACATAGTGAGATTATGTAAGGAGTGCATGCACAAATCCAGAGTGATTGTAGCAAACTGTGGATAGACCCAAAACCAATGATAGTAGGCAGATAATAGCTTTAGTTAAAAAATACAGATAATGGCTCCTTTAATGTTTGTTTGCACCCAACATGAAACTCATAGTAGACACCCGAGATTAACCAGATAGTAGACAGATAGTACTGATTGCTGCCGCAATATGTACCCCACAACCATTTAAAAACTCAAGTTTCAGCATAAGTTTGGACCTGAGTCGGAGTCTAATAGGTGAACACGACGATAAAGTAGCATGTCATCCTATTAAGCGATGCATAACGTAAGCAGACACGAAAGAGTGCGACCTCTCTTGTGGACCCGCGTAGTCCTCAAGGTCATCTGCTCAGTTGATGATGGTAATGTAGTTGTCATGGCTGCCGGCGGCGGGGAAGAAGATCTGAGGCGGCGAAAAACAGTCTGGAGAGCGGATCCCTGCTGTGGTGAACCCTTCCGTCGTTGGAGCAGCTGGGCTGGGGTGGAACACAACACCGCAGGAGCAGGACAAACGACACAAGGTTTTGTTTGACACATAGCTGTAACAGAAGTAATTGTGTAAGGGCTTGTTCGAATTTGAGGATTCTAACAATGCAGGGATAGGAAATAGACAGGAATAGGATAGGAATGCACGTGCAAAACAGAGAATTTAAAAACACAGGATTTCTGCCAATCTGGGTGTTTGGTTCACAAGAATTGGAAGATCACAGGATGCAAAGAAGCATGGTGAGATTAAGTCAAACCACAAGAAGTGTACAACCTCTTTGGCGAAGCCATGTCGATCTCAGCGTGATTGGGTTGGCCGGTGAGGATGCTCCGGCAGACTTGGCTGTCGGAGGAGGGGAAGAAGATCTTAGGCGTCTGGAGATGGAGCCCGAGGTACTGCTCCGCTGTGATGGAGGGTTTCGTCGTTGGAGCAGCTCCGGTGAGTTGTACGACGCCGAGGCTGAAGCAGGACAAGAGAGACAACGTTAACCTGAGTGGAATTCTAATAGCATCTCCAATAGATGACGTAAAATACATAACCATATAGTGCTAGATCTATACACCAGCCGCTCATCTCTGCACTTAACTATCAAAACTGAATTTAACTGTCGAAACTGAATTTTGCTGTCGAAACTGAATTTTACTGTCGAAACTGAACGCACTAGAGGTGAGGCTACAAGTCAGTCGACTGACTTTTTCATCTCTGGTCAGTCGATTTTGCAGCCGTTGGATACGAAATCAAGGGCATGCAGTTCATCTTCAACCTCCACCCCCCTGAGCCGCCAGCCACCACCGGCCAAACAGCCGCCCCCTGCCGCCCGCAGCCGGCGGTGCGCCGCCCCGCCCGCCCCGAAAACACTCCGCACCGCCGGTCCGCCGCCGCCCCGGCCATCCCTCTAGCCCCCCTCGTGCCGAGCTTTTTCTCCAACGATCCCCATGCCACCGCCCCACCACCGCCAGCGACCACCGCCCCACCCTGAACCCTAAGATAGATAGTGGGGTACTTCTCCGGCGAGCCCCCTCCCCGCTGCGGCTGGTTCTTCCTTAACTCCGGCGAGCTCCCCCACCCCCTGAAAATCGACTGACCCAAAAGTCGATTCAGTCGACTGAAGTGTAGCTAAATCAGAGCAGCATCGCAAGCAAGAGCAAGAGCGAGAGCAGCAGCACGAGCAAGAGCAAGAGCAAGAGCAGACCAGGCAGGGGACCGAGAGCAAGAGCAGAGCAGCAGCGCGAGCGAGAGTTAAAGCAGCAGCAGCTCCTACTGATGTGGACGTCGCCGCCAAGGGAGCGACGCCGTGGAGGAAGTGGCCGGCGACGCCGCGGTGGATGGAGCCGCGCCGTGTCGGCTCGGGACCGAGCGCCGGCACCACGGTGAGATCGAATCAAGAAGAAAATGCGGCGATTAGTGGACAACCTCTTTGGTGGCGCCGATTAGGCTGCAGCTTCATCCAAGGAAACGGTAATGCTGATGCTCTTCCGGTGGTACAGGTGAAGACGGCGATGTGGGAATGGAGGTGGTGCGAAAGACGAGGGGAACGTCGGGGCAGCTCCTTGGAGGTGGAGGACGGGGTGGCTGAACCGGCGGGACGACCAGATCGACGACGGATCCTCATCCGGTACGGTGGATGAGGGACGTCAAGGTGTTGCTGTGGACGACGTCGTCGGGGAAGAGGCTCCGGCTGGGTGGCGGACGGAGGAGGGTGTGGGGCTTCGTGGGTTTTCCCGGCCTCGGTGTATGAATGGGTGGGCGGATGGGATGGGAGTGGGGAACCATGGCTTAGGGACGCGCTTGTCCGAAATGTGGGGTAAGTTACGAAAGTACCCCCACCGATTTGAGGCGGTTCTTTCGGTTTAGGGGTATCACGGGCATTTCGCGTGTTGGGATTTCACAGGAGATGGGAGTTTTCACGCGCGTTGTAATTTTGGAATAACAAGGCGCAGGTTGAGATGGAGGGAGTTGTCGGAGCACAACGAGACAAAGATATATCTTAAATATTTCGGGCTAACAAGGCGCGGGTTGAAGAGGAGGGAGTTTCGCAGGACGATAGACAGAGACGCTAGCTTGAAATTTCAGCATAACAAGGCGCAGCTTGAAATTTCGGGAGAACAAGCTTAACGTATACCCAAAAGAAAAAAAGACAATTTAGACTAGTATGATATACTACGTACAATGTGTTTAACACGCACAACACACACACAGACACCATTTAGACTAGTAAGGTACACGTGCATTGCACACATGAGATTTGGCAACCAAATTATGAATAAATACCACATTATAGCATGTAAGCTTTGAGTCATATATGCATGATGTAGATGTTCGTTTAATTCTTATAGTTCATTTCATTCAAAATCATCTAGTTTTTATAAGAAAGCTAATCCATTTTAAGATTCATGGAATTGTGCATTGTAAGGGATAAAGTAAAAACAAATCATGTAGAAAAACATTTGGGCAATTCTGATACGGAAGATTCTAGAACAAAGAAGAAGTGCTTGTGTTTTGAAGTTTGTGCATTATGCTTAAGTTCAACCATAGAGTCTTCTAGATTGTACATGTGGCAAAATCTGGTGGAATCTAGATGATATCCAACGGCCAGTAGTGCTCAAATTTGCCAGCTCTTTGCACCATCGGATTGGCCTCATCCAACGACCATCTTTCAAAGTTAAAGTTATCCATGAACGGATGCAATGTGGCCAAACGATGTCTGCCATCGGTATCTCAAATTCAAACCAGTCTGACCTTGTTCAATGTGTATACATTACAACATGCTCATTTCCAAACCACACCGCGCAGATCTCCGTTATATTCATAAATGCATGGGTTTCAAACACCATGATCTCTTATTCAAATATTTGAATTCAACTTTACATTGATTATGACCTCACCTAGTCTTTTACACCCACACATTGGTCTTCTCTTTATTGTACCACTAACTTCCTCTCGTGCATGCATGCACACACACTACCAGTCGGCATTATCCATCGCACACATGCAATATTTTTCTTCAGGTCGGTCTCCCATGAAGGCACACACACACACACATCCCCCTCTCCATCATATCGGGCATTCTTTATCTCTCACGTGCATGCGCGACGATCGATGTTCTATGTGTGTGTGTATATAGCTAGGTCTTTCATAGTTTTCCACATAAACCGATCAATCTATATATCTAGTGAGGTCTCACCCTCTTTCCCACGTCCACATCGATCAATCTATACCTCTCTATATAGGATTACATATATAGCTAATACACCCACATTAATTATATATCCAACGACCCCCTCTCATCATCCATACCTTCCGCTTCATCTCTCAGACGCGCGCACAATGGCGAAGACAGGGGGTAGCAAGGGCCCTGCCCCCCCAACATCACTATATGTCAAGGCTAATATGAATGTGATCATTAGACAATTGCTGGTAAAAATGGTTTAAGTTGATGAATTGGCCCTCCTCGTAAGGATTAGCAATGCTTGGCCCCCTAGCTCATGGGACATTTTTCATGGCTCCGCCACTGCGCGCAACAGCGCACGTTCTCACCCCCTCTCTCTAAATATCGATCTCACAGTTGCGCACTCCTTCATAGTCTCCCTCCACTCGGCCCCTCGCACCATCTTCTAGCCCCCCACCGGATTTTGCCACATGTACAATCTAGCAGACTCCATGGTTGAACTTAAGCATAATGCACAAATCTTAAAACAACAGTGGTTCTCCTTTGTTCTAGAATCTTCCGTATCATAACTGCCCAAACTTTTTTTCTAGTTGAATTGCCATTATTTGTTTTTACTTTATGCTTTACAACGCACAATTCCATGAATCATAAAATAGATTAAGGGCTTCTTTGATTCAAAGGATTCTCGAAGGAATTTTGGAGGATTCTAATCCTTAGGAATTTTTCCTATCTTGGTTGTTTGATTCGTAGGATTGTAAACCATAGGAATTTTTCCATATGATTCATTTGCACTAGATTTCATAGGAAACATCCCATCCACTCAAACCTCTTTGAAAGAATTCTGCGTTTTTTCTATGCACAATCAAACACTCGTACCATCCTGTAGGATTCAAGACGACATTCCACTCTAATCCCATGTTCTTCCTATTCCCGCGTTTTGGAAATCCTACGAATCAAAGAGGCCCTAGGTTTTTTATAAAAACTAATTGATTTTGAATGAGATGAACTATAAGAATTAAACGAAGGTCTACATCAGGCATATATGACTCAGAGCTTACATGCTACAGTGTGGTATTTATTCATAATTTGGTTGCAAAATCTGACGCGTGCAATGCACGTGTACCTTACTAGTACTTCGAGTATGTGCAAAACACAATGGCACGCTACACAGTGTCTCTCTTACAGTTCATGAAGCCACGTGGCACATGTGGAGGCGTTGTCGCGACATCCTTGTGTGGATTGATCACAGTGACGTGCTGCTGGTTCCAGAAGAATGTACTCGTCCTCCCTGAGCCGCACTGGCGGTACATGCACGAAGCGAAGATGTGCACGCACGCCACGCACGCACTCATTCCCTCGCACGCACACGCGGGTACACGGGCGGACGCAATTTTGTACCAAGATCCACCCCATGTGATAATTTGACGCGTGTAAAGTCCTTCACTTCATTGATGGTCAATTAATACAGCGCATGCAAATTGAGTGGACGTGAGGGCGGAAGAAAGACATTACTACTCCACTGCGCGCATGCGAGTAGTTAAATCATGGGTTGCTAGTAGTACTTCCATTGGTCTCCTTCGTATTTTGTGCCAATTTTTGACAGTAACATAATATTTACGCATCTGAGCAGTGTAGTCTACTTGAAATTTATGTTCCACTAAACTCATCGGGGGCCGTTTCGGGCCTCGAAACCAAAAACAATCAATTAATCTTTACCTTGTTCCCATCACATTCAAAAGTACTAGTGCTACAATTAAGTGCAAGCCTGCTCACACCTACCAGTACGTACCAAACCTGAACGTGTTCCCACTATGCAGGTTTTAGTAGTAGTGCTAGTACTTAGGTTATAAAAAGGGGAACTACCTAACCGAAAATTACTCTACCTTCCTCCTCATAAGTCCTCCTTCTTCATCCGTCCTTGCCATGGCCAGTGTGTAGAGCTCTAGGTCGAGAACTACTCGTAACAAGGGAGGGGCAACCAAGGCTGCGAAAAAAGAGAGAGGGCTCGCCGCCACGCAGAGACCTCGAAAGATCTCTCACGGGCAGGCGATGGCTCCCAGGAAGCGCCCTAGACGCGGAGGCGAACATGCCGAGCTGGCGGCGCTGGAGTCGTTATCCCTCGACGGCATGCCCAATCAGCTCAATAAGCACCTCAATAAGCAGAAGGAGTTCATCCACGGCTTGGTGGAGCTATTGAAGGAGAGCCTCGACGACATGCCCGCTGAGCTCAATGAGCAAGGGGAGTTGACCGCCGGCTTGGTGATGCTACTGAAGAAGAGCATTGCCTCGGAGAAGAAGGCGACCGGAGAAATCCTGCAACTTCAGGAGGACAAGGCGAAGCTCTGCCACGAGCTCGACCTGCTGAAGGAGGAGAACGCCGGCTGGAAGAAGCTGCATGAGAATAGTAGTTCCTCGATGAAGATGTTGCAGGCCCTCGTCATGGAACAGAAGGAGGAGTTGGCGAAGCTCCGCATCGAGCACCCGGCTGCTGTGAAGGTACGTAATGCGGCCGTGGAACAGATGATGAAGGCTCGCGTCGAGAAATCCCGCGTCATGGACACAATGATGAAGATGGCGGAGGAGACGCGCAAGGAGATGGAGGTCGTGGAGGCGATGAAGAAGCAGTTACGACTCCGCGGCCAGCAACCCTTCATGTAGTGAGAGCAGCGCCCCAGACTTGTGTGTGCGTCTTCCTTCTTTTTTTGGGGTGATAATCCTCCTTCTTCTTTTGCTCCTGTGTTTCTTATTTTGCTTCGGGTGTTTCGCCGCACGTGTCACCTTCTCTGCGAGGCATGAATAGAACAATGCTAAAAATGAGATGACTAGCAAATTAGATCATTCTTTATCGCCAATAGAACAATGCCTCTTGCTAGTAATATATAATAAGAGTAGAGAGTAGAGGATATGGCACTGGGCTGCCGTGTTTCGTGCTCCTCCGTCGTACTCCAGTGGAAAACTTGAGTATACCGCACGGTTCTTTGCTCCTCCTCAGGTCGTCGGCACATTTATACGAGCAGTCAAATCACAAGGCCCCGCCTTCCAGCAGTAATGAGCCGTCAAATCACAAAGGCCCTCGCCTCTCGTGAAAAGGACCAAGCTAGACTGCCCCGCCCTCTAGCCTTTTAAAAAATGTATACATTTGTACAGTAGTAGTATCGATGGATTGCGCCATGGAGCAAAACTAACAAGATGTAATTAAAGAAAAAAGGTGGTACATATAGAGAGCGCTCGTCGCCAAATTATGCATATACTATATGACACTACCCACTATGAAGGTACTAGTAACATAGACTAGTAACTAGTCTATGCTACTCTCCACTATGACCAGCCAAAGTCGAGGCGCGGATACCAACGAGGGCCTGGTTGTGTCTATACTTGGACAACTCACCCGACTGCATGCGCACCAGGCAGACGAAGCTCGTGTCGTGTTGGTGCCGTGTGCGGCCCGCACATTAACCAAAACCTCGCGCCTCCATCTTAGCCTCCGCGTTTTAAACTTCTCAATCTCAAGGCCAAGGAGCAACGTGAAACCTATGATAGAGCCAATCGGATGGTTGAGAACACTACAATTCGTAGCTACAGATGCGTGTGTGAGAGAGGACGAGTGCGTGCGTGCACCTCTTCTCAGAGTACAAGTGTATGTGGGTGGCATCGACCTAGGGAGCAGTGATGGTGCGTGCGAGAAGTCCTGAGAGATAGGTGTAATGCGTCTGAAAAAAAGACTAGTCTATAGCTCGCCACGAGGCTATTCCTTTCGAACGCCAAGCGTAAGATATGTATCCGACGGTGCCAGTTTTTGCACGTACAAACAGTAGAAAAAGAACTAGTACCATGGCATATGCTACACCACGGCCGAGAAAACGTGTCGACGTTACGCCATCCGGGAATAGTGCCGCACTTCGAAACTAGAACCGTCAATAAATTTTGAGCGCGTCTCGTCACATTCCAAATTACTACTACTACCACGCTATATTTAATTGCAAACCTGTTCACACCGATCACAACCTAAACGGTTTCCCACTTAGGAGCGTACTAGTAGTACTCGGTAATAACTACTACTATGCTAAGATGACTGCACATTCCTCCTCAACTCCTCATCCACAAAAAACAATCAAGTCAATCAAGCCATGGCCAACGTGAGTTCTGGGTCGAGAGATTTCCACGAGGGAGAGGTGAGCATCGAAGAGGAAGCACGAGAGATGTCCCGCCTCGCCGCGAAAGGAGCCGACATGTCCAGCCGCGCAATAGTAGCAGCACAGAGGTCCCGCCGCGCCGCCGAAGCAGCACAGAGGTCCCACCACGCCGTCGATGTAGTAGACTGGTCCGGCCACGCCGCGGAAGCAGCAGAGATGTCCCGTCGCGCCGCCAAAGCAGCACGGAGGTGCCGCCGCGCCACGGCGGCCTGGGAAAATTTCTCGCGGGTAGGCGAGGACTCTTACAGGCGCATGCGTGCGATGGTCCATAGCCAGATGGATCTGATCTCCGGCTGGGCGAGGTTGCAGGACGAGGCTACTGGCGTCATCCGGCAACTAGGGGAGGGCAATGCGAAGCTCCAGGGTGAGCGCGACCTGCTGAGGGCGAAGATCGCCGAAAGGGCGAAGCAGGCGGAAGAGACCGCTGCCTTGTTGCAGAGGACGGGTGTCATCGTCAAGAAACTTATGGATGAGAATGCCATGCTCCGCATCGAGTGCAAATGGCTGCTGGAGGAATCCGTGGATGCTGCCAAGCAGCGTATTAAGGACATGAAACTGATGAAAGAGATCATCGCCCGCCGCAAGAACTAGTCTCCGCGACCTGCAGCGCATAAAGAAAGTAGAGATCAGCGAGCTAGATCGTTGTATGCGTCTTCCTTCTTCTTTTGCCCTTGTGTATTTCGGGCGTAGCCGCATGTGGCTTTTTTAATTATCTTCCTAATTATGTAAGACAATTATTATCCACTCTCGTCGTACTTATATATATTCATCAGTCTTGCTATAAGTCGCAGTAGATGCTATATAGGTCCGTCGGATCTTACATCAAGATCCGTGCAAAATTTTCTTTTTTCTCTCTTAAATTTCAGTCGAGTGAGACATTGCCACGCCATTAAACAGAGGCTCGGGCGCCATTAATGGAGACCTTGGGAGAGAGGTGGACGACAGATGGAGGTCAAAGGGCTCTCCTCCCGATAAGCACAACACTTGTTCCAAAATGACTTTGTTGATTGTTAATGTGTGCGCCTTCGCAAATTGGACAGCAAAATTATCACAGCATGTTGGTGCCATGTCATGACACCAAGCCAAGTTTCATGATTTTCATGCGTGTTTCGGATTTAGAGGAATTAAAAAACCAAGTTCCAGCCGAGCCATGACGCCCAGATGTTTGAATTTCATTCCCATTTCTGGCATGGGACCTAGAAATTTACCCGAGGACACACATGTGATTTTTCAACCAGCTTTGGTGCACTGGAGCATGTGCTTGTATTTAAAATTTGAATTATGCACACAAAGGTGACACATTCCCTCTCAGAACCATGAGCCTTCTTGAGAGAAGCTCCGGTTTGCAAAAAGCTTATACCAAAACTTGTTCCTATTCTGCATTTTTTTACCACAACATGGTAGTACCATGACATGACACCATTCCAAGTTTCATGATTTTCAGGCATGTTTTGGATTTACAAGAATTTTAAAACCAAGCTTCTCAATGTTCTCGGCTGAACCACGATGCCCAGATGTTTGAATTTCATTCCCATTTCTTGCATGGGACCTAGAAATTCACCCGAGGACACACATGTGATTTTTCAGTCAACTTTGGTGCACGGGAGCATGTGCTTGTAGTTCAAATTTGAATTATGCACATTAAATGACCAGAAACTCAATTAATGTATAAAAAGGCCAAACGAACCCGGAATAATTCCAAAATTTAACAGGGCACTCATATAGTTGCATGTTGCCTCTTTAAAGAAAATCTGGGGGGATGCAGCGTATATTGTTTCACTCACAAAGGTATAAAGAAATAAAGAAATTAGCATACCTATTTAATTCTTGGGTTCTTATTATTTATGCCACTAGTTGTGTATCACTACTCAGTTTTGCCATTAGAAGTTACAACTACTCAAAAAATGCCATCGATCCGTGAGATGCCTGCTCAAAAATGCAATTAGATATCTAAAAAATGCCATCGTTAAGTTAGATGTTTGCTCAGAAATGCCATTAGACATTGTTATTTTCACGTCAAACCCGTTGACCATGTTACATGACAAAAATAAGCCGATTCTCACAATGATAAGTTAATGGTGTCCAGCACAACACACCCCTCAAATAAAACTAAGCAACCTGGAATTCTTTGACAAAACTAAGCACCCTGAAATTCTTTGACAACTAAACTGCTGGCTATATGATGTTGGCCATATATATTGTACGTATATAATGTCAAGAAATGAGTGGTAGTACTATACCAACTAAAAGATGAAATGTACGAAATATAACGAGAAGAAACATAACATAGTTCTGCTGGGGGCTCAGCACAACACACCCCTCAAATAAAACTAAGCACACCAGAAATTAAACTAAGCAACTAATCTGGTAGACACTGCATTGGAACCACCATGAGCAATGACACTGCCACCTTACTCGGAGTCCTCGTCCATGTCCTCAACTTCGTCCTTGTCCCTCTTCCTCTTGGGCGATACTTCTTTGCTTGAACCGCACCCTTGGCTCTTGCTCTTCATCCAACCCTTGTAGATATGGAAACAAAGGTAGCCATCCATTGCAACATAGTGGATGTGGTCTATATCTAGTACATTCCACTGCCACGCATGATGATGAAACGTGTACGGAGGTTTCTCTAGTTTACCGTACGAAGGATGAACCATGGCTGCTGCCAGGGTCAGCATTGAAGGCTGAGAGGAGGACACCAGGCTTTCCTTCTGGAGATTGAAGGGGTGGCCTACAACGAGGCCTATCCGACCCAGGATTTCCTTGTCGTTCCAAAAGTCTACAGTAACGAATTTGACTCGGCCGCCCTTGAGGAACTTCTTAAATTCCTCGCACTCAACGTCGGCATGGCATATGTGGTAGACCAAGCATAAGTCATGCACGCAAACCTTGATCACGGCGGGCTTCTTCTTCTCTGCCTCCTTTAGTTTCTTCTCGCTTCCCAGGACTGTGGTGTACTCAACATCTAGCCCAGCGACCCACTCATCATTTTGAGTTTTCGAACATGCGTTTGAAGCGAGCAAGGCATTCTTTCACCGTCGCGGAAGAACGGGTGTAGATGACGTCGAACTCATCGCCGGTGATGGTTCTAACCTTGTACTCACCGCCGATCATGGAGATTTGGGACGCCATGGATTTGGGAGGAGGGTTAGGATTAGTGGAACTACCGTAATGTGAAAGGACGGGACGACTAGGAGCGGTTTATCAATTGTAAAAATGTCGAGTGGGGGGACGCGTGCGAATGGCAGGGTAGTGGCTTGCCTGGTGGATAAATGGATTCATGCACAGTACTATGGGGGCCCAATTAGATGTCATGTCTACTCGACGCCCAATTAAATAGCTTTCGATGTCATGTCAAGCGTCGGGAAAATTACAGGTGATACGAAGCTTTCCATTCTCCCATGATACGGGCTTTCGAGAGCCCTTGGATCTGAGATCGAACGGTTGCATGGCATGGTTCTAGACCTATGGGTGAATATCCTATCCTGGAGGGTTATTCTGCAAATTTTTAGCAACTTACCATGCAACCGTTCGATCTCAGATCCAAGGGTTGCCAGCAGCCCGTATCATGGTCGCGCCTACCACGACCGTCGCCTCGCTCGCGCGGTCGCGCCCTTAGAGATTTAACACGGTCCGTTAGGCTATCTGATGTTGGCATGTCATACATAGTCATCACTTAGTCACTCATACAACAAGGTTAGCTATAAGGATGGCTATAAGAGTATTTTTTGTTTACTTCTCTCTATCTCTTTCTTCGTAGTATTTATTGTATTTGCCAAGGAGTGACCTCTTCCAATGAAATGGTGCTTAGATGAGGTGCTATGGGCATTAAATGGCTTAGCAACTCAAGTCCCCAATGCATAGGTGCTTAGTTTTTTGTTGCTAAGTTTGCTTCATCTAGGTACACGCGCTTATCATTGTTTCTTCCCGAGGTCACCAAACTAGTCTCTCTCTTCTTAATTAACTTGCCACATCAGACTTTATGCCTATGTGGCAGGCTTAGCACCTGTAGGATCAAGTACAATAGTGGGCTATAAGCCCGCTTTGCATGACATTTTTGCATATGTGGGGGAAAGAGGCAAGGAAAAAGTGGAGGAGTGGGCTCTCAAGCAAGAGCCAGCCTCTACATGCTGGAGCATCGGGAGAGGCACCTGTATGGAGGTGGTCAGGAATCGGGAGACTCACGCCGGTCGTAGCGCCGCAGTTAAAATGATAATGGCAAGTCAAATCACCGGACCCCACCTGTCCAGAAGTAACTCACTGTCAAATCACACAGCCCTACGTTTGCAGCAGCCCACTCCCTCATCTTCTCGCATCTCTGTCGAACCGACTAGGCGGAACTGCCCCGCCTACCGCGCGGGAAAAGCCCCGCCCTCGACTTTTAAATAGTACAGTACACTAATTTTGTATCCATGGATTGCGCCATGGAGCAAAGCCTCAAGAAAACGGCGATACACATGTATGGAGTATACAGCACGCCCGTCGCGTTCGCGTCGCACCCCAGACGGTCGGTCGGTCTGGCACGCCGCTCTCCGAATGGAACACGCGTCATATTGCGTTTGCACACACATGTGGGACCGCAATTGAGAACCGACCATAGGCACACTCCCCGGCCCCGCAAGTCGGGTGAGTTGATAGAAGAGAGAAACGAGCGATAGTACTGCTAGAGAAGTGTTGTAGGAGTGCATACGTTGGTACCTGGACGATCCCTGCAAGACATGGAAGATCAGTTCGTCCATGCATGTGACCAGACTCCAGCAGACACACCTGGATTGGCTATCGTCTACATATCATGCAGGCTGTGTTGTACACGGCTGTAGTTCTGGTGAGAAATCTAAAAAAAGGTTTCTTGTCATCTCGCAAAATTAGGTGTCATGTGCTTCGGATCACTGCCAGGGTTAAACAACGACAACTGAGTTGGGCTAGTCATTGGGGGCACATGCACGAAGACTACTCGGCTGCCATCTAGGTCAAGCCGGCTATGTTAATTAGGACATCTATCGACGGACCCCTTTTATATGAGTTAATCTTTAATTTGAGCTTTGATCATCGTCTAGTTTGTCCGTCGGGATTCATCTTGTCTCCTTTGGGCAGTGAGGTTATGATTTCTTGTCATGTGGCATTTTTTCGTGTTATATGTTATAATCCGGTGCTTCAGATCAAAATGACGACAACTGTGCCTCCGGGGCACGTGCATGAAGACTTCTCGACAGTAATTGCCGAGGTCAAGCCGGCTCCGGCCGGTAGACAAAAGAAAACTAGTACTCCACTATATAGGCAGGAGCCTCCGCGCTTGCTTGCTAGTGTTGCTCTCTTCACACTGTCTCGTCCTCTCCAGATCTAAACACGACAGCGGTGGCCACACTCTCTCTCTACTCACTGCTGGTCACAGATCCAGCCGGATCCTCTCCGCCGGGGAAGGTGAGAAGGTGCAACGTTCACGCGGTCGTCCTCGGCGACGGCTCTTACCCACTGCTGGCGTGTCCCGATCAGCGTGCCTTGCCGTTCTCTCCCAGGCATCCCTGGCGAGGGAGGGCCTCCCACCCCTTCTTCCTTGCTGCCGTAGTGTGGGAAGATCCAGCCTCCCGTCGCCCACCTAGCGACATCCCGACGACCCTCAGGTATAACTTCCTTCGAAACCGGCCTTGCTCTACTTCCCAAGCTCCTAACGTCGCTGCATTTGTATCTTTTACTATTTCTCAGGCCCCCTCGTGTAGATAGGATCGGTCGGCTGTTCAAAAACCACCTAATTTTTTTACTGTTAAGAGGTAAAACTAGTTCATGCACTCGAATCTAGTAGTACTTGGTTCAAACAAGGAAGAAAGGGGGTGGGGGATGGGGGAAGATTTGTTACCTGAATCTAGGACTTGGTCGAAAGAGGAAATAATGGGGGCGAAAAGTAGTAGAGACTGGCTATCCAACTAGTCTCTAGGTCTAGTAGGGAAATAAAGGGAATGCAGTACACACTCAATATAAACCCGATCTATTGGTTGAAAAAGGAAAGAAAGTGGGGACTGGGGGACAAGTCAACAGAGTAAGTCCAGCACTAGATTTGCTAGCCTCACACAGTATAAGGTGGCTATATACCGAACAAAAATGGGACCAACCCAGATATCCTCTTCTGATGTTTGTTGCCCCGAGCCGCTCTTCTGTAATGCCACTGGTAAAATGTAGCAGCCGCACTGTTAAAAGTAAGGACACATTAAACCAATGTTGTTTTCAATGTAATGCCTCCAGTAATATGAATCAATGGCACTTTTTTTCATGTCCTGCTAAATTTCCCATTAAGATAAGTTGCTTCTTTTCCTTAGAGATGCAACTGTCCTGGTCCGCCTACTCTCCAGGAGCTTCACGACCAACCTTGATGTTGCTCAATTTTATTGCAACTAATGAAGAAGAAGCTCTGTGGGTTTCGTTTTCTGATGGAAATGGAACCGGGGCTGGAGCCCTTTTCTTAAAAAAAAGAAGAAGCTGCTAGCTCATGGGACATTGCTTCATTTTAGGTGAATTGCACCAAAAGGTCCCATGAATTGAATCATCCATGTTGGTGACTGGTGTCATCCCTTCTACGATGGCGTTGACTGCAAATATGGTTCCCATCACGAGGTATGTTCCTTTTTGGTATGACCATTTGCCAAAGATCCTGCATGTTGATCCTGCTCTTGTGCTACTATTTTGGCACTGCCATGATAAAGCAGTAATGTTATTTTTTTGCACCTTAATCTAGTGGCACTATTAATTTGAGGCAATGTTTTGGCACCGCTAGTGCCACTGTTTTTTATATATCGAAAGAGGGAGTTCCCTCCGATTTCATTAAAGAAACCCAACCATAGAGAACCATTATCCGACAACATCTCAGTGTAAACGGGCAGTTATGCAACAACTACTAGAACGGACTGAGTACTAGCAGGAGACAAGTTCGCCACATAAGCTAGGCAGGTAGGGGGACGCAGCACCAGCTCGACCAAGTTTGGATTACAACCCAAATGCCACCACAGAAACATCAGGGGGAAGATAGGGACTGAAAGAGCCAGCTTCAGCATCCCAGTCTAAGCACCCCCGGCCTTCATCCTTGCGACGCACGGTACACCTCGTTTGCCACCTGCTCGACCCTAGTGTCACTGATAAAATGAAGTAATAATACAGTTAAAATAGAACGAGTGTCCTCTCTATCATTTCATTTCCAATGTAGATAAAGAAAGTGCTTCTCTTTGTTAATGTATGTTTCATCAACTAGTCCCATTGTTAATGTTTAAGCGTTTCTGCAAACCGGGGTGCTTAATTTTAGTTGATCTGCACAAAAAAAGAGATTTGAATCTCTCAAGGCCCCTCCTTGTACTACCGCTGTACACTGATGTTCATCACTGGCAGAAGGTGTATCGGGGAGACTTGGGTCGATTTCCAGTACGATGTAATATTTTCTTCTGTTTATTAGTGTATGTTTCATCAACTAGTGCCACTATAATGTAATCACGCCTTTTCATTATCTGTGCAAATAAGGTTATTCAGCTGCATTTTGGTGGAACTGCACAAATGTACAGATGGAACCGGCATATATGCAGAGTGCGAGGTGCCAAGTAAAAATTACCGACACCAACCCTGCTCCACCTAAACATTGGCATCCACCACCATCAGTGGGATGTGTGGCACTGACTGTGGACGGATCTTTCTCGGCAGCAAATCCTCTAACCAAATACTAGTAGCTTAGACTTAAAAATAATACTAATAGCTTATATTGGCAGTTTTCTAGGGGTGTACTCTTTTCTGAAAGAAGCACCAATCTATTTTTGTTTATTTGTACACAGTGTCACAACTTTGACCCAAAGGTCCAGAGCTATTTTAGGGTGATTGGCGTAGTACTTGGAGACTGATTGCAAGCATGTTTTTTATTAGTTGTCACACTGATTGTAAGCATGAGCAGATGTAAGTTTAGGTTAGTGCGAAGCTTAGCTTTAACCCTACCGACGCCGTTGAAACGAGGCGAGCGCCGAGGGAACCGTGGAGAACGGCGGGGAAGCGACGTCGCGCCATCCGGCCTCCTCTTGTGGTGGGAGAACGAATACTCCCGTGGCTCCG
Source organism: Triticum aestivum (assembly GCF_018294505.1). Taxonomy (NCBI): domain Eukaryota; kingdom Viridiplantae; phylum Streptophyta; class Magnoliopsida; order Poales; family Poaceae; genus Triticum; species Triticum aestivum. Next base: position 405,684,461 of record NC_057808.1, read on the forward strand.
GCTGGCTCTGCACCCTCATGAACGGCACACCGTACTCGATCGATTCGTTATCCTCTGGGTGCTCGACCTTCGACCTGTACGCCCACCACCTCTGCTTGACTTTCGCCTCGGGCGAATCTGTCTGCTCCATCGCCCAGAGGAGATACTCGATGAACTCGAAGGACTGCGGCGTGACTGCTGCTGAGGAGTACATCGCCGCCCTCATCGCCGTCGTCTCGCTCTTTCGCATACATTGCCACATGGCCCTCACCGTCCTTGAAATCTCCCACTCATTGTCAAACCAAGTAAGGATCTCCTTCAACCTGGCTAACTTTGCCTGGTCGCCACTGGTGATCTGCCTGATTCGCTGCTGCATCCCCTCCATAGATGTCCTTCTGAGTGGTCCGGTGCTAGCTTTGGAAGATGGGAGGAGAGACTATGGTCCTGCAATAGAGAAGAGGAAGAGGCGAGACGGTGGTTTTGGAATGGAGATGATGGAGAGGAGAGAGGGTGGTTTTCAAATGGAGAAGAGGGAGAGGCGAGACGGTGGTTTTGGAATGGAGATGATGGAGAGGAGAGGTTCCCCTGCCTTTCGGTCTCTGACAGGTGGGCCCCGCGCTTGGTGGGACCCATGTGTCAGTGTCTCAATGGCAGGATGGGCTACGTCAGGGGATCCTCGTCCGAGGAGAGAGGAGGTGGTTTTGCAATGGAGAAGAGGGAGAGACGAGACAGTGGTTTTGGAATGGAGATGATGGAGAGGAGAGGAGGTGGTTTTGCAATGGAGAAGAGGGAGAGGAGCGTGCGACAGCGATTTAGGATTGGACGAGAGGGTCGGCGTGCTGTGACTGGATCAAAATCAAAATCAATTTACCCTTCAATTAATAAATCGACCCCACATTAACTAGTCTCCCTTTTATTCTGGGTCATAATTGACCATGATTTTCACAAATAAAATATATGTTATACGTTGCAAAAATAATATAATTTGAAAGTACATTCAGATACGAACCAAACGATACAATTTTTCGTGACATGCATTCACATTTTGCTTGTCAAATACAGTATGTGGTCAAACTTACACCCAAAATACGCAAAACAAAAAAATACTTCCAAGACCAGCGCCGCTCTCCGCTCTTCTCCTCTTAAACCACCGCCGCTCCTCTCCTGTTTGAAAGTGCGTTATATCGACTAGAGGGGGGGGGGGGTGAATAGGCGATTTTTATGAATTCTTCACTGAGGAATTTGCTGGTGAGGAAATTCCTTAGCGAAGAACTACTTGCAGCGGAATAAGTACTCAAAAGTAAACATAACAGAACAAAAGCATGGTCATCATGACGAAATGAAGACAAGCATAGAGTACAGAAAGCGTAATCACAGGATAAAACAGGATGAAGACAAGCAGACTGAAGAAATTGAACTGAGGAAATTGAGAAAGTCTTCAGTCAAAGTCTTCAAACAGATATGAACAAGCTCACAACAACAGAAATGAGGAAATGAAAGAGTTGAGGAAATAGAACCAGTAAGCTTGGTGAAGACAATGATTTGGTAGACCAGTTCCAACTGTTGTCTCAGTTGTACATCTGGTTGGAGCGGCTAGGTATTCAAACCTGAGGACACACAGTCCCGGACACATAGTCCTCACCGTAATCTCCTTGAGCTAAGGTCACACAGACCTCACCCAATCACTCGTGGTAAGTCTTCAGGCGACTTCCAAACCTTCACAAACTCGGTCAGTCGGCGATCCACAATTTCCTCTTGGATGCTCTAGACCATGACGCCTAACCGTCTGGAAGAAGCACAATCTTCAAAGGTAACAAGCGTCGGATCCACGCAGGATCAATCTCTTCAGTGATGCTCAATCACTTTGGGTTTGTAGGTGTTTGGGTTTGGGTTTTCCTCACTCAATGATTTTCGCTCAAAGTCCGCGGAGGATGGGATGCTCTCAAATGACAAGTGTCAGTTTCTCTCGGAGCAGCCAACCAGCTAGTGGTTGTAGGGGGCGGCTATTTATAGCCTAGGGAGCAGCCCGACATGAGAAGACATAAATGCCCTTCAACGATATGACCGTTAGGTGGGTAGATATTTTGGGACAACTGGAGCGTAGCACAGCAACGGTCGGAAATTTGAGGTTCAAAATCCTCAGGGCTATCATGTTCCTCACTGTGTTGGCAATCCGCACTCGCGAATTCCTAACTCCTCAGTTAGAACAAATTCCTCAGCGACCAGAAGAACTTCATCTCTGTCACTGAAGAAATTGACTGAACTGTATGAGATTTCCAATGGCTTCACTCGAAGGGATTGGTAGGTGTAGGATTTTGAGTTGAGCATCACTTGGAATTTTTTCCTTAGTATTTCCTCGAACCCCTTTAACAGTACAGTGTTTCCTATGTTTCAAGAAAGAGAAAATGAAACTACGAAAACAAAAGTCTTCACGCTTCATGTTCCTCGAATGAATGCCAAGTCTTCAAGGTCACACCAATTTATTCACTTTCAAAGTCTTTAGAAAGTCTTCAGAAATCCAAAGTCTTCAATCGAAGAACTTCATTTTTAGGGGTCGACTTTCTCTGTAAATATCAAACTCCTCATAGACTTATGGACCTATGTACACTCACAAACGCATCAGGCCCTTAACCTATAAGTCTTCAATACACCAAAATCACTAAGGGGTACTAGATGCACTTACAATCTCTCCCTTTTGGTGATTTTTGACAATATAGGTTAAGTTTTCAACGGGGATAAACATATGAAGTGGAAATACTGATATTGAGGAATTTGATTGCAAGATATAGAAGAACTCCCCCTGAAGATGTGCATAGTGAGGAATTTGCTTTTGAAGCAATGCACACTTGAAGAGTAGAATCATGGAGATCTCCCCCTATATCTTGTAATTCATACACGCATTTGACATATAATATGAAGAATTTGAAATGCATGATGAAATATGGTGACTGATGTAGTTCAGCATGCGTGCATTAACATTAACGAGGAATAAGCATGCAGTAGAACACAGCAAAAGTATCAGGCCACCATAGAGTTTAAGTTTACAACTCGATCCAGCAAAGTCATCAAAAGAACGAGAGTTGTAACTTAGCAAAAAAACGCCCATATAAGATAGACCCGCTTGAAGACTAACTCAAATTTCTCCCCCTTTGTCATCGAATGACCAAAAGGATTGAAAATGAGGACTAACGGCCCTGAAGAATATCATGATGATGAAGGAGCGCCAGCGTTGTTGGGGTCATTTGTTGTTGTAGGGCCTGCCGCAGTGTCGTCCAAGTCTTCATGCTCGTCGGTGTCGCGCGATGAAGAATATGAGCTGGCCACCAAGGAAGGAACCTTGACCTTCTTGTATTTCTTCGGTGGAGGTCCTGACGAGTCAAAATCTTCCTTGAGACCATTTGCTTCAGATCTTTTTTACCATATACATGTGACAGAATAGCCCAGGTGCGACCGAAGACTTCATGGAGGTAGTAATGGTTTTTCTTCACTGCATTATGTGTAGCAGTCATGTTGTGAAGAATAGAACCAAACTGACGCTTAACCCATTTATGGTCTCGATCCACCTTCTGGTGAAGACTAAGAAGCAGCTCACGGTCAGTCATCACTCTTGGAGCAGTGGCTTGAGGATTTGGCTTGGATGCATTGGCAGCAGAATCATGAGTGACAGAGTCATCATTGGTGGAATAAGATCTTGCTTTATGAAACTGACCATCCAATGGACGAATGCCTTCATCAATAACAGTTGGTGCCTTGCCCTTTTCATCAGCGGAGGAATAGGTCCGCTTGAGGACTTCAATCGGGGGCAAGTAGCTGAGGTGATTTTGAAAAGCAACCTTGTAGTTGAGTGAAGACCTTGTTCTGAGGAATCTCATAATCCAAGGAGCATAAGGCTTTAGCTCAAACGGAGAGAGTGCGACATTGGCCAGAGTCCTCATGAAGAAATCATGATAGTTGACAGGGATGCCATGCATGATGTTGAATAGCAGATTCTTCATGATGCCAACGACTTCTTCATCATTCTAGTCATGGCCTTTGATGGGACTCATAGTCTTTGTCAGAATGCGATAGACTGTTCTTGGCACATAGAGCAATTCCCTCACGAGGAATTTGGTCCTTGGGGCTTGACCGGGCTTCAGAGGCTTCATAAGAACTTGCATATAATGGGCAATCAGCTCAGGCTCTTGGTACATGCAATGAGCTCCTTCAGGTGGAGGACTAATGGGCAGGGCGTGAAGTAATTCAGAGGCCGGTGCCTTATAGTGAGTGTTTTCGGTCATCCAGTCCAAAACCCAGGAGTTCACATCGTCAGCATCTCCTGTGATGTGCAGCGTTGCGTAGAATTGAAGAATGAGCTCTTCATTCCAATCAACTATGTCTGTGCAAAAGTTGAGGAGGCCTGCATCATGAAGCACACTGAGGACAGGTGAGAAGCATGGCAGTGATTCCATATCCACATGAGGAATATGCTCGTGGTCGAAGACTTTGTCCTTGTTGAAGAGCAGTGAAGAATAGAAGTTGGCCTGGCTGGCGGTCCAGAAGCGCTTCCTTCTAAGACGAGCAGAATCATAGGGATTATAGTCAGTGAAGAACACGTGCTCGCCGAAGAAGTCATCAACCTTGAATTTCTGCTTCTTTGAGAATGGATCCTTTGGCTTGGGCTGAGGAGTGTCAGCCAATTGCATTATCACCTCAGGAATCGCAATCTCAGGTTCCACGGGCTGAGGAATTTCAGCTGCTTCTTCAGTGACAGCCTGGGTCTTCAATTCTTCATTTACATTTTCATCAGCACTAGTGGCTGGAATTTCTTCATGGACAGATGGGGTTGCATGAGGTTCTTCAGATCCCATTTGTACTTCAGTAGCAACAGGGGACTGAGGAATTTGTTGAAGTGGTGTGAACAGAGGAGAGTTGGGGCGCTGACTTTCCCAAAAGTCATCATTCATCACTAGACTAGTGCTTCCAATGTCCACATCTTCTTCTTCTTCCAATTCTTCAACGCTGGCCTCTTCAGTAGTGAACTGAGGCATGGGCGAGGAGACAATTGGTGTTGAAGGGATTGCATCCACTTCAATTTCTTCATCCAACTGCTCTAACGAAGCAGCAGAAGGAATGTCGTCATCGGATTCACTTGGAATCACATAATCTTCATCAAAAGGAACAAGGTCCTTTGGTGGCATGGATGAGACTGGAATAGCGTCAATTGGGTTTGCAAAAGAGCTGGTCAAAGGCTTCATCTTCTTCGGAGCTGAAGAATCTGATGAAGTTGATGCCTTCCTTTTCTTCACAGCTGCACGCTCTGCGGCCTTGGTCTTCTTCACATCTGATGCAGATGGAAGGATCGGAGTTGGTGTAGGCGCAGAAGGAGCAGAGGAATTAGGTTGAATTTCTTCAGGCACAACTGATGCAGTTGCCCTAACTTCTTCATTTTCTTCAGGCACAACCATTGAAGCTTCAGTTGTCCTGACATTTTCTTCAGGCGCACCACTAGTGGATGCCCTGGCAATTTCTTCAGCGGCTGGAATGAAGTCATCAGCCCTGGTACTCTCATTTTCTTCAGCAGCCTGATTTTCATCAGCGGTGCTGGCATGTTCTTCTGTAGGCTGTGCATATGCTTCAGCCTGAGGAATTTCTTGTTGCGTTGGGGCTGCAACATTAGAGGTGAACTTTTCAGTCAACTTCACAAACCTGACTTTGGCTCCAAGCCAGCCAGCACGGTATGCGTCAAATTCATCATTAAGTTTCTTGATCTCTGATTGAATTGTGACAAGTTCTTCAGTTGCCATAGAGACAACGTTTTTCTTCAGGAAGCGCTCTTTCTTGTACTGCGCTTTCTTGATTTGCCTGGCCTTTTCAAATTTCCATTTCTCTTCTTGAATGAAGGCAGTCAGCATATGACTTTGGCCAGGTGTCAGCTTGAAATCAGGCATAGGAGTGTTAGGGTCCTTGTGCCAGAGATCAATGTAGTCAAGGATCAATTTTGGATCCAAAAGCAGAGGCACATTTGTGCCTTTGGCTCTAGCGGCCCTGAGTTGCCTGTCTCTGATGATTTCTGCAAGTTCTTCATCATTTGTCTTCAGCAGAGAGGGGCCAGTTGAAGAATTTGGTGCAGTTGAGGAACTAGCAGAAGCTTCTGAGGCAATAGAGATGCCTGTCGTCCTTTGGCACATGGCAAGATGCACAGGTGCTGAGGACTTGGTCGGAGCAGCTGAGGATCTTGGCGGAGGAGCTGAGGACTTGGAAGGAGCTGGAGCAGCATGAGGAGTTGGCCGTGAGGGCTTTGAAGAATCAGGCCGTGAGGGCATTGCTGAGGAACATGGCCGTGATGGCATTGAAGATGAAGCACTTGGCTTGTGAGCAGGCTTCTTTGGCATGGCCTTCTTTGGCTTGCTTGCAGAGGCCTCGGCAGTGGCAGCAGCAGCAACAGAGTCTTCATTGAATTTCCTCACTGCTTCTCTTGCTTGTCTGGCCAATTTGGCCTGGCGCTTGGCCCATTCATCAGGATAATCCTCACCATGCTTGAGGCTGGTAGGATCAGCTTCTTGGCCAGGTGCCAACGGAGGTCTTGGGCATGGAGGATTTAGAGCGAATTTCTTCATATATTTGGGAGTGACATATCTGTACTCCCTCCATTCCCGTGCCCATCTCCTCTCTATCCTTTGTATGCGCACCTTGTGCTAATTCTTGTCCTCCTTACCAAACTTGGCCTCATCAGGAGTGCAATAGTCCTTGTATATATCATCGGGGATCTCAAAAGCAGTATTGACCTCAGGCCTCTTTCCTCCCTTCTGTGGCTTCTTTCCATCAGCCATTTTCTTCAGCTGAGGAATTTGAACAATGGAATTCTCTGAAGATGTATGCAACTTTTCTTCGAGGAACGCTGCAAACAAGTTAGTTGATGAGAACCTAGTGATTCAGCAGCGGATATGAGTACCTGTGAACAGAGTATAGTTGCGAGGAATTTGGAGAGGTCATATGCGTTCTCAGAAGGTTTTTCAAAAAGAACAAGTTTGAGGAATTTGACCAGATGAGTCTTGAAGAATTTCACTAAGCATTCTTTATCTTCGGTTCCAGAGTTGTATAGATAAGAAATCCGCACAATTGAGGAATCTTGAAGAAAAATGTAGCTTAGAGAAACGAATCAAGAACAGATGATATGTGAGGTGTTTAGTGTGTGAAGAATTTGAAGAATAAACACCTTTGAAGATTTTGTAGAAAATAGTCGAATCAAAGAGGGTAGTAAAAGTAACTTTTAATTACCCTGGACGAAGAACACGACGAACTGAGAGGTGTAGATGTGAAGTTCGTCTGCTCAGATCTTCCACACCCTAAATCGGCCGAGGAAGACGGCTACGACGGCGGCGGAGTGAAGAAATCAGCAGCCGGCGCGAGTACGATGGCGACGAGGTCGAGGCAGTGAAGCTCTTCCTCACCGGCGACGATGAAGTAGCGGCGGAGCTAGGGTTTGCGAAGCTCGAGCGGGAGAGAGATCGAGCGGAGTGAAAGTGAAGTGAGGAAGGGGAGGGGTATATATAGCCGCGGTGAAAAACTGTTCGCCCGAAGAATTTGGACAAACGTGCCCCTGACCCTTCTCATTCGCTTGACATGTGTCACCCATGTACTGAGAAGTGGAGATCGTGTGAGATCGTGGGTGAATAGATAAGTATTTCGTGAAATGCAGAATGGTTTGAGTGGCAAAGCCGAAAATTTAGATAAGATAAGTTAGTTCCGTTCGCAAATTCTTCAGCTGACAAGGACACAGTGAAGATTTTGAACGAGTTTCAAATAGAATGCACATGAAGAATTTGTGAATAGATTGGGTTGAGTTTAGCATAGAGGGGGAAGGGTCCGATCACATTCACTTAGCAGAAAAAACAACTTGAAGAAATAGCAATAAGTGAATGCTGTAGAGGACATAAACTCATATATATATATAGCCAATGAAGAAAAACGACGGAATCAGTGAAGACAATGCAAAGTTGAAGAAAATGAACAATTGAGGAATTTCAAAACTGAGGAAAAACTCAAATTGAAGATTTTCAACTTTTGTGGTGGCGTGACCCACCGTATAAGAATGATGATTTCAGACACCGCGTACAATTGTCGTAGAGTTCTGAGAATCAAATTCTTCTTTAATTTCTTCACACTTTGAGTGTTATTCTTCATTGATTGAAGAAAAACGTTTCTTCATGTGTTGCACATCTAAGTCATCAATTTTGCATAAGTGTTAGGATGAGTGTCCTTTTCAAAGAACATTCGAAGATTCTAGGATATTTAGCTCACGTCGCAACTTGCTAAATCTCTTCTCATCCAAGGGCTTAGTGAAGATATCGGCTAGCTATTCTTCAGTCTTCACATGCTCAATAGAAATGTCGCCCTTCAACACATGATCACGAAGAAAATGATGACGAATCTGAATGTGCTTTGTCTTCGAGTGCTGAACTGGGTTGTGAGCAATCTTGATGGCACTCTCATTGTCACAGTAGAGAGGCGCATTCTTCACGTTGACGCCGTAGTCCTTGAGAGTTTGCTTCATCCATAGTAATTGAGCACAGCAAGAACCGGCAGCAATGTACTCAACTTCAGCAGTAGACAGTGATATGCAGTTCTGTTTCTTCGAGGACCAACAGACCAAAGATCGTCCGAGGAAATGGCATGTGCCAGATGTTGACTTGCGGTCCACACGATCACCAGCATAATCAGAGTCTGAATATCCAGTGAGATCAAAAGCCGAGCCCTTGGGGTACCATAATCCAAGTGTTGGTGTGTGAGCTAGATATCGAACAATATGCTTCACAGCCTTATGGTGTGATTCCTTCGGTCTAGCTTGAAATCGGGCACACATGCAAACACTAAGCATAATATCTAGCCTAGATGCACATAAGTACAATAAAGAACCAATTATGGAGCGGTATACCTTTTGATCAAAGTCAATACCATTTTCATCAGTGCATAGATGGCCATTTCTGGGCATAGGGATTTTGACGCCTTTGCAATCTTGCATGCCGAATCTCCTCAGTACATCCTTGAGGTATTTCTCCTGAGATATGAATATGCCATTGCGCTGTTGACGAATTTGAAGACCTAGAAAGAATTTCAACTCTCCCATCATAGACATTTGATATTCTTCACTCATCATATAGGCAAATTCATCACTGTAACGTTGGTCAGTACATCCAAAGATAATATCATCAACATATATTTGGCACACAAACAATTCACCATCATAAGATTTTGTGAAAAGAGTTGGGTCAAGTGAACCAGGTTTGAAGCCTTTCTTAATGAGGAATTCCTTCAAAGTATCATACCACGCCCGAGGGGCCTGCTTGAGGCCATAGAGAGCCTTATTGAGTCTGAGGACTTTGTCAGGATGCTTGGGATCTTCAAAACCTGGGGGTTGAGCAACATATACTTCTTCCTCAAGCTTACCATTGCGGAATGCACTTTTCACATCCATTTGATATAAAGTGATATCATGATGGTTAGCATAAGCAAGTAATATGCGAATAGCCTCAAGTCTGGCAACAGGTGCAAAAGTTTCATCGAAATCAATTCCTTCCACCTGTGTGTAGCCTTGAGTTACAAGCCGTGCCTTATTCCTCACCACAAGGCCATTTTCATCTTGCTTGTTGCGGTAGATCCACTTTGTGCCAATGATATTGTGCTTGCGTGGATCTGGACGTTTGACCAGTTCCCAGACGTTGTTGAGCTCGAACTGATGTAATTCTTCTTGCATAGCTTGAATCCACTCAGGCTCCAGAAATGCTTCATCTACCTTAGTGGGCTCTGTGATAGAGACAAAAGCAAAGTGCCCACAAAAGTTAGATAAATGTGAAGCTTTTGAGCGTGTGAGAGGACCTGGTGCTTCAATGTCATCGATGATTCTCTCAATTTGCACTTCGTTTGCAACGCGAGGATGAGCGGGTTGTCGTCGAGGAATTTGATCAGCATTTTCTTCAGGACCATTTTCCTCAGCACCATTTTCTTCAGGTGCATCAGCTCGACGTTCTTCATGTTCTGGAATGAATTCTTCAGCAGATTCTTCGGTAGGAATGACATCCTTAGTAGCCTTGAACTTGATAGATTCCTCAGGTGCTGGTTCATCTATCACAGAAGGTAGGTGCTCTCTTTGCGAGCCATCAATTTCATTGAACCGCACATCTACAGTTTCAACAACTTTGTGGTGCATGTTGTTGAAGACTCTGTAGGTGTGCGAGTCCTTTCCGTAACCAAGCATAAAACCCTCATGTGCTTTCGGTGCAAATTTAGAGTTGTGATGAGGATCTCTAATCCAACATTTAGCACCGAAGACTTTGAAATAACTCACATTGGGTTTCTTGAGGAGTTCATAGGCAGTCTTATTGAAAATTTGTGAAGATATACCCTGTTGGTGATGTGGCACGCAGTATCAATTGCCTCAATCCAGAAACGATGAGGCATCTTGTACTCATCAAGCATAGTGTGAGCCATCTCAACAGAGTCCTGTTCTTGCGCTCCACGACGCCATTCTGTTGAGGAGTATAAGTAGCAGATAACTCATGAGTAATACCAAGTCCATCAAGATAGTTATCAAGACCAGAATTCTTGAACTCAGTTCCATTGTCACTTCTGATGTGCTTGATCTTCACACCGAAGTTGGTTGAAGCCCTCAAGGAAAATCGTTTGAAGACTTCCTGCACCTCATGTTTATAAGTGATAATATGCACCCATGTGTAACGAGAGTAATCATCAACAATAACAAAGATATAGAGAGATGCATCATTTCTAACTGCAGAATAATGCACTACAAGAAATCTGTTAATACGTGACGGATCTAGTCCGTCACAGATTAGTGAAAAACTATCATGGGTGTCCATCCTTGACGGATTTGAAATCCGTCATGTATATCGCGTCGTAATTTGATATCGTACCAGTCATGACGGTTCTTGGCCGTCATGGATTTGCCCCAGGCCCAAGCCTTTGTGACGGAATACTCCGTCATGGACTAACGCCACGTAGGATTTTCAATTGACTAATTCGAATGATGTGGCTGCCTACGTGTATACTATTTTTCGTCACGAAATCCGTTATGGATTTAGGCAAAATTTAAAGGGCGGTTTAAATTTGCTTGAGCCCATTAGCCCATTTCTTTTGGCCAAAGTTTGACCCAGTATGTTTTTAACATAATGCGATACACAAATCCTAATGCCAATTTTGGCCCAACAAAAAATATTTGCATGGTGTGAAACATTACAAAGTTTATCACATCCATCTGTAAAAATCTACAACATAGCAGTTTCAAAAATCCTCTACAAAATGATAACATACAACATAGGTTGAGAAAATACATCACACAACAGAGGTATATATGAACCAATACAATCCATTTTACATCAACAGAACGCATAAACTATTTTTTTTGAGAAAGAATGACAGTGGGAGAGGCTCCCACTGACTTTGTATTACTCACAAGGGAACAATTACATATGTGTTACAAAGGGTTTTTTGGCCCCCCGGCCATGCAAGCTATCCACGGTCCTAGTGACCCAAATTTACAATGTAATTAGACAGGAAGGGATGAAGTTCCTCTCGGCAGTTATGTGTTAGCAGCTCCAAGAGATGCTTGAATCTAGCCAGCCATGCTCCATAAGAGTGCTGAATCCCTCTAAAGTGTTGATTGTTTCTCTCCATCCAAAGACTCCAAGCAGCCAAAAGAAAAATATCCATGAAAAGAGGTTGTCTCCAATTATCCCTACCCCCACGCAGAAGAGCCAGTCTGTTGTCATCTATCGGCCATGTCATTCCAACTACATCCCAGCAGCGTTGACTAAAGGGGCAATTGAAGAACAGATGTTCCACCGTTTCCTCTGGAGGGTTTTGACAGAACATGCATGCATAGTTGCCCCCCACAACAACAAAATGTCTGCGTTTGAGCATATTCCTGGTATTCAGACAATCAACTAGGAGTAGCCACCCAAACATCTTGAATTTGATCGGGCTTTTAGCTTTCCAGAGCCATCCAAACGCCTCATATGCTACAACCTGTTTGTAGCAGTGGTTATAGAACTTCTTGGACGAGAAATGCCCGAGCGTGCATTCCCAGACGTCACAGCGATCGGCAGCCATCCGATTTTGTGGCAACCCCTCCTGGATCTCTTTGATTTCCTCCCTCGCCTGGATCGAGAGAGGTAGACTAAAAATCGTGGCTGGGTCGGTTGCAGTAAGAACCTTAGCAATGGAGTCGTCCTCATTCAAGCAAAATGAAAAGGCTCGTGGGTATATGTCCATTATTGGGGAATCCTGAGTATTATCAAACCAAACATCTTTCCAGAACAAAGCACTAGAGCCATCCCCGGGGGTGACTTTAGTGATCCCTCGGAAGATCCCACTGAGTTGCATGACGTCCTTCCACTAGAAAGAGCCCACCGCCTCAGATGCATGTGGTATCCTGTTTCTGTAGTAGGCATCCCAAACAAGCTCCACCCAGGGAACATCTTCGTGATTATAGAATTTGAATAGATGTTTTAAGAGGAGGGCTGTATTCTGTGTTTTAATATCAATAACACCAAGGCCTCCGCAGCGTTTTGGGCGGCAGACAAGTTCCCAGGCCGCGAGAGAGTTATTCTTGACCCCATCGTCAGAGTTTTTAGCCCAGAGGCAATATCTACGCAACTTGTCTAGATGTTCAATCACCTTTGGGTGCATTTTGATTGTGCACATTGCATATATCAGCTTCGAAGTCACAACTGAATTGACCAAGGTCAGTTTAGCCCCGGATGACATCAGTGATAGCGCAGTGGATGTCTTCCGCTCAACTGCATGAACCAGCGGCATAAGATCAAGGACACTAGGCCTCGTCGTGCCCATTGGCAGGCCGAGGTATGTGAAGGGCATGGAACCAACAGAGCAACCAAAAACCCCAGCTAGTTCACAAGCACGGCGGTGATCAATGTTAAGGGGTATAAGAGTTGATTTCTGAAAATTGATCTTCAGCCCAATGGAAGTAGCATAATCTTCTAGGATAGCTTTCATACGGGCAGCCTGCATGGGACATGCCTGCATAACTAAAATCGTGTCGTTAGCGTATTGGACAATAGGGAAGTCACCCTCCCTATCACGAGGGAGAGGAAGATCAATCAGTCCTCGAGTAAAAGCATCGTTAACTGCTGCTTGGAGGAGATCAGCCGCAAGGACAAAGATCAACGGTGAGAGAGGGTCCCCCTGGCGCACTCCACACTTATAGTTGAATTTTCGACCAGGGACTCCATTAAGGAGTACAGAAGAAACCCCCGAGCCAAAGATCGTTTTCATCCATCCAAGTCATTTGTCATCAAAACCCATGTGCTTCATAATTGCCATCATGGGGGCGTGCCCAATAGTGTCAAACGCCTTGGCAAAGTCTAATTTGAGGAGGATGTTTTCCCTCGCTGAAGTATGGCATTGATGGATGTATTCAAACGACCACGCCAGGCAATCTTGGATTGTCCTCCCTTTGAGGAAACCGTACTGATTTCTGTGAATGATCTTGAGGATGACTTTCTGTAGCCGATTAGCCAAGATCTTAGTGATGATTTTCAGACAACAATTCAATAAAGTAATTGGTCTATAATCATTTGCAGTTTCTGGAGAAGAGTTCTTTGGGATCAAGGTGATGTACCCCTCACTAATACTGGTTATATCTAGTCCTCCGGCATGAAATGCATGGCACAGCTCATAGAAGTCCGACTTGATGATCTGCCAGCAGCTCTTAAGGAAACAACCATTAAAACCATCAGGACCCGGAGCCCGATCACTCGGCATTTCCCTAATAACAGTGTCAATCTCTTCATTGGAAAAAGGTGCCGACAAGTGCTCCAGTCCCTCAATCCGACGGATGATTCTGGAAAGATCAAAACGCATGTGAGTGGATTTAGAAGAACCCAAACGTTCCTTATAGGTTTTGAACAACACCCCTTCCTTGCCAACATGGTCATGTATTTCCACATCGCCATCACGAAGCATGGCGATAGAGTTGTGTCTATATCTCTCCGTGGCCAGGGATTGAAAGAGTTTGGTATTTTCATCCGCAAACCTGAAGTATCTGATCGTGCATCTTTTCCTCCAGTATTCATTCTGAAACTGTAACAATGTCTGCAAGTGATCAAAATTTTCCGGAAGTTTGATTCCTGGATAAATAGAGGTCTTTTGTCCTCGAGATTATCCATCGTAGCTAAGGATTCATTACTGTTCTGGATTATGATTTTCAGCTTTGAGATATCCCTGCTCCATCTCTTGAGATCATACCTCAGAATTTTCTGTTTTTTACAAATGCGGGCGGCAGCGTTCGGGGCATGGCATGCCTTGGACCAGGAGGTGGCAACCACGTCCATAAACCCAGAATGGTTAATCCAAAAATTCTCAAAACGAAAGAGTTTGGACTTGGGGATAGTGGACTCAATGGTAACCACACATGGGATATGATCAGACACCGGTTTTCCCAATGGCAAGACCATTGTGTTTGGGAACGAGGTGGTCCAGCAAGAGGACGAAAAGAACCAATCAAGCTGTTCAAGTAAGGGGTCGTCTTGCATATTACTCCAGGTATATGTTCGGCCCTTCACAGGTAACTCCATCAGAGACCGCGCTCGAATGATTTCATTAAAAAGCAACATGTCCGCCGCGTCACCCCCAGGTTTGTTTCTGTTATTCGTGGAACGAATAAAGTTGAAATCTCCAAGGATCAACCAGTTCTCATCGTCAGGTATATGTAGGTCAAATAACCAATTAGTAAAATCCACCCGACGCTGACCAGAACATGGACCATATACATTGATCAATTTCCACGAATCACTGGACTGTGTAGCACTCTATCCAATATTACCTAGCATATTTACAAGAATATTAGATATTTGGAGATATGAATGGATAGTAGAAATAAGAGAATTGCAACAAAAATAAAAAAATGAATTACATGATGTCCAGAATTCCTAAATCTTATAGTGCCTACAAATGGAGTATAAAACAAGAGTAAACATGTGGTTTCTTAAAATTAATACAAAGAAAAGTGTGTCAAATGAAATTCAAATGACAAAGTGAAAAAATACACATCACAGAGCTCCAAGTACTATAGCAGCAGTAGTTGAGGCCATATAAACCCGCCAACGAAATGGCATATCACTAACAAACAATATCCCCCCATGATGTGTAAACTTGTTGACACGTGAACATTTGAAGTTTATGTCATCCGGGTCGACGAGCAGCGGCAATGTTTATCTTGCAACTACATCTCAAAGGGCTAACAAATAGTAAACAATACTTGCCTGCCAAGTGAACTTCAAATGGCATGGAAAATTTCACCAAAGAATATGATACAGTTTCCTTGAGAGATCTCCCGCACTTAGTTTTATTCATGGAACATTAAGCTATGTATTTGTTATTAGATGAAAAATCAAAATTTGTAAGGTAATGGACTATGAAACTTGAAAATACTTGATAAACAATGAAATAATAGATAGGGAAGTGCAGCTTGAAATGATCATGCATCGTTTATATTCATTCATGATATACAGAAAAGCTTTTCTATCATAAACCCATTGATTTTATTATCCGTGTTACTTCTGTGCATAACAATTTTATATGCTACCCACGTGACCAACATAGTACTATTATTTATAACAAAAAACAATAATGAAACGAAATGAACCAGTATATATATTTATACAAGGTGGCAGCAGTAGAAACAAGCCTTGCTCCTACTTCGCGAATCGGACTACAAATTTAGTCTGATGCACGGATATATAGGTACTTTCAGAATACAAATTTGAAGTAGGAGCAAGGCTTGCACGAACCAGTATATATATTTATACAAAGTGGCAGCAGTAGGAAGAAGGCTTGCACGAATCAGACTACAAATTTAGTCTATATATATCTTAAACATTACTTCACGTTAATGAAGGTACAAGCTGAATCAGAACACATGTAAAAGCAATCACGGATATAGGTACAGATGCTAAAACCTTCCAGGACACAAGTGAGAAGATAAATTGGATTTTCTTATATAACTTCAAGGTCTAGAAATGCACAAAGATATTCAGTGGTGGACATTGTGAAGACAATACTATTTTATGTCTAAATTTACGAAATGAACAATATGATTGTGTTAGGTAGTTGTCAAGCATGTCTTACCATCAATGTTGTGTGCATTCAGGCATTCTAGAGTTCCTATATTTATGCCAACTACTGGACTGTAACTTCGACCAATTTTTCCAACATAACCGGTGTGCTCTCTGCTCTTTGCGCTATCCTTACTCCCTTTCACTTCCAAAAATATCAGAATAAGTGAGCATGGATATAGAGTTGTTTGCCAACATTCAGTTCGTTCACAGCCATGTTTGTAAGGCAACAAAACAAAGATGTATTTTGTATGCCCATAGTTTTACCCAAGTTTCAGCCATGAGATGAAGTTCCTCCCTGAAAACCAGCTAAGGCCTTGTAGAACTTACTACAACTGGATCAGAGAAGCACACGATCTCACTTTAAGGAAGAGACATAATAACTTATCTCAGATGACCCAGGCATGCAGAGGCGAGTAGTGGGCGCCTGTCCAACGCTTCAGTCCATGCATGTTAGGCCGCGGTCGGGGTTAGCGGAACCCACTGTTGATTCCACGCCGCCGTCAGGGAGGAAGAAGCAGAGGCCAGAGGTTGGCCGCACCGCTGCGATCCAGTATGTGTGTGTGAGATGTATGCCAATCAATCAAAGGAACTTGTTAAATACACACAAAAAATTAATCTGATCATGTTTCAGTGGTTTGTCATGTCATGTTCAGATTCAGAATAAGCTAATAGAACCCTGCACAGCAAGAAACTAAACTTGCTTATGGAAATATCTCCTTAAGTTATAGTGTTAACCATCAAGATTTTTTAACATTTGTGAAGCACGTCTGTACATTGAGAAAGTAAGATTAATAGCAAATCGAATAGCAGGAAATGAAAACAAGTACAGCTCTAGCAGTCTACCGATATGGCGCTCTTGTTGCATTGAAATTTTATTCAGATGTTTCAAAATACAATTTCTTTTTTGTTCCGTGTGCAAATATTTCTTTTGGGGGCGTTCAATTTTGCTCCAAAGATACCGACTAACCTAGACTCAAATGTTTGCCTACTCGGTTTCAGATCGATCCCCTCAACCTGTTCTATTCTATTCTAGCTGTAGAATTAGGTAGCCACAGACCAAAATCAATGAAGATACTGATTCGTGGAAATTATCTTGGGGTAAAAGACGAACTGACCAAGAAGCTATGAGATTAGTCCAAAGAAAAATGAAAAAAACAAGACCAAGTGGATCTTGAGTTTCGGTGTATGGGGCGGGCGGGAGATCAGACCTCATGGACGGGGAAGGAAACGGTGATGCCGCTGCGCTGCTGCCTCCAGTGAGCCGTGCCGTAGGCCACCGCATGGCCACTCCGCTCCGACAAGCCCGCGTCGGGTTTGACCTCCATGCCAGATCAGCACAAAGGTTTGCAAAGATAAGAGATCCTTCGCTGCAAAAGATAGTAGATGTGCTAGTGCGTCCTTACCAACAGAGGGAGAAAGAATCATGGGAGCCCATCCAGATCCAGTACAGAGAGGGACGGGAATTTCCTCCACTTCCAGGCGTGCTCCGGTTGGTTCCGATGGAGGAGCAGGAGCTGGACGACGGGCAGGAGTAGGACGGCGGCGGTGCAAAGGAGGAGGATACAGTGACGCGGCGCGGGCAGGAAGTCGCTAACTAGAGAGGGCCAAGATGGGGGCGGCGGCGGAGGAGGAGAAAGAGTGGGAGTGTCTCTAGGGTTAGGTTTTATATACGGGGAATGGTTTAGGGCTTCAAGTGGGCTTAGGTGGGCTTGCGGGCTGTACCAGTCTGTCCATGATGGTTTTCGAATCTGTCACCGCAAATCCGTCATGTATTAACCCATTTCTTGTAGTGATGGTTAGGGCCAAAGAGATCCATATGAAGCAATTCAAATGGTCGAGCGGTAGTCATGATAGTCTTCGCTGAATGCTTGGCCTTGGTCATCTTTCCAGCTTCACAGGCTTCGCACAAGTGATCCTTGAGGAATTTGACATTCTCAATGCCAATGACATGCTTCTTCTTCGCAAGCGTGTGAAAATTCCTCATGCCTGCATGACCAAATCGTCGATGCCATAGCCAACTTTCCGAAGCTTTTGCAAGTAGGCATACGGCTGGTTGTGGTCCTGTAGAGAAATCAACAATATACAAGTCTCCTCTCCTAAAGCCTTCGAAGACTTTGGAATGGTCAGCTTCCATAATCACAACACAACGATACTTGCCAAAGACAACAACCATATCAAGATCACAAAGCATTGAGACAGACATGAGATTGTATCCTAAGGACTCGACAAGCATGACTTTGTCCATGTGCCGATCCTTTGAGATAGCAACCTTACCTAGACCCAATACCTGACTTTTGCCTTTGTCAGCGAAGATGATATGCTTCAGATGCGATGGAGATAAGGGAGCATCCATCAATAGATTCTTGTCACCAGTCATGTGATTTGTACATCCACTATCGAGGACCCACTCATTTGCTTTGGGTTGATCATCCTGCAGATGAATTAGTGCAACTTACGAACTCATATACTTCATCAGCGAAGAATATGACATCAATTTCATCAGATCAATTTCATCAAGCAATAGAACAGATAAAGCAATATGAGGACGTGAGAAATGAAAGTTCATTTTTTCATGATTAGCCAGCGTCCTTTCAGGCAATTTCAGGTCTCCAGCAAGTTCTTCAGACGTTTGAGCACGTCTGGAGACTTGACCCTGCATAAGAGATTAGTTCTTTTTCTTCACCACCCACATCTGAAGGGGTGGTAAAGAGTTCATCACTCTGCGAGCTCCATATGAGAAAGGTGGCATAGAAGCCAATCCAATTCGTTTCACATAAGAGGAGTTAGGATAAGCATATGAATAAACAGAGAAATTCTTCGAGGACTTATGAACATAATGATTAGAAGAATAATGGTCATATTCATAGCCCTTAGCTCTTGCCTGCGAAACAGAGGGGTTAGCACGATGATGATAATATGAGGATTTTGATCCTTTTGAGAAATTTGATCCACGTGAGGAATTTGGTCCATATGAGGACTTGGATTCATATGAAGAATTTGGTCCATATGAAGAGTTTGATCTGGGGTTCCTATTCTTCACTGGTGGTGTCATGAGGACATTCACTTGAAGACTTTCAAGGCACCTTTTGGGAACCCAGATTTCTTCATAGGGAAACCATTCCTGCAGTTAGTGCCAACATATCTAGCAAATACTTCACCATTCTGACTTTTGAACAGTTTATAGTTGGAGTCAAAAGACTCATCAGAAGAATGAGGAGATTCACATGTAAAGCCAGATAAATTGGATGGATCAACTGGAGGTCCCTTTGCAGCAACCCATGAGGTTTTTGGGGTACTACTCAGGCTTCCAATATGTACCATCAGCATTGAGTTTCCTCTCAAAGGCAATACCCTCTTTCCTAGGGTTCCTGTTGAGGATCTGCTTTTTAAGCACATCACAAAAAGTCTGATGCCCTTTGAGGCTTTTGTACATGGCTGTCATGTACAATTCCTTCAGCCCTGCATCATCAGTGATACTAGCAATGTCCTTAGATGAGGAATTAGTGACAGTAGAGACATGTGAAGAATTTGTAGCACACGAAACATTTGAACATTCAGGAGAAGAATTAGCAGATTCACGTTCAATGCATTTCAAACATGGAGGAACAAATTCTTCCTGTGAAGCACTGATATGTTGAGCAAGTAATGAATCGCGCTCCTTTTGAAGATCTTCATAAGTCAATCTTAGCTTTTTAAGATCTTGCTTTCTCTGAAGAAATTCATAAGAAAGCTTCTCATGATCAGATAAGAGAGTGTTATGATGACCTTGAAGGTTGTCAAACCAAGAGTGAAGTCTCTGAAGATTTTTAGTTAAGGTTTTAGTGCGATCCATTTCTTCACCCAACATATCATCACTTTTGTCTAGCATATTTTGAACCTTTTGAAAAGCCTTTTGTTGTTTCACAGCAATCTTAGCAAGTTTAGAGTAGCTGGGCTTGAGGTTTTCATCAGATTCATTCTCACTTGATTCAGAGGAGGTATATTTGAGTACCTTGGCACCCTTTGCCATGAAGCAATAGGTGGGAGCGTAGTCATCATTGGCTTCATCAGCCTTGTTAGTGGAGCCATTTTCTTCAGAGTTGAAGATAGACTTGCTGATGAATGCAGTAGCGAGGAGCTAGACTCACCACACCAGACTCGGACTCCTCAGATGCCTCCTTTTCTTCATGTTCCTCAGATTCAGCCTCAGAGTCCATTTCCTTGCCAATGAATGCCCGAGCCTTCTTGGAGCTGCTCTTCTTGTGAGACGAAGACTTCGAGGATTTTGATGATGAAGACTTTGAAGATTTCTTCTTCTTCTTCGCATCATCAGAACTGTAATCCTTGTATTTCTTCTTCTTTGGTTCCTTTTCCCACTGAGGACAATCTTGAATGTAGTGATCAGGTTTCTTGCACTTGTGGCATAGCCTCTTCTTGTAGTCACTGGATGAGGAATCATTGCTCCTTGAGGATTTTCCAAAGGGACCACGTCTTGAGAACCTCTGGAATTTCTTCACGAGCAGTGCTAGCTCCTGGCTCAGTTATTCAGGATCACCAAGGCTACTACCAGAATCTTCACCTTCAGATTCAGAGACAGCCTTGGCCTTCAGGGCACGTGGTCTGCCATAGCTCGAACCATAGAGATCTCTCTTTTCAGCAAGCTGGAACTCATGAGTGTTTAGCCTCTCAAGAATATCAGCGGGATCAAGTGACTTGTAATCAGCACGTTCTTGTATCATCAATGCCAGAGTATCAAATGAGGAATCAAGCGATCTCAGCAATTTCTTCACCACCTCATGGTCGGTGATGTCAGTGGCACCAAGTGCTTGAAGCTCATTTGAGATGTCAGTGAGGTGATCGAAGGTTTGCTGAACATTTTCATTGTCGAGTCTTTTGAAGCGGTTGAAGAGATTGCGAAGAACGTCAACACGAGAGTCACGTTGAGTTGAGACTCCTTCATTCACTTTGGACAGCCTATCCCAGATAAGCTTACAAGTTTCCAAAGCACTCACTCTTCCATACTGCCCTTTGCTCAGATGGCCACATATGATGTTCTTCGCTTGAGAATCGAGTTGCTTGAATCTCTTCACATCAGTAGCGTTCTGAGAAGGTGTGAATGGGGGAACACCATTTTCCACAACATACCAGAGATCGTTATCAATTGCCTCAAGATGCATACGCATCTTATTCTTCCAGTAAGGGTAGTCCGTCCCATTGAAGGTAGGACACCCAGCAGAGACCTTGATCATACCTGCGGTCGACATAACTAAAACTCCAGGCGGTTAAACCAAAATCACACAGAACAAGGGAGTACCTTGCTCTGATACCAATTGAAAGTGTGTTATATCGACTAGAGGAGGGCTGAATAGGCGATTTTTATGAATTCTTCACTGAGGAATTTGCGGGTGAGGAAATTCCTTAGCGAAGAACTACTTGCAGCGGAATAAGTACTCAAAAGTAAACATAACAGAACACAAGCATGGTCATCATGACGAAATGAAGACAAGCACAGAGTACAGAAAGCGTAATCACAGGATAAAACAGGATGAAGACAAGCAGACTGAAGAAATTGAACTGAGGAAATTGAGAAAGTCTTCAGTCAAAGTCTTCAAACAGATATGAACAAGCTCACAACAACAGAAATGAGGAAATGAAAGAGTTGAGGAAATAGAACCAGTAAGCTTGGTGAAGACAATGATTTGGTAGACCAGCTCCAACTGTTGTCTCAGTTGTACATCTGGTTGGAGCGGCTAGGTATTCAAACCTGAGGACACACAGTCCTCACCGTATTCTCCTTGAGCTAAGGTCATATAGATCTTGCCCAATCACTCGTGGTAAGTCTTCAGGCGACTTCCAAACCTTCACAAACTCGGTCACTCGGCGATCCACAATTTCCTCTTGGATGCTCTAGACCATGACGCCTAACCGTCTGGAAGAAGCACAGTCTTCAAATGTAACAAGTGTCGGATCCACGCAGGATCAATCTCTTCAGTGATGCTCAGTCACTTTGGGTTTGTAGGTGTTTGGGTTTGGGTTTTCCTCACTCGATGATTTTCGCTCAAAGTCCTCGGAGGATGGGATGCTCTCAAATGACAAGTGTCAGTTTCTCTCGGAACAGCCAACCAGCTAGTGGTTGTAGGGGGTGGCTATTTATAGCCTAGGGAGCAGCCCGACATGATAAGACATAAATGCCCTTCAATGATATGACCGTTAGGTGGGTAGATATTTTGGGACAGCTGGCGTGTAGCACATCAACGGTAGGAAATTTGAGGTTCAAAATCCTCAGGGCTATCATGTTCCTCACTGTTGAGGCAATCCAGACTGGCGAATTCCTAACTCCTCAGTTAGAACAAATTCCTCAGCGACCAGAAGAACTTCGTCTTTGTCACTGAAGAAATTGACTGAACTGTATGAGATTTCCAATGGCTTCACTCGAAGGGATTGGTAGGTGTAGGATTTTGAGTTGAGCATCATTTGGAATTTTTTCCTTAGTATTTCCTCAACCCCCTTTAACAATACGGTGTTTCCTATGACTCAAGAAAGAGAAAATGAAACTACAAAAACAAAAGTCTTCACGCTTCATGTTCCTCGAATGAATGCCAAGTCTTCAAGGTCACACCAATTTCTTCAGTTTCGAAGTCTTCAGAAAGTCTTCAGAAATCCAAAGTCTTCAATCGAAGAACTTCATTTTTAGGGGTCGACTTTCTCTGTAAATATCAAACTCCTCATAGACTTATGGACCTGTGTACACTCACAAACGCATCAGTCCCTTAACCTATAAGTCTTCAATACACCAAAATCACTAAGGGGCACTAGATGCACTTACACTGTTCCAATCTAAATCCAGCACCGCTCCTCTCCTCTTCCATTTCAAAACCACCGCCCTCCTCTCCTGTTCCAATCCAAAACCAGCGTCGCTCCTCTCCCGTTCTAAACCAAAACCAGCGCTGCTCCTCTCCTCTTCCATTAAAAATCCACCGCCGGCGAGTGAAGGTGCTGTGGAGAAGTAGATCAATGGAGGAGTACAACCGATACGTGAGGATCGCATACGGCGACCCTGTGAAGCTAGCTAGGATGTTGGAGATACAGTCTTGGTTTGACAACAAGGACCAACTAGCGGCGACGGCGACATCCATGGCCAAATATCTGCAATAGAGCGAAAAGGCGGCGATACTCCCGAAGGGAGTCGCGTGGGAGTACATAGAGCTGCTCCTCCGGGCCATGGAGCAAACAGATTCACCGAGTCCGATCGTGAGGGAGCGGTTGTCACGACCGGTTTTTCAATAAAATATTTATTGAGAGACCAATCCCTTTTACGGACCAGTAAAGAAGAATTCCTTCTCACTGGTAGACAATATCTTGGTCACAGAAGAAAAATACCAGGAGTACTGAATATAATACAAGGTTGAGCGGAGACTGCTCAACAATTTATTACATGAACGCCGATAAAACATAACGGCGGATAGGGTGGCATAACTACTAACTCACGATAACAACGGTGGTGGAAATATCACAGCGGGGTGGGTGATATGACTCCTGAAAACTACAGCTCTTCGAGCGTCGGAGGGAGGCTCGAGGAGACTTATGGCGGGTGGCGGAAGCGTTTATAATACAAGTGACCAATATCCAGGATCGCACAGGACTGACTGGGACTCCTCTAGGCGTCGTACGCACTATCAAACTCTTCATCCAAGAGATCGCCTTCGTTAACATCTGGCCAAATCAACAAGCCAGGTGAGTACTATGAAAGTACTCGCAAGACAGTTCAGACATAAGATATAACAGATGTAAACATGAAGCATATGAACAGATTAACAAGTGCGTTCAGGCATAGAGACAATAATGCATGGAAAAATAACCGAGAAGTCGGGCGGTAGTCCTCCCGGAATCCCAAAATAAATACTGGGTGCCAAACGAGGGTCTGAATGGCTCCTCGAGAGGAAACTGCAAGAATAGTAATACCGGTGCCAAACGAGGGTCTGAATGACTCCTCGAGAGAAAACTGCAAGAATAATAATGCCGCAGTCGGGCGTCAGGGCGACACCACATAAAGGGCTTATAACAGAAAATAAAAGACAAACATGCCACAGTCGGACGTCTGAGCGACATCACATAAAGGGCTTATATTGAAAGTAAAAGACAAACATGCCACAGTCGAACGTCTGAGCGACATCACATAAAGGGCTTATATTGTAGCTCAATAATTCAGTAACTCGAGAACATAAATTATTACGAGTATGAGACAAATATAAGGTTAGTCCATCCGCAGGAATAACAATTAAACTGGGTTTACCACTTGAGCTTGTCCACCGGGGATAAATTTCCACGAGGATAGATATGGATATACTGATCACCCTACTTGATCATGGATACGATGACTTGGAAGGATTTGACTCTGCAGAGTTTGTACTTAACCACAGCCAACGGATTTCAGAAGTCACGGGGACTAGTTCCGTTTACGGTGTTTTGGAAGAAACACGTCTAACCAGTACACACCCATTCAACATTCCGAAGCCAGGGATCACCCTCGCCAACGTTCAAGAAAAACCTTGAGACGGGGAGGCTACAACCTCGCGTAGCATGGGATCAAATTTCTATACGCGCGCTCTAAGGGGGTGCCCCCCCTCTCGGTCCCAACCGGAAACACCCATGCCCCCTGACCGGATGACTGGCTTTAATCCAGGGCCATGGAACCATCATCCCGGCCCCTCTGTTTGGTGTGTACACGGAAAGAGGTTACTAACTTACTAAACCGCATCCTGGCAAAAGAAACATGTGGTAGCACGGAAGGGAAAAGAACGATAACGTGACTCCGTCCACGTTAACGTCGGAATTAGTCAGATGACGCAAGGCTGGTATGCTACAACAGTACCACCTTGCTGCCCTTCATGTCACCACATGATTAGGCCATCTCTCACCAGAGATCATCGCAACTTTGGAACATACGGGTAGTTGCCTCACAAGCAACGAGGTATTCACCGACACTCATATGCCACGCACAAACTTACACGCAAACATGCAAAACACCCATCATATCAAAGGTTCAAACATGCTTGCCTGGTTCGGAGAAGTCGGAGTCTAGCTCGGCGAAGTTCGCGGCTCCGTCACCTCTTCCGGAACCTACGGCATAACAAAAACGGGCGCTAACGTGAAAACCAACGCGTGCATAAAAGTTGTTCTAAAATTTTTCCAAATAAATCCCATAAAAAACTAGACAAAATTTTAAGACTGTCAGAAAAAGAATCACTCAAAAATCACTTTTTATTAAAAAGTTATAAAGGTTTCTGTCCAGGGACTCATCTGTAATGAAACAGAAAAGTTCCAGGGGTTTAACTGAGAAAACAGAAAACGCTTCGGAAAGAAACGCGCCAGCTCAAAGGGAAAACGTATTTGCCCGAAGGCGCCAACAGAAAACGCTTCGAGGGAGAAGAGAATAGAGGCTGACAGGGGGGGTCCACATGTCAGGTTTAAAAAAGTTCGCCGGCGCCCGAAGACTGCGGTGGTCGCCGGCGTCGAACCACGGCGAGACAGGGAGATCAGAGTGTACCAAGAGCTTCAGCGTGTCCTTCCGCGTCGGTGGGTGGTGGACTCGACCGACGGAGAGCACCACGTCGACGGCGACACTTTCTCCGGCGGACGGCGGCTCGGGTGATGGTGGAGAACTCCGGTGGTGTGCTGCAAACTTCGAATTGAAGCGCGGGTCAGAAGGAGGGATGCACTAGAGGGCTACTGGCAAGAAATGGGAGGCAGAGGTGCACGCACGGGAGTGAATCGAGCTGGATCCCGTGGCGGGTCACGGCGGCCGGAGTTGAGGAAGGAGACTTCCTCGGGGCTCTTCCAGTGGCTAGGCAGGGTCTTGGTGGAGTGCAGAGGTGGTGTGGGTTCAAGTTGAAGCTCGGGGCCTCTATTTATAGGCGGATCGTGGGGGCGGCCGTGAACGGGGTTGCTCCGGCGAGCAATTACGGCGAGGCAGTGTCTTGGCAGGGAGCTTAAGCGGCCAGGCAGCATCAGTGAGGTGTACTGGTGCCGTTCCCCTGCTAATCCCGGTCGGTCTTGGCGTAATGGCGCCGGTCCACGGTGAGGTGGCCGCACGGGCACGACGTCGGCAGAGAGCGCGCTCCGCGCCCAGCGGTTCACGACGAGGGTGGCAGCGTGCACTGGGGAGTGGGTGGCCATGCGGCGGTCTCCGGTGGCTTGGGCGGCGCTGGGTGGCGCCGTCTGTGCCGCGCCTCTCTCTGGCGGCCGCAAAGCCGCCGCTGGCGTCGGTCACGGGGTGGCGCACCTCCTCCAGCACGTCTCCGACGCCCGCAAACATCCAGGCGCTCGTGCGGTGCAGGAACAAGGGGGAGGGGACGGGGAGCAAGGCGCGAACGCGGCACTGTCGAGATCGACAATAGGTTCTGAAGAAAACGACAGCAACGTTGAACTGTATTTCTGAATATCTGAACTTGACATTGACAATGCTCTGCAGGTGTTCGACAGAATGATTTGGCGTGAAGAAATTTTTTCCTGGGGCTGGGACTTGGTGAGGTGACCTCTCAATGCACCCAGGGGCTGCCTGATTTTACTCAGAATTTTTGGAGAAGGATTTGAATGAATTTCATCAAATTTGACAAATCCGGTCCAAACTTGCAGCCAGTATAGTTTGAAAAATTTGAACTGAAGACCAGTGGATCTTCATGGATCTTGGTTGAGGGTTCAAAGGAATAGGAAGGGAAAAAGGTTTGGGGCAAAAATCAAAGCAGAAAGAGTAGTTCCTTTGTAAACCTCCAAGGGCTAGAATAGAGGGCAGAAATTTTTTTGATAAGATTAAATGGAAAATAATCATATAGGGAGGTCCAACTTGCTGGATTTGATGCAAATCATCATCCAAAGATGAGGGAAGGTTTAGGAGAGTGGATTTGCACTAAGGCCATGGCAAGAGGGATTTGTTGAAAGTGGTAAAGGATTATTCCAAAAGCCATAGTGCATTTTCAAAGAGATTTTCAAAAGGCAATTTTCCCAAGTGAAAAGCATTTTGGCTTGAGTCAAAAATAAAAAGCAAGAACCTCCAAGACTAAAAACAAGTCTTGGGTGAATCCAAATAAAACTCTTGCCATAAAAAAATATTTTGAAAGGGAGGGTTCTTTTGAAGAAATTTTTTAAAACACCTCCCTCAAGTCAAGTAAATTTTTTTGAAAAATCCAAATGAAAATTTTGGGTGTCACAGCGGTGGTGGGAGTATCGATCCCAGATGGAGCATCCACCAGATATTGAAGGATCGAGCATCTACAGGGTGCCGTTTATGAGGATGTCATGCCAGAGCGAGCCGGTGGAGTCTTCGTCGACCGAACCCAACTACAAGAGGAGAGAAACAGTTGGCCCGACGACGCTTCCCCGCCATCCTCTCCCTCGCCGTTCACATTTTCTCACGGGGTGGCTGTCTGCTGCCGAGGAGTAGGAGGGATTGCCCCCCAGACCAATAGTCGGGCAGGTTGTGAATTGTCAGGAGGAGCTTAGGGTTGTTAGTATTTGCAGGTTGTGAATTGTGTTTTGTGTTGTGTATTTTGAGAGTACTTTCAGATATGAATGTCTTTTGAATTTCAGATTTGCAGTATTGAGCATATGAAGTATTTTATGAATTCTAGAGATCTATTTTTAGCACTTAAAAAATGTAGTTTCATAGGATTATAAAAGTGCAGACAATGTGATTCTCACAGAAGAAACTGTAAGTTTCAGTTTCAGATAAGAAACTCCAAGTTCAGTTTCAGATAAGAAACTGTAACTTTCAGAGGAAGAGTATTTATATTAACACGGCCTTTTCAAGCAGTGTTAACATCATGCTAGATGTTTTATTCATGGTCGAAACTGGAACTACCAGCCAGTTAACATCATGCTGATCAACATTCATGCATAGCACATCTTCATATGATGCACAGTCAAAAAGTTATGCTATTTTCAAGATGTCCACACAATGTCGAGTGTGCGAAAAACAGAGAAAATGAGGGACGCCGCTGTATGCCATTGTGAACATGCTGAACAAACGAGAGGAATCTGGAGAGGACTGTATGTGGAGAAGCGGACAGTCGGGACGCACCAGGTCTATGGCCGTATGCAAGCAAGTGCCTCATCGAAAAAATAGTTCATCCTAATGCTATACTGACGTTGGGGCCCACGGGTTTGTCAACATAGTTACATTTTTTAGGTGCTTCAACATAGTTACTATAGGAGATAAATTCACAATGAAGCCGGGGAGCTGACAGGTATCATTTATTATCACTGGGGCAGCAAGTATCAGTTGGGTTTTGGGCTGCCCCGTCTAGGCTTTCTTTTATAACATGCGCAGCCCACGACCTCGGATGGGAGGTCCATAGGCTTGTTTGTATTTTCTTGAGGAGCGTCATGTATCGACCGGCCTATGGACCTCCCATCCGAGGTTTTATTTTTCCTGAAACATCGGCAGCCCAATTTATGTATTTTTTTGTAGAAAACGTAGAGGTCTGTTCTATTTTTCTATATAAGAATAGGAACGCCTGGTCCAACTTATGTTTCCCTTCTAACTATATTATATATATTTAAATTATTTTATATGTTATTATATATTATTTTTATTTTCATCATATATTTAACTGATACTTACATATGAAAGAAAACAATATCCCACATCTTATTAACTTATAAAAATAATTTCTTAACAAACAAATCCTGGATTTTTTTGGCAACGAAAATCCTGGTGATTGTGTACAAAAGCTTGGTAAGATTTAAGGACCAATGTAATAATAAATCACTTATTATATATATATATATATAAATAATAACTGATTTATTATTACATTGGTCCTTAAATCATATATATATATATATATATAGGGATTGAGTATTCGTCACCCTGGGTGAGGAATAGTTATTCTTCACCCCCCTCTATTTTACCAGCAATGCACTGTAATTTTACGTTCCGTATGTTTATCTTATTTCTGACGTAAAAAGAGACCATAAGAAAATATATAGTCGCCGTAAAAAATATTTTATGTTATGTAAAATTACAAACGTGAAAACATAGTATAAAATATACATAAACTCCAAATTTTCTTGTCTTATGATCTATATTTTATTTTTTATACCAAATTTTACGTAGTGAATCAATAGGAATGTAACTATTTGAATTCCAAATGTAATTTAATTATGAAGTGATCATAAGATTACCTCGGGTGAAGAATAACTTATTCTGCACCCTGGGTGATGAATAGCATCACTATATATATATATATATATATAACAAAATGCTCAACCCTTGTTTATTTTTTGATAACATTGCTGTGCCCACCCCAACATTATAATTAGAATAAGCCCAGCAAAATCGTGTTTTTCGAGAAAGTGCAAATGGCCTGTATTTTTTTTAGGAAAAACATAAATGGGCCGCATGGACGCTACATTATTTGTTCACCCAGCCCAGCTAATGGACTGTAGTTCAAAAAAAAGAGATGAAAAAGACTGTAAATTCTGAAAAAATGGGTTGAATACGTGCCACATTTTTGGAGGCTGAAATGTGGGCCAATAGGTCGAAGCCAATGCAAGTCGTTGTCAACTTAGTTAACAAATGATTCTAACATCGTTAGCCATTGGATTTACATCCAACGACCGGCATCCATCTTCAATCTCTCATCTTCTTCCTCCAGCGCCGCCGGAACCACCTGCTCCCGCCTCCTACTGCTAGCAGCTCTGCTTAGCACACTTCGCTATGAAGCGCTACTCCACCGTTGGCCAGGCCATCCCTCCACCCCTCCACACCTCCTGTTCTTCTTCACCGACTGCCGAACCACACCGCACCAGAACCAGTTAACCCTCGTACACCTCTCCGTCTGCGACTCTACTCCCGCGTCTTCCCATCTCCGGCTTGTTGCTGTCCGGGGCCTCGCCGTCGTCCACCACCTTGGATGCGCTCGGCGCGGAGTGGTCAACGTGGTCAACGAATGACAACATCGGAAGTAGACTGTGCGTGGAGAGGCTGACAGCTGGGTCCACGGCCGCACGCAAGGAAATGCCTCCTTATTACGCGCAAAATAATGATTCCTCCACCTGACAGCTGGGACCCACCGGAAGGGCCACTGTATTTCGCGAAAAACGTTCCCACCGCTGACAGGTCGGACCCACCAGCTATATCTTCGCACGGAAGGAAGTGCCTCCTTATTATGCACAAAAAAATGAATACCCCCTGCTAGTTGGGACCCACAATAGTGGGAGGCTGACTTGTGGACCAACTAAGTTGATGGGGACGGAGGGCTTTGTCAACTTAGTCAATATGAACGATTCTAGCTCCAGTGACCGTACGATGTCCATCCAACGGCCGTACTGCTTCTTCAACCTCTGGTCTTCATGCTCTATCCGCCCAAAGCAGCACCGGTCGTGCCTCGTGCTCCTGCCTCCCGTGGCCGGCTGCGATGCGGCGGAGGCCTCACCGCCCACTACTACTCCCACCGCTGGCCAGGCCATCCCTCTACTCACCCACACCCCCTGTTATTCTGCGGCGACGACAGCCTCACACCGCAGCGAACCAGTGAACCCTCGTACTCCTCTACACGTGGGCATCCACTGCCGCGTCTTCCCCAGCTCCGCGTCGTCCCCTTCCTAGGCCTCGCCGTCGTCCACCGCCCTGGTGCTCTCGGCGCGGCGTGGTCAACGTGGTCAAGGAACGGCTTCCATCGAAAATGGACTGTACGTGGAGAGGCTGACAGCTGGGTCCACGACCACAGCAAGGAAGTGCCTCCTTATTACACGCAAAATAATTATTCCTCCACCTGACAGCGGGGGCCCATCGGACGGGCCACCATATTTCGCGAAAAAAAAACGTTTCCCCCTGATAGCTGGGACCCACCAGCTAAATCTTCGCACGCAAGGAAGTGCGTCCGGGCAAAAAGATGATTCGCCCCCTGACTGCTGGGACCCACCAGCTACATCTTCGCACGCAAGGAAGTGCCTGACAGTCGGGACCCACCTGGTCGAAGCATACGTAGCGTTGTCATTCTGGTCGCGAACGTGTACGTACATACTGGTCGATGTAGAGGCGTGCACGTGTCGTAGTAGAGGCGCGCACGTAGCATGTACACGTACGTACAGCGGCCAGTGTGCAAGAAAGAAAATACGGCCATGTACATACATACGGGCAGGGTCTCGAACGCCTACTCGCGCATACGTACGGCCAGGGCTCGTGTACATGGCTGGGTCAGAATGGAGAAACTGCGTCGTCTTCGTGTTCATGGGGAGCCAACCAGCTGGGTCGGAACGGAATGCATCGTCGTGTTCATCGGGAGGGCTTGAACGGAACAGCCGATGGAAACGAGGCCTGGCGTATCGCAGAACGGAGGAAACGGCCTTGTGTTCGACCGGCCACGTTCGAAACAGTATTTTGTTCACCGGGAGGGGTCTGGCGTACCGCTAAACGGACGGACCTCCTACGGTCGAAACGGGGGTCCTGTTGATCGGGAGGGGTGTGGCGTACCGCAAAATGGAGGAAACGGACTTGTGTTGGAGTGCTACGGTCGAAATGGCGTCCTGTTCATCGGGAGGGGTGTGGCGTACCGCAAAACGGGACTCCAAGGGATACTGTTCATCTCCACCGTCGACCCCCTCTAGCCTCCACGGGCTACTATTCATCCACCGTCGACTTCCTCCAGCCTCCACCTGCGACTGTTCATCCACGGACTCCTGTTCATCCAGCCTCCACCGCGCGCTACTCCACCGGCTACTGTTCAACCAGCCCTCTCCACGGGCTCCTGTTCAACGACCCCTCCACGGGCTACTGTTCATCCAGCCCTCCAGCGTCTACTGTTCATCCTACCCTCCATGGGGTGGTCCTATTCATCCTGCCCTCCACGGGATCCTGTTCATCCAGCCCCAACCAGCTCGATCGATCGGGGTCCTGTTCATACAGAGGCAACACCACGGGGTCCTGTTCATCCACCCCCACCAGGAACTGTTCATCCAAACCCCCCAGCAACGCTCACTGTTCATCCAGAGGCGGCATCGATCGGCTTCAGTTAGCAGCAGTAGCGAAGGAATCGCTCGATCGGGTTCAGTTAACAGCCATCGATCGATCGCTCGGGTTCAGTAACGCGTAGCCTGCAGTGCAATCGCTCGGGTTCAGTTAGAGCCCAACGCCTCGCACCCACGCGCGTGTGTGTACGAGAGAAATGCGCATCGCTCGGCCCCGACCACCCATCGTAACCGGAAACACCCTGATATTTTCCTCACCCTTGCTTCTACCATGGTTTTTTCCGTCATGGACGGCCCAAAGAATGTCATGCAGCTGCGTCTCCGGCCCACCCAGGACGAAAAGCCCATTTTCTGTCATGATTTTTTGTCATAGAAGTAGGACCCCACCACATCTATGATGATACCGTGTTTTGTCACAATTATTGTCATAGAAGTGTCATAAGTATGACATAAATTTTTTTCATTCGGCCCAAAATGTCACGGATGTGTCTTTTTTTTGTAGTGACTCCTGCTATTGATTCTGATATGTCGCATGTTATTGATGATGCCACTTCTGCTATGCATGATACTTATGATGAAACTACTTCTATGCTTGATAATACTTTGCATTAGGTGAATTTCTTGGTGAACAACTTGCTAGGGTTAGAGAGAATGAAATTATTGAAACTGATAATATTGATGAAAGTGATGATGAAGATTCTCCCCCTAGATATGAATTGCCTGATGTACCTGAGGGTTATGTTATGGATGAAGAAACTGCTAGAGACTTTCTTGCTTGCAATGATAGATATGATCTTAAGAAACTGGTAGCTAAGCTGAAAGAAAAGTCTTTGAATGCTAGAATGAAATATGACCCTGCTTTTGCTACTTCACCTATTTGTATTACTGATAAGGATTATGATTTCTCTGTCGATCCTGAGTTAATTACTTTGGTTGAATCTGATCCTTTTTATGGCTATGAATCTGAAACTGTTGTGGCACATCTTACTAAATTAAATGATATCCACCCTATTCACTCATGAGATAAAAATGTGTTACTACTATATCCTTAAATTATTTCCATTCTCATTAAAGGGTGATGCTAAAATATGGTTTAATTCTCTTGATCATGGTTGTGTGCGTAGTCCCCAGGATATGATTTACTACTTTTCTGCTAAATATTTCCCCGCTCATAAGAAACAAGCTGCTTTAAGGGAAATATATAATTTTGTGCAAATTTAAGAAGAGAGTATCCCACAAGCTTGGGG
Source organism: Triticum aestivum (assembly GCF_018294505.1). NCBI lineage: Eukaryota > Viridiplantae > Streptophyta > Magnoliopsida > Poales > Poaceae > Triticum > Triticum aestivum. The sequence continues at coordinate 405,717,765 of NC_057808.1, forward strand.
AGTCTTCTCCAATTACTTAATGCTTTGCCTGATCATCCTCTCAAGAAAAATGAAATACTTGATATCTTTTATAATGGACTAACTGATGCTTCCAGAGACCACCTGGATAGTTGTGCTGGTTGTGTTTTTAGGGAAAGAACTGTTGATCAAGATGAATTGCTATTGAATAATATGTTGAGTAATGAAAATAATTGTGTCGCCGTTCTGGGAATGGGGGTCCCCAGACTTGCCTGCCTGCGGCCCGCGGCGTGGCTAAGCCAGCAGGCCGTACGACCCATCTTCATCAATAAGGCATCCAAGACCCTCGCGAGGGGCCAAGCCTCGTGAGGCGGACGACGCAAGACCTCCTCAGGAGTGGCCTAGTCAGGCAGGCTCACGAGGAGCGGAGATATCAAGGCGGGGCAAACCTCATGAGGCTCTCGTGACGTGAGCCATGACGATCGACGCCAGGCGGGCACCAGAGTGCCCAGTGTCCTTGTTTCCTCTTTGGTGCTAAGGAAGACAGCGCAAGCGAGGAGTACCGAGGCATCAGGCAAAGGTTGCCATATCGGTGCAACGAGACCAAGAACAGGAGGGCAGTAAGACGGAGGTCATCATGGAGCCCAAGACGGCGTCACCACCAGAGCCTTTTGCAGGCGAAGACCACTTTTGTCAGGATAGCTTGTACTAGCTGTCCCCCTTCAAATTTGCCCGCCGTTGTTGGCTCCCTTCCCGCTCAATAGTTGGGAAGAGGACCAGGGCCTATATAAGTAGAGCTAGCCACCACAGTAGGGGGGATCGAGCAGTTCATCAAGCTCTCACCCGCTAAGACACCAAGCACAAGAACACCTCAGCCTCAGGAGGCTGTTCTTCCCTCTGTACTGTTCATCATCAGCCCAAGAGGCAATCCACCACCACCACACTGGAGTATGGTATTACACCACAACGGTGGCCCGAACCAGTATAAATCTCGTGTCTTTCTGTGCCGTGAGTTTGTCGAGTTCGTCCGCAAGATCTTAGCGAGCTAGGGCGTAGATCGGTAGGAGGGAAAGACTTCGCGCGCACCCCAGTGTTCGAACCTTAATGGTTTGCCGGAACCCCACATCCGAGATTTGGCGCGCCAGGTAGGGGTGCGCCGGAGCTCCTCTCCACCAACCTGCGCCTTGCGCCGCCGCACTTCGCCCCCATGGCAGGTGCCCCGCCATCCACCTCTGCGGCCGACATCGACAGCGGGGTGTCCGGGTACCGAGCCCTGGCCCCCGCCCTACGGCGAGTGCGGTGGCCAACCAAGTTCAAGCCAGAGATGCCGTCGCGTTATGACGGCGCGGCAGACCCGACGCCGTTCCTGCTGGCGTACGAGGAGGCTGTCCTCGAAGCCGGAGCCAACGACAAGATCATGGCCAACTGGTTCCCCATGGCCCTTGCCGGCGAGCCGCGCGCCTGGCTGCTCAACCTCCCGGGATCCACGGTGGCCTCCTGGGGGGAACTCCATGACCTCTTCACCGCTCACTACGCGGTGCCGGCGCACCACGCAGTCGCGGCCCTGCTGGGCGGCTCTCAAGCACCGCCTTCAGGCCGCCACGTCAAGCCGTTCCTCCGTCAGATCGGGGCCACCTCCAAGCGCCCGGGGGCTCCGCCGGGTTGGGCTTCGCCAGAGGCCGACCTCACCTTCGACTCAGAAGACCACCCCGACTCCACTGCTGGCTTCGGCATGCTCCCAATGCTCTGCACGCCCACCATCTACAACGTGGCCGTTACCAAGACCCTCATCAACGGCGGTGCCGGCCTCAACTTGCTCTCCGTAGAAGCCTTCAGCCTTCTTCACGTGCCGCTCGAGCGGCTCAGCCTCATCAAGCCCTTTTCGGGAGTGGGTGGTGGAGCTGCCCACTCTCTGGGGCAGATCCACCTCCCTATCACCTTCCTCACACGTGACAACTACCACACCGAGCTGGTGGACTTCAATATCGCCCGCATCGGTCTCCCGTACAATGCCATCCTCGGGTACCCGGCTCTCGCTCAGTTCACGGCGGTGACTCACCCGGCCTACAACCTCATGAAGATGCCAGGGAGCAAGGGCGTCCTCACCATCAAGGGGGACATTAAGGAGTCCGTGATGGCGCTCGGGCTCGCCTTCAAGACCGCGGCAGCAGCACAGCCCGCCGACGCCGGTACCCCCGAGGCCAAGGAGGCCGCGCCTACCAAGAAGAAGCAACTGTTCACCCAAGACAAGGCGGAAACCAAGAAGGTGCCGATCAACGAGGACGGGTCTTCAGGAGCCACCTTTGCCATAGGAGCCAGCCTTGACCCGGGACAAGAAGAAGCCTTGGTGAGGTTCTTGCGCGCGAACAAGGAGATATTCGCGTGGGAGCCCAGTCAGCTGGTAGGGGTCCCGAGGGAGGTGATCCAGCATCATCTAAGGGTATGCCCCAACATACGCCCCGTGAAGCAGCGAGCAAGACGGCAGTCCACTGAGAAGCAGGCCTTCATTGTCCAAGAGACACGCAAGCTGGAGGCGGCAGGCGCCATTCGAGAAGTTCGATATCCCGAATGGCTGGCAAACCCCGTCGTAGTGCCAAAGAAAGGCGGGAAGGAGCGGATGTGCATCTACTTCACCAACCTTAACAAAGCCTGCCCCCAAGATCCGTTCCCACTCCCGCGCATCGACCAGATTGTCGACTCCACCGCCGAGTGCGACCTGCTGTGCTTGCTGGATGCATTCTCAGAGTATCATCAGATCAATATGGCGGTGGAAGATGTGGAGAAGACAACTTTCCTGACACCATGTGGGGTGTACTGCTACACCTGCATGCCCTTCAGGTTGCGCAACGCGGGCGCGACATTTTAGCGGTTGATGCACATTGCCCTGGGGCTGCAGCTCGGGAGAAACATAGAGGCCTACGTCGACGACATAGTGGTAAAGTCTCGCGAGGTGAGGACATTGATTCAAGACTTGGAGGAGACCTTCGAGAGCCTGCGCCAGGTGAACTTGAGGCTTAACCCGGCGAAGTGCGTGTTCAGCGTCCTCTCCGGCAAGCTGCTGGGATTCCTCGTATCCCATAGAGGGATCAAGGCGAACCCGGAGAAGATCAAGGCCATCGAGGACATGAGCCCACGACAGACCCTCAAAGAGATGCAAAAGCTAGCAGGGCGGGTGACCGCATTAGGGCGTTTCATCTCCAAACTGGGAGAGCGCGCCTTACCCTTCTTCAAGCTCATGAAGAAGAAGGGCCCGTTCGAGTGGACCCCGGAGGTCGACCAGGCCTTCCGAGACCTCAAGAAATACCTTACCAGCCCCCCGGTGATGGTGGCACCACGGCCTCTCGAGCCCCTGGTACTCTACCTTGCCGCCACCCCGTACTCCGCCAGCGCGGCGCTGGTGGCGGTTCGGGAGGACCGCCAAGCCAAGGGCGCGCTGCACCAAGCCGGAGATGAAGTGGCGTAGGGTCAGGAGGGCGCAGCAAAGGCATCAGCGGTGGAAGACCAAGCTCGGCAGGGCAACGTCGTAGAAGCTCCTGAGGACAGTCAGGTCTCAGGAACCCCTCCACATCAGGATATGCCCCAATCTCCGTAGGGCCTGAGCCTTGACAGTGTGCCAGCTCTCGTCGAACACCCGGTGTACTTCGTCAGCACCGTACTATGAGATGCGAGGGCACGCTACCCCATGCCCCAGAAACTCCTGCTCGCACTGTTGGGGGCATCACGCAAGCTGCGACACTACTTCCAGGGCCACCCCATCAAGGTCGTCTCAGCCTACCCATGGAGAGGGTGCTCAGGAGCCCTAGCTCAGCCGGAAAGGTCGCTGAGTGGAACATCGAGTTGCAAGCATTCCAGTTGGAATTCAGCACTACCATGGTCATCAAGGGGGCTGCGCTCGCTGACTTTGTGGCAGAATGGACGGATGCCCCGACACTTGAGGAAGGAGAAGACCGGTCCACCTCCCCAGGGAGCGAGGCTCCAGATGGCTGGGTCATGTATTTCGATGGTGCCTTCACGCACCAGGGCGCGGGGGCTGGAGCACTGCTCATCTCGCCCACTCAGGACAAGCTCTACTACGCCGTGCAACTCTGCTTTCAGCACGGCGAGAAGGTCTCCAACAATATCGCAGAATACGAAGGCCTCATAGCTGGCCTGAAGGCTGCGGAAGCTCTAGGGGTGAAGCGCCTTACCGTCAGGGGCGAATCACAACTCCTCGTCAACTTCTCCAACAAGGTGTACGAGCCGAAGGACGAGCATATGGAGGCCTACCTCGCGGAGGTGCGCAAGATGGAAAAACAGTTCTCGGGCCTGGAGCTGCAGCACGTGCCCCGGGGCACCAACAAGGAAGCCGACGACATCGCCAGGAGAGCATCCAAGCGGCAACCGCAAGAGCCCGGTGTCTTTGAGGAGCGGCTCTTCAAGCCATCAGCTACACCACCTCTTTCAAGCACGACTCAGCCTCGGGAGGAGCTCCCACAGCCTTGTAGCGACCAAACCTCAAACAGTCCGATCTCTGTGCATAAGTGTCATCCCTGGATCGGTAATGCTGACACGCACAGTACTTGAAGGATTTATAACAGAGTAGCAATCACACACTTATTACATCGAATGTCTCAAAATAGAACTTATTACAATAAATATGGCTTAAGGCCATCTACAACGATAACAGCGGAAGGCTTGGAAGATAAAGTGAGTCCATCAACTCCAACGGCATCACTGAGTGAAAGACCACGACCTAAGGCTCCTTACTCGTCGTCCGAAAAGTCTGCAACATGATATGTTGCAGCCCGAAAACGGGTCAGCACATGGAATATGCTGGCAATGTAACACAAAGGATAATGAACAGAATAATGCTATCACTACATGCATATATGGCTGGTGGAGGCTGTAGGGTTAATATGTTTTTGCGAAAAGCCAATTTTTCCCTACTGCAAAGGAATAAGTTTTATTTAACTACAAAGTTTGTTGAAAATATTGAGAAGGTAAACCCCCTCTCAATCCCAATTAAAAGTAATCATTAACAACCCAATCAAATTAATTAAGTAGTGATGAGATCAACATGATAATCCAAGAACCAGATACTCAAGATGTCCATAACCGGGGACACGGCTAACCATGATTAGTTTGTACACTCTGCAGAGGTTTGCGCACTTTTCCCCACAAGACTCGATCTCCTCCGTTTGATTTCTCGCACTACATGATGTTTGAGAAACGGATGACCGAGACATAGTCTTTCAGAAGCGTTAGCACCTTACGATGGGTAGACCGTACCACCTACATCCCCTACATCTGCTAGTCTACCACTGTAAGAGTTCACACGACTTAATCAACTATGCTAGAGCCCATAATAGCTTGTGGCTGCACACGGAAGTTTCTAGTATGAATAATCTCATGATCCCTTTGAGCCTGGGTGGCAGTCCATAGGAGAATCACACGGTACCCCGGGATTTCCAAAAAAATACAGGCAATCACTGGATACCCCAGGTGCCTCAATCCACCCAGATGTGTATTTAAGTTGCCACCTTAAGTTGAACCATTAATTAACAATCTCACATCTGTCATGGATACACTCAAACCCAATCCACGTCTACGAGCATAGCATAGCAATATAAGCATAACGTAGAAGTAACTCCCAGGGTTTGATAATAAACAGGTGAATAGGTACTACCTCAGCTACTTCCCAACCCACAATTTAATTCAGATCCTAACCATGCAATTGTTTGGGGATTGATCTAATGCAGTAAAACTGGGTAGTAAAGAGGTATGATCAAAGTGTTACTTGCCTTGCTGATGATCCGTGAAACCTAGAGATTCGAAGTAGCAAGCGGCGCACTCCGGGTACTCTATCGCAAACAAACAAGCATACAATAAGCACTCATCTAATGCATAGGTAAAACTCAAATAAGAGATCTAACCAGAAAGTTCAACTTAAGAACTCCGGTTTGCAAAAAGAATCAAATCAAACGAAGCAACAAAAATCAAACGGCGAAAGAAACAATCTTTGTTTACTAATCTGTACCTAAGTCAAATTTTACAGTAGCAAAAACTTGTTTGAGTTGGTTAAACGGAAAGAGGGTTTGGAGACGAAACTCTAGGCGCTTGAATTTCCTGATTCCGATAAACGAGCGAAAAGTTATACTAGAACGAAAATAATGATCAGAAATCGCGATCAGAAATAATCGCGGAAAAATCCGAGAAAAAGAAAACTGACGAAAAGGGTAACGAACGAATGTTCGCTGTCTGCGGTTAAACGGTGAAAATCATTCGTTAAAACGAACGAACGAACGAGCGTTCTCTATATAACTAAACCGAACAAAAAAATAAAATCCGATCTAATAAAAAAGACAACCGCGGTTTTATAAAAAAACTGGGCGGTTAACCGGCGATAACCGGCGGCGGATCCGGTGGCTACCTCCGGCGGCGGCAGACTCCGGCGAGGGCGGCGGCGGTCGGCGGGGTCCGGCGGGCGGCGGCGATCGGCGGCGACGGCGGGCGGCGGGGTCGGCAGCGGCGGCGGCTGGGGCGGGGCGAGGGCTTGGGCGGCGGGGTGGGCTGGGCTGGGGCGGCTCGGTGACGCGCTATATAAAGGGGCCGGCCGGGCGGAGTCCTGGCCGAATACGGCCCGAGGTCGGTTCGCGTTTTTTTAAATAATGTCGCGCAGAAAAACAAATAAAAGAAATACTAAACAGACTCCAAAAATCCCGAAATAGATTTTCCTCGTCCTCTAAAATCTAGCCGGACAAGTTGATCATTTATTTGGGGTCTAAATGCAATTTTGAAAAACGTTTATGTTTCCTAATTCAAATAAAATAGCGACAAAACTCTGAATAAAATCCAATATTTGATTTTAATATTTTTCCTCCAATATTTCATTTATTTTGAAGAAGTCATATTATCTCCTCTCATATATTTGAATACGAAATATTTTCGGAGAGAAAAATAATTAAAACAAATAATCCTGGTTTCAATATTTGATAAAACTCAAATATGAAAACAGGGAAATCTCCAACTCTCTCCGAGGGTCCTTGAGTTGCTTAGGATTTCGAGGATCGCGAAACGCAATGCATTAAAAAATATGATATGCATGAATGATCTATGTATAACATTCCAAATTGGAAATTTGGGATGTTACAAATCTACCCCCCTTAAGATGAATCTCGCCCTCGAGATTCGGGTTGGCTAGAAAATAGGTGTGGGTGGTCTTTCCGTAGGTCTTCCTCTCGTTCCCAAGTGGCTTCATCCTCGGTATGGTGACTCCACTGAACTTTGCAGAACTTGATTACTTTGTTGCGTGTACTCGGCTGGCAAACTCGAGTATCTTGACTGGTTTCTCCTCATATGTCAAATCACTATCCAACTGTATCGCTTCTAGCGGCACTGTATCTCTTAGAGGAATATCAGCCATCTCCGCGTGGCACTTCTTTAACTGAGAAACGTGGAAGACATCGTGAACTCCGGACAATCCTTCGGGTAATTCCAACTTGTAGGCAACTTCTCCCATACGTTCCAAAACTCTGTATGGTCCCACAAAACGTGGTGCTAACTTTCCCTTAACTCCAAAGCGCTTCACTCCTCGAAGTGGTGATACTCGAAGATACACTCTGTCTCCGACTTCGTAGACTGTCTCCTTGCGTTTAGAATCCGCGTAACTCTTCTGCCTGGATTGGGCTACCTTGAGTCTATCGCGAATCAGCTTAACCTTCTCTTCAGACTCTTTAATCAAATCTGGTCCAAACAACTGTCGGTCTCCAACTTCGTCCCACAACAACGGTGTTCTGCACCTCCTTCCGTACAGTGCTTCGAAAGGGGCCATCTTCAAACTGGCTTGATAACTGTTGTTATAAGAGAACTCTGCATAAGGCAAATTATCGTCCCAACTAGATCCATAGTCTAGCGCACAAGCTCTCAACATGTCCTCCAGAATCTGATTTACTCTTTCAGTCTGTCCATCTGTTTGCGGGTGAAAAGCTGTACTGAACTCTAGTCTGGTTCCCAAAGTTTCATGCAACTGATTCCAAAACTTTGAAGTAAACTGGGTTCCTCTATCTGATACAATGGTCCTCGGAACTCCATGCAGACATACGATCCTGGTCATGTATATCTTTGCCAACTTAGCACTGGTGTAAGTGGTCTTCACTGGGATGAAATGAGCTACTTTCGTCAAACGATCGACTACAACCCATATCGAGTCATAGCCTGAACGAGTCCTGGGTAATCCCGTGATAAAATCCATGCCTAGTTTATCCCACTTCCATTCGGGTATAGGCAATGGCTGTAGCAATCCTGCTGGCTTCTGATGTTCTGCCTTCACTCTCTGACATACATCACAAACTGCTACATACTCCGCAATATCCTTCTTCATTCCGGTCCACCAGAAACTATCCTTCAAATCCAGATACATCTTGGTATTTCCTGGGTGAATCGAATATGGTGAATCATGGGCCTCTTGCAGAATCAACTTCCTGATCTCCTGATCATTGGGCACATATACGCGGTCCTCAAACCATAAGGTATCGTGCTCATCCTCACGAAATCCTTTAGCCTTTCCTTTACTCATCCTTTCCTTTATCTCGGCAATCTCCTTGTCCGTCTTCTGAGCTTCTCTGATCTTATCCATCAAGGTAGACTGAATTTCCAAGGCTGCTACATAACCTCTTGGAACTATCTCCAAACACAGCTCGCAAAGGTCTTCTGCTAACTCCTTGGGTAACTCTCCGGTCATGAGGGTATTTACATGACTCTTGCGGCTCAACGCATCAGCTACTACGTTAGCCTTTCCTGGATGATAATGCAATCTCATATCATAATCCTTAATGAGCTCTAGCCATCTCCTCTGTCTGAGATTCAGCTCCTTCTGCGTGAAGATATACTTCAAACTCTTGTGATCCGTGTATACCTCACAATGGTTTCCGATGAGAAAATGTCTCCATGTTTTCAACGCATGCACTACGGCTGCTAACTCCAAATCATGCGTAGCATAATTTAACTCATGGGGTTTAAGCTGTCGTGAGGCATATGAAACAACTCTTCCCTCCTGCATAAGTACGGCTCCAAGTCCTCGACGTGAAGCGTCGCAATACACTTCATAATCTTTGCGTTGATCTGGTAGAATCAACACTGGTGATGTAACCAAGCGTCTTTTCAACTCCTGAAAACTGGCCTCACATTCCTCAGTCCAATTGAATTTGGTGTCCTTCTTCAACAATTCCGTCATAGGCTTTGCAATCTTTGAGAAATTCTCAATGAACCTCCGGTAGTATCCTGCGAGTCCAAGGAAACTCCGGATCTCTCCAACTGTCGTGGGTGACTCCCAATTTGTCACAGTGACAACTTTGGTGGGGTCTACTGCTATTCCTTCCCCGGATATAACATGTCCAAGGAATCCGACTTCCTTCAGCCAAAACTCACACTTGCTGAACTTGGCGTATAGCTGATGTTCCCTGAGCTTCCCAAGTACCAAACGCAAATGCTCTTTATGTTCCTCTTCGTTCTTAGAGTAGACCAGAATATCATCAATGAACACCACGACGAACTTATCCAAAAACTCCATAAACACCTTGTTCATCATGTTCATAAAATAGGCAGGTGCGTTAGTCAGACCAAATGACATAACGGTGTACTCATACAGCCCGTACCTCGTTGTAAAAGCTGTCTTAGGTATATCCTGCTCTCGAATCTTCAGCTGGTGGTACCCTGATCGCAGATCGATCTTAGAAAACACTTTAGCTCCTTGCAACTGGTCAAACAAATCATTGATCATCGGCAGTGGGTACTTGTTCTTGATCGTCACCTCATTCAATCCACGATAATCAACAACCATCCTTAACGATCCATCCTTCTTCTCCACTAGAAGTACTGGTGATCCCCAAGGTGACGAACTTGGGCGAATATATCCCTTATCCAGTAACTCCTTAATCTGCTTCTTAATTTCCTCCAAATCCTTTGCGGGCATTCTGTACGGTCTCTTAGATATTGGCCCTGTGCCTGGCAAAAGTTCAATCAAAAACTCAATGTCTCTATCTGGTGGCATGCCTGGCAACTCTTCTGGAAATACATCCGGAAAATCCTTCACCACTGGTACTTCCTCCTGTACAACTCCTGATAAGGAATTTACTTGAGTTCTATTCGGCACATGCCGGGATACATACTTGATCCTTCTTCCTTCTGGGGTGGTAAGCAAAATCGACTTACTGGCGCAGTCAATGTTCCCTCCATACTTCGATAACCAATCCATGCCTAATATCACATCCAATCCTTGTGACTCCAATACTATTAGGTCTGAGGGGAACAGTAGTTACCAATCCTTAACGGTAACCGATCACACCATAGGCTAGCCATATACTCTGCTCCTGGCGAGGTTACTAACATGGGTGACCTAAGGGCTTGGGTTGGCAGTTTAAACTTATCCACGAATCCCCTTGATATGTATGAATGCGATGCACCAGTATCAAAAAGTACGACTGCAGTAAATGACTTAACCAAAAACTTACCTATTACTGCATCTGGCTGGGCTTCAACCTCCTCCACGTTAACGTGGTTCACTTGTCCCCTGGTGAAAGGGTTGGGCTTCTTCCCAGAGCTTCCATTGCCATTCCCATTCTTGGCTTCAGGACATTCATTGGCGTAATGTCCGGTCTTCTGGCATTTGTAGCACGTCACGTGGCTTAGATCCTTCTTGGCGGGTGTTGCCGGGTTGGAACGGTTCTGTCCGCTACTTCCTCCATTACCATTACCATTCTTGGGGCCACCATGATTGTGCGAACTTCCTCCATTATGAGTGTGGCCTCCATGGTTATGAACAAGTCCTCCCGAGTTCGGGGTGTAACGGGGTCTCTGCTGGGCTCCAGAATTATACTTCCCTTGTCCATACTTCCTCTTGCGGCTGTCAATCTGCTGCTGCTTCCCTTCGAGCATGAGAGCTCTATCCACCAACTCCTGATAGTTATTGAAATTTGCCACCATCAACTGCATGCTCAGCTCATCATTTAGTCCTTCCAGAAACTTCTCCTTCTTAGCTGCATCTGTAGCGACGTCATCTGGGGCATAACGTGCTAACTTACTAAACTCATCCACATATTGGCCAACAGTGCGCCCTCCTTGGCGTAAGTTGCGAAACTCACGCTTCTTCATGGCCATAGCTCCTGCTGAAACATGGGCAGTGCGAAAAGCCTGCTGGAACTGGTCCCATGTCACAGTGTCAATAGGGTAAGTGACTATGAAATTCTCCCACCAAGATGTTGCGGGTCCATCAAGCTGATGTGCGGCAAAACGCACTCTCTCCGCATCTGTGCATCCTGCAGTGGTCAACTCCCTATCAATCTTGCGAAGCCAATCATCTGCAACAATCGGCTCGGTGCTACTGGAGAACACCGGCGGATTCAGCCTAAGAAAACGGGCTAAGTGGTCAACTGGTGGGGGTGGTGGTGGGTTGTTGTTGTTGTTGTTCCCCTGGTTCTGATTCTGGACTAGTATCTGCATCAATGCATTCTGCTGCTGGATCAACTGAGTGAGCTCCGGTGGGAAAGCAAATCCATTGTCGCGTCTCGGAGGCATCTGCTGGGTTTAGAAAAGATGAGAAAACAGAATAGAATGAGGTCTAGAGGGGAAACACTACCCATATGCACATGAGACAAACACAAACATATCACTCAATCAATCAAACAAAGGCATACAATCGGTCTAGAACTATCGTTACAAAAGTGTTTGGACTATACTATATACATGGTGGAATACTACTACTGATTTGGTGGTCTACTAGAAAAATTGATCGGTCGAAGACTCCATGATATCTGCTCCAGCTTCATCAACATAGTCATCATCGCTATCGTCAGGGTCCGAGTCGTGTCGTCGATGATGATGTAGTTCTCCGGGCAAGTGGAACTGTCATCTTCTCCTCCTGGCGCAGGGTCTCCCATGAAAACTCCTAGCTTCTTGTCAGGTCGCCATTCTTCTCCACTAGTGCGACAATTTCCTCCATATAATCCTCGCGTGTAGCCTTGAGTTCTTCCTCCAGTTCCATGATCCTTGTCATTGCTTTCTTCAAATCCGCCATGCCTGCGCACATCTGGTTCTCCTGGCGTCGAATGTGCTGGTTTAACTCCTGGATGAAAGAGGCAATCGATCTATCCTTCCTGGTGCTGATCATCTCCCATTGCTCATCTCGGCGCCCACAAATCTGGTAGATTGTATCCTTGAGATCATTGTGGTAAACTTCTCCAATGCGTCCCATGGTAATGTGAGCTGCCATACTCTTTCCTAGACTCCAGGTTGGTGCATCAAAGAAAACTCTATGGGCTCAGTGACTGGCGTGAACGTCCTTCCTGGAACTTGAACTTGAATCATCCAGCGCTCCTCTTCTGGTAAAGTGGCGTTGTAGGTCCCGGTGAAGCTTGGTATTCCAATGTTCAGGTACTTAGTGACTTCCTTCAAGTGGCGTCCAAATGGGTGTCTTCATCCGGTTGCATGAACTTATTCCTTGCATCCGCCATCCTAAAAGAGTAGAAAATGGAGAGGAGTTAGAAATGAGAAGAGAGTAGTGATCTAGGGCTTTAGCTTAGTGGTCGTGTCCTACAGTCAGCGTGTGCTCTGATACCATCTTTGTAGCGACCAGACCTCAAACAGTCTGATCTCTGTGCATCAGTGTCATCCCTGGATCGGTAATGCTGACACACACAGTACTTGAAGGATTTATAACAGAGTAGCAATCACACACTTATTACATCGAATGTCTCAAAAGAGAACTTATTACAATAAATATGGCTTAAGGCCATCTAAAACGATAACAGCGGAAGGCTTGGAAGATAAAGTGAGTCCATCAACTCCAACGGCATCACTGAGTGAAAGACCACGACCTAAGGCTCCTTACTCGTCGTCTGAAAAGTCTGCAACATGATACGTTGCAGCCCGAAAACGGGTCAGCACATGGAATATGCTGGCAATGTAACACAAAAGGATAATGAACAGAATAATGCTATCACTACATGCATATATGGCTGGTGGAGGCTGTAGGGTTAATATGTTTTTGCGAAAAGCCAATTTTTCCCTACTGCAAAGGAATAAGTTTTATTTAACTACAAAGTTTGTTGAAAATATTGAGAAGGTAAACCCCCTCTCAATCCCAATTAAAAGTAATCATTAACAACCCAATCAAATTAATTAAGTAGTGATGAGATCAACATGATAATCCAAGAACCAGATACTCAAGATGTCCATAACCGGGGACACGGCTAACCATGATTAGTTTGTACACTCTGCAGAGGTTTGCGCACTTTTCCCCACAAGACTCGATCTCCTCCGTTTGATTTCTCGCACTACATGATGTTTGAGAAACGGATGACCGAGACATAGTCTTTCAGAAGCGTTAGCACCTTACGATGGGTAGACCGTACCACCTACATCCCCTACATCTGCTAGTCTACCACTGTAAGAGTTCACACGACTTAATCAACTATGCTAGAGCCCATAATAGCTTGTGGCTGCACACGGAAGTTTCTAGTATGAATAATCTCATGATCCCTTTGAGCCTGGGTGGCAGTCCATAGGAGAATCACACGGTACCCCGGGATTTCCAAAAAAACAGGCAATCACTGGTACCCCAGGTGCCTCAATCCACCCAGATGTGTATTTAAGTTGCCACCTTAAGTTGAACCATTAACTAACAACCTCACATCTGTCATGGATACATGCAAACCCAATCCACGTCTACGAGCATAGCATAGCAATATAAGCATAACGTAGAAGTAACTCCCCGGGTTTGACAATAAACAGGTGAATAGGTACTACCTCAGCTACTACCCATCCCACAATTTAATTCAGATCCTAACCATGCAATTGTTTGGGGATTGATCTAATGTAGTAAAACTGGGTAGTGAAGAGGTATGATCAAAGTGTTACTTGCCTTGCTGATGATCCGTGAAACCTAGAGATTCGAAGTAGCAAGCGGCGCACTCCGGGTACTCTATCGCAAACAAACAAGCATACAATAAGCACTCATATAATGCATAGGTAAAACTCAAATAAGAGATCTAACCAGAAAGTTCAACTTAAGAACTCCGGTTTGCAAAAAGAATCAAATCAAACGAAGCAACGAAAATCAAATGACGAAAGAAACAACCTTCGTTTACTAATCTGGACCTAAGTCAAATTTTACAGTAGCAAAAACTTGTTTGAGTTGGTTAAACGGAAAGAGGGTTTCAAGACGAAACTCTAGGCGCTTGAATCGCCTGATTCCGATAAACGAGCGAAAAGTTATACTAGAACGAAAATCGGATCAGAAATCGCGATCAGAAATAATCGCGGAAAAATCCGAGAAAAAGAAAACTGACGAACAGGCTAACGAATGAACGTTCGCTGTCTGCGGTTAAACGGTGAAAATCGTTCATTAAAACGAACGAACGAACGAGCGTTCGCTATATAACTAAACCGAACAAAAAAATAAAAACCGATCTAATAAAAAAACAACCGCGGTTTTATAAAAAAACTGGGCGGTTAACCGGCGAAAACCGGCGGCGGATCCGGTGGCTACCTCCGGCGGCGGCGGTCGGCGGGGTCCGGCGGGTGGCGGCGATGGCGGGCGGCGATCGGCGGCGACGGCGGGGGCGGGGTCGGCAGCGGCGGCGGCGGCTGGGGCGGGGCTATGGTTTAGGCGGCGGGGTGGGCTAGGCTGGGGCAGCTCGGGGGCGCGCTATATAATGGGGCCGGCCGGGCGGAGTCCTGGCCGAATACGGCCCGAGGTCGGTTCGCGTTTTTTTAAATAATTTCACGCAGAAAAGCAAATAAAAGAAATACTAAACGGACTCCAAATATCCCGAAATAAATTTTCCCCGTCCTCTAAAATCTAGCCGGACAAGATGAACATTTATTTGGGGTCTAAATGCAATTTTGAGAAACTTTTATTTTTCGTAATTCAAATAAAATAGCGACAAAACTCCGAATAAAATCCAATGTTTGATTTTAATTTTTTTCCTCCAATATTTCATTTATTTTGGAGAAGTCATATTATCTCCTCTCATATATTTGAATACGAAATATTTTTAGAGAGAAAAATAATTAAAACAAATAATCGTTGTTTCAATATTTGATAAAATTCAAATATGAAAACAGGGAAATCCCCAACTCTCTCCGAGGGTCCTTGAGTTGCTTAGGATTTCGAGGATCGCGAAACGCAATGCAGCAAAAAATATGATATGCATGAATGATCTATGTATAACATTCCAAATTGGAAATTTGGGATGTTACAAGCCTCCAGTCACGGGAGCCCCAGCCTGTGGCCCGACCTCAGGAGCTCGGCTGCTCTTGGCACTCGAGCCCTAGGAGGAATGCTGGACCAAGGAATTCAAGGAGTACCTGACGCACGGGACGCTGCCGAAGAAGGAAGAGGACACGGAGCGCGTCGCCCGGCAAGCCACAACATACTTTATCCAAGACGGCGAGTTATACAGGAAACGGCCGAACGATGTCACGCTGCGCTGGATCTCCAGTGATCAAGGAAGGGAGTTGCTGATTGACATACACGGTGGGGACTGCAGACACCACTCGTCGTCACGGACCCTCGTCGGCAAGGTGTTCCGCAGTGGATTCTACTGGCCTACAACACTCAACGACGCAGCCGAGCTGGTGAAGTCCTACGAAGCTTGCCAATTCCACGCCAAGCAAATCCATCAGCCTGCTCAGGGCCTCCAAACCATCCCGCTCACATGGCCGTTCACGGTCTGGGGGCTGGACATCTTAGGCCCGTTCCCTCGGGCGCCAGGGGGCTGCCGCTATCTCTACGTCGCCATCGACAAGTTCACCAAGTGGGCGGAAGTGGAAGCCGTCCGTACCATCCCAGCCGGCTCCGCTGTCAAGTTCATCAATGGCATCATGAGCCGCTTCGGGGTCCCCAACCGCATCATCACAGATAACGGTTCGCAGTTTACTAGCAACCTCTTCAAAACCTACTGTGCTAACCTTGGAACGTAGATCTGCTACGCTTCGGTGGCCCACCCCAGGAGTAATGGTCAGGCTGAACGCGCTAACACGGAGGTCCTGAGGGGCCTCAAGACCAGGACCTTCAAGAAGAAGCTGGAGGCCTGCGGCAGGGGCTGGCACGACGAGCTCCAGTCCGTGTTGTGGTCCATCCGCACCACCGCCACCAAGCCAATGGGCGAGACTCCATTCTTCCTCGTCTACGGAGCTGAAGCAGTCCTTCCTCACGAGGTCAACCATCGCTCCGCACGGGTCCTGGCGTTCGATGAAACATAGCAGGACGCCATGCGGGGGATCGATCTCGTGCTCGGGGAGGAACGTCGTCGCGAAGCTGCACTGAGGGCGGCGAGGTACCAGCAAGCGCTGCGGCGATACCACTGCCGCAACATCCACTCCAGGACACTCGAGACGGGTGACCTAGTCCTGAGGCGGATCCTCTCCAGGGAAGGGCTGCATAAGCTTTCACCAATGTGGGAGGGCCCGTTCAGGGTCGTCCACATCTCCAGGCCTGGCGCCGTGCGCCTGGAGACACAAGACGGGGTACCTATCCAAAACGCCTGGAACATCCAGCACCTCCGGAAGTTCTACCCATGAAGCAAGGCCAGAGCCTGTGAAGAAAGGCCCAGAGCCTGTGAAGAAGGCCCGGTGCCTGTGAAGAATCGCCGCCCGTGACACTCTCACATAATAATGAGTTGGGGCTGTACACGCCCCGGAGTCTCAGGAGCGCCGGCCTCAGGCCCTGGGGATCCCGCCCACGCCTAGTGGCAGCACTTAGCTCCGCGCTGGTGAGAAGACTTGAAGACTAGATTAGGTGCCGGACGTTGCTTTTCATTTGCTTTCCGTAGTTGGCTCGCTTTTCCTTAATCGAAGTTTGCTTTTGGCGTTCCTTGCTGATTTGGTTCCCTCGCCTCTCACCGCATTTTTCCGGCTCGGGTTTGCTCGTGTTCTCTCTCTCGCATACCTCACGAGGGGGCTAGGCAGGTGCCCTCGCGAGCATTTTTCTCCTATCTGCCTTCTCGCCAGCCACCC
Source organism: Triticum aestivum (assembly GCF_018294505.1). Classification (NCBI taxonomy): domain Eukaryota; kingdom Viridiplantae; phylum Streptophyta; class Magnoliopsida; order Poales; family Poaceae; genus Triticum; species Triticum aestivum. Next base: position 405,734,715 of record NC_057808.1, read on the forward strand.
TCGTTTGAGCCCAAAAGCTGGTGCACCTCTCCTAGTCCATGCCCCTCGGGTACCGCGATACAAAGCACCAGGTCAGGGCCTGGGTGAATGGCAAATCTTTTAACGCACTTCCTAACAAATTTTGGCAGTCCCTGAGAAAATGCAGGACACCAAGGCAAGATGGACACGAGGAAACAAACACCTCATGAGGATGGGGGCATCCTGAATATACCAGGTTAAGTTATCTTTGCGCAAAATAACGACACGGCACGGGAACAAAACGCATAGTGCAATAACCGAGGAACCATAGTTCGGTACACGCCCCCTGGGCCCATACTGGTTTCATTCTTAATGCAGGAAAAGGAGTAAAACAAAAGTAGCATTGCAGCGATCCGCGGAGGCAGGCCCCTAGCGGCACCCGGAGCCTAGCCGGATCCTTCCTTGCGGTTCACGGAGGCGCGGCGACGAGATGACCCACTGCCGCCTTCAAAGCGGGTGCGGCGGCTGGTCGTAGTCACCACTGCTGGAGCTGTCGCCGGAGGAAGAGCCGCCGTAGCTGGACGAGACACGGTCGCCGCCGAGGGCAGGCTCACCCTCATCCTCGTCGCGACCATCACCAAGGCCGAGCACCTCCCCACCGTCGTTCGCCTCGGGGCAGCACCCGGCGCGGTGACCATCTTCCCTAAACACCCTCACATAGAGGGTCGATTCACCATCATACTTGAAATGGAGGGTGCACCGCCTGCCCAGGCCGCGCGCGCGGGCGAACGTCTGCCAGCCGCGGGCCAGGGCTATGTTGCCCGCGGCGGAAGTCTCGACCGCAACCCAAGAGACCTTGCTACAACAACCATCCGCCTGCAACCAGAGTCCTCCTGGACTAGAGGCCGGCAGTTCGCCAGCAAAGAAGCGCGGGAGTTGGAGTCAGTTGCGGCCGGGTTCCCCGACCAGACGACAAACTCCGGCGACACCTCCGCCGTGTGGAGGCGCGGACGTGGGGGCCACGCCACCAGAGCATGACTCCCCTCGTCAACTGGACCGCCATGGCTGGGACGACCCCCTCCGCATGCCGCGGCACCGCTACGACAGTGGGCCACGGCGGGGGTCGCGGCGTGCTTGCGCGGACGGCCGCGTCCGCGGTTGGGTGCCGGGGAGCCGGGTCCCTCGCGAGGGGCCTTTCCCTTCTCGGCGGCAGAGAACTTCCTTCGTGGCGCCATTGGTGGCACAACAAGAAATGGAGCGAGGAGGAAGAAGCAAGCGAGCAAGGAAGAGATGGGCAACGGGGGCTCCGCCCCCTCCCCATTTATAGCAAGAGAAGGCCAACCGGCGCCTCCCACGATCGCAGGTAATGATGGTTTTCCTTGCATGTCGCAGGGACTTGTCATGTCGGGCAGTTGTCGAGGCAGCATGGGGAAGCGGAGACGCCCACATCCAATCAACCGCCACGCGTCAACCAAGGCCGCATGCTTTTGGGGCCCGCGGTGCTCTGTACTTGACCCTTGGCTTCGCCGCGAAGCCAAGCCCGAGCGCACCTTGGGCCCGGGGGATACTGTCAGCATTCTGGGAACGGGGGTCCCCAGACTTGCCTGCCTGCGGCCCGCGGCGTTGCTAAGCCAGCAGGCCGTACGGCCCATCTTCATCAACAAGGCATCCAAGACCCTCGCGAGGGGCCAAGCCTCGCAAGGCGGACGACGCAAGACCTCCTCAAGAGTGGCCTAGTCAGGTAGGCTCATGAGGAGCGGAGATATCAAGGCGGGCAAACCTCACGAGGCTCTCGTGACGTGAGCCATGACGATCGACGCCAGGCGGGCACCAGAGCGTGCAGTGTCCTTGTTTCCTCTTTCCTGCTAAGGAAGCCAGCGCAGGCAAGGAGTACCGAGGCATCAGGCAAAGGTTGCTATATCGGTGCAATGAGACCAAGACCAGGAGGACGGCAAGACGGAGGTCATCATGGAGCCCAAGACGGCGTCACCACCAGAGCCTTTTGCAGGCAAAGACCACTTTTGTCAGGATAGCTTGTACTAGCTGCCCCCCTTCAAATTTGCCCGCCGTTGTTGGCTCCCTTCCTGCTCAATAGTTGGGAAGAGTACCAGGGCCGATATAAGTAGAGCTAGCCACCACAGTAGGGGGGATCGAGCAGTTCATCCAGCTCTCACCCGCTAAGACACCAAGCACAAGAACACCTCAGCCTCAGGAGGCTGTTCTTCCCTCTGTACTGTTCATCATCAGCCCAAGAGGCAATCCACCACCACCACACTGGAGTAGGGTATTACACCACAACAGTGGCCTGAACCAGTATAAATCTCGTGTCTTTCTGTGTCGTGAGTTCGTCGAGTTCGTCCGCAAGATCTTAGCGAGCTAGGGCGTAGATCGATAGGAGGGAAAGACTTCGCGCGCACCCCAGTGTTCGAACCTTAAGGGTTTGCCAGAACCCCACATCCGACAAATTGGACACTTCCTGAACCAACTCCTAAGCCCACTACGAAAAAGGGGTATTCTATTTCTCAGTCCTGAAGATATGCACGAGGCAAAGAAATCTATGAAAGAAAAGGGTATTAAAGCTGAAGATGTCAAGAATTTACCACCTATGGAAGAAATACATGGTCTTGATAACCCGATACAGGTAGTGAAGGTAAATTCTCTCTATAGATTTTACAAAGCTGAAATCCCATCTACTAAGTTTTCTAGCCAATGCTTGGATGAGTTTGATAATTTTATTGTTAAACAAGAAAACTTTAATGCTTATGTTGGTAGACAATTGAAACGTAATGCTTATATGATTGAACACTTGAGTGATTATATGCCTAGAGCTAAGGGTGAACTTAAACTTATTAGTAAACATGCTTCTATGGTTACCACTCAAGTAGAACAAGTGCTTAAAGCTCAAAATGATTTGCTCAATGAATTAAATAATAAGAAAAATGATAATGCTGTTAGAGTTATGACTAGAGGGGTTAAAATGACTCAGGAACCTTTGTATCCTGAGGGCCACCCTAAGAGAATTGAGCAAGATTCTCAGAGAATTAATGTTGATACACTTAGTCCTTCTAAGAAGACGAAAAAGAAAAATGATAGGAATTTGCATGCTTCTAGTGAACCTGTTGTTGACACACCTGAGAATCCCAATGATATTTCTATTTCTGATGCTGAAACACAATCTGGTAATGAACATGAACATAGTGATAATGTTAATGATGATGTTCATGATGATGTTCATGATGATGCTCAACCTAGCAATAACAATGATGTAGAAATTGAACCTGCTACTGATCTTGATAACCCACAATCAAAGAATCAACGTTATGATAAGAGAGACTTCATTGCTAGGAAGCACGGCAAAGAAAGAGAACCATGGGTTCAGAAACCCATGCCTTTTCCTCCTAAACCATCCAAGAAAAAGGATGATGAGGATTTTGAGTGCTTTGCTGAAATGATTAGACCTATCTTTTTGCGTATGCGTTTGACTGATATGCTTAAAATGAATCCTCATGCTAAGTATATGAACGAAATTGTTACAAATAAAAGAAAGATACCGGAAGCTGAAATTTCCACCATGCTTGCCAATTATACTTTTAAGGGTGGAATACCTAAGAAACTAGGAGACCCAGGAGTAACAACTATACCATGCTCCATTAAAAGAAACTATGTAAAAACTGCTTTATGTGATCTAGGAGCCGGTGTTAGTGTTATGCCTCTCTCTTTATATCGTAGACTTGATTTGAATAAGTTGACACCTACTGAAATATCTTTGCAAATGGCCGATAAATCAACTGCTATACCTATTGGTATTTGTGAGGATGTGCCTGTTGTGGTTGCAAACGTTACTATTTTAACGGACTTTCTTATTCTTGATATTCCCGAGGACGACAGTATGTCTATTATTCTTGGTAGACCCTTTTTGAATACTGCAGGGGCTGCTATTGATTGCAACAAAGGCAATGTCACTTTTCATGTTAATGGTAATGAGCATATGGTACACTTTCCGAGGAAACAACCTCAAGTCCACAGTATCAATTCTGTTGGAAAAACTTCATCGATTATTATTGGAGGTTTTGAATTTCCTCTTCCTACTATTAAAAAGAAATATGATATTCTTATTGTTGGGGACATGCACATCCCCGTTGAGGTAACCTAGTGTTATTCGAAGATTCTCCGGTTTCATGCGATTCGGAATGAGTTTGTTAACAAGACTTGATCAACCTTGTTAGTGGATTCCTTTTGATGAGCATGAGATGGATGAAGTTAGAAAGCACAACTCTCTGTACCCTCCTTTTACTTTCTGTTATTTAGATTAAATAAAGCAAAAATAGTATTTTCTATCATTTTTCTGAATTATCCGTGCAATAAAAAATACCCTGGAAATAAAAGTTCTCCAAATGTCCTGAAATTTATATATGATTTTTTAGAATATTTAAGAATATCTGGCACTGAGAACACACCAGGGGGAGCCACCACCTGGCCATGAGGGTCCAGGGCGCGCCCACCCCCTGGGGCGCGCCCCCTGCCTCGTGGGCCCCACGTGGCCCCCTCCACTTATTCCAGCACCCACACACTTCGTCTTCCTCCAGAAAAAATCACCACACTGCTCACAGCCGTGTTCTAGCTCATTTTGCTGCGATTTTTGATCTCCTTGCTCAAGGCTCCACTCACAAAACTGTTTTGGGGGATTGTTCTTCCATATGTAACTCCTCCAATGGTCCAATTAGTTTCTGTTCTAGTGCTTTATTTATTGCATGTTTTTGCTGCATAGGTGACCCTGTTCTTGAGCTTGCATGCCAAATTTATATGGTCCCAGGTAGTTTTAATGCATTATATAGCCTCTAGGCACTTGTGGGAGTAGTTGCTATCAATCTTGTTGAGTTTGGTTCACTTTTATTTCGAGTCACTAAAATTTCAGAAATTTTCAGAGGGAGAAAATGTTGAAGAGAATGTAGAGAGGCTCTTCGAGCCGCAGCTCGAAGGATAAGCAAAGTGAAGAGAATAAGAAGCCCAAATATAATCTTCCTCGCACCGCGGAAGTTCGTCCGTGTGAATGGCCTTGTGATGATTTCTTGAGAGCAGCCAGGATTCATGATGACTTTTATTATTTGGCTGAGAATGCGGGCCTCTGAAAGGATCGAGAAGAGGTGTCTAGAGGGGGGTGAATAGACACTTAGCAAGAAAAGTTGCAGTTTTTAAATTCTTTAAGTTGAAGTGGAGTTTTAGCACCAGTTCAAACATTCACAATACATATCAAGCAAGCATGACAAGACTATATGAGCAGCGGAAAGTAAATCATGCAAGTTGCAAGAATGTAAAGGGATGTGATTGGAGTGTGCAAACGCAATTGGAGATACGGAGATTTTTTATCCGTGGTTCCGATAGGTGGTGCTATCGTACATCCACGTTGATGGAGACTTCAACCCACGAATGGTAACGGTTACGCGAGTCCACGGAGGGCTCCACCCACGAAGGGTCCACGAAGAAGCAACCTTGTCTATCCCACCATGGCCATCGCCCACGAAGGACTTGCCTCAGTAGGGTAGATCTTCATGAAGTAGGCGATCTCCTTGCCCGTACAAACTCCTTGGTTCAACTCCACAATCTTGACGGAGGCTCCCAAGTGACACCTAACCAATCTAGGAGACACCACTCTCCAAGAGGTAATATATGGTGTGTTGATGATGAACTCCTTGCTCTTGTGCTTCAAATGATAGTCCCCCCAACACTCAACTCTCTCTCATAGGATTGGATTTGGTAGAAAGATGATTTGAGTGGAAAGCAATTTGGGGAAGGCTAGAGATCAAGATTTATGTGGTTGGAATGGAATATCTTGACCTCAACACAAGTGTAGGTGGTTCTCTCTTAGAAAAGGTATGTTGGAAGTGTAGGCATGTTCTGATGGCTCTCTCCACGAATGAAGAGTGGTTGGAGGGGTATATATAGCCTCCACACAAAATCTAACTGTTACACACAAATCACCAAACTCGGTGGGACCGAATTAGAAAACTCGGTCGGACCGATTTGGTTCATAATGTGACCGTTAGGCATTTCGGTGGGACCGACATGATCAACTCGGTGGTACCGATGTGCTAGGGTTAGGGTAAAGCCTTATCTCGGTTGGACCGATTACACAAACTCGGTGGGACCGATTTGGGTAATAAGCACAACAAAGAGTTGGCCAAGCAAACTCGGTGGTACCGGTTTCATATTTCGGTGAGACCGAAATTATGCAATAGACAACAGAGAGTTTGCAAGCCCATCTCGGTGAGACCGAGATCCCATCGGTGAGACCGAATTGATTAGGGTTTGTGGCAGTGGCTATGTCAAGAGAACTAGGTGGCGCCGGATAGAAAGTTTCGGTGGGGCCGAGCTTGACTTTTGGTTTGGGACATATGTGGATGTGAGAAAGTGGTTGAAGGCTTTAGAGCATATCACTAAGCACTTTGAGCAAGCTAGCCATTAAGCAACACCTCATCCCCTCTTAATAGTATTGGCTTTCCTATGGACTCAATGTGATCTTGGATCACTAAAATGAAAAATGTAGAGTCCTGAGCTTTGAGCTTGAGCCAATCCTTTGTCCTTATCATCTTGAAGGGGTTCCACATCCTCTTGTCCATGCCACTCCACTGTTGGACTTATCTGAAATGTACTAGATGAAAGTATTAGTCCAACAAGAGATATGTTGACATTAATTACCAAAATCACCCAGGGAGCACTTGTGCTTTCAGCCTCATCGACTTCCTCCGCGACCAGCGCGAACAGTATATCTTACTCACTAATATTTTCGTGCAAAATTTTTATTTTCATGCTAAGAAATCACCACATTCAATGGAGTTTCATTTATATGATGAGGTTAAGGAGATGTCACTCCGTGATTTTTGTCTGGTCTGCAAGACACCCTTTGAGGGCAGCATCGAGGAACCACATCGTAGTGATGTGGAGGGATTTATTGATGAAATTGCTGTAGGGGAAACAAGGAAAGTTTCCGATGCAAGAATTACTAGCATACATTTCCCTGTTCTACGTTACTTTGCAATATTTGCTAGTCAATGTTTAATTGGCTGCGGGAACAGTGGAAATCTTAGTGCCCCTGATATTGTTATTTTGCGCCATGCTTTGTTTCATGATACAACTTTCAGTTTAGGCGCTATTATTGCTAAACGATTAAGTCTGAACCGTACAAAGGGCCCCATCTTTGGTGGCATCTTTGCTTCACGCCTTGCTGCATACTTTGAGATACCTATTAGGCATTATGAGAAAGAAGAAATGTTGCTACCTCCTATTTTTCTAGACTATAAGAGTATGGTAGCACATGACTTTATTGTTGAAAATAAGAAGCAACTGCTTAAGTATAATTTGATTTTTGGCAAAACTCACTGTGAGGTTATTACCTTGCCTGCGCCCTCTTTGTTTAACATATTTTCAGGCACGTACCTCATCTTACCGGAGGCCGTTTATGCATACTGGAGCCTGACACCAGTTGTAGAGCCTGAGCCGGAGCCACCTCTGGACTCTTATTGGCAGTCTGTTTATCAGTGGGATCCGGAGGAGATTGCCAAACAGTGGCACCCTGAGGACCCTCCTCAGTACACCAGAGAGAGTGGCTTCGATCCGTGGGAATAGACCAACTTAGGCCAAAAGCCTAAGCTTGGGGGAGTACATATTTCTCAACGACATTACATTCATGTTCACACACTCATTCCAGTTGTCGGTGCTCATACTTTTTCATTGTACTATCCATGCTAGTTTATTTTCTTTTCTCGCTTTCTTCTTGTGTGTTTGAAAAACCTTAAGAAAAACCAAAAAAAAAATTAGTTATAGCTTTGAGCTAGCTTACTTTCCATGCCTGTAGTGGTAATAATTAAAAGAAAACCCAAAAAGATTTCTCGTTCTTATTTTGTTTGTTGGGAGCTTTCCCGTGTAAATAGTTTTATTTTTTTCTTTTCTTTGGGGGTCGAGAGGAGAAGACCATGATGAAAATGTTGAAGTGGCTCTTATATGCATTATTGTTGATTTAACCAAGAGCCCATATTACCTTGTCTTCTCCTTTGTATTAAATGCTTGCAGATTCCAGCTTAGTCCAATGCACGTGCACTATTATTATTATCCACACCGTTCGGTGTGCAAGTGAAAGGCAATAATGACGATATATGATGGACTGATTGAGATGAGAAAAGCTGATATGAACTCGACCTATCTTGTTTTTGTAAATATGATTAGTTCATCGTTCCTGATTCAGCCTATTATGAATGAAACATGTTTGCAATGAAAATTAGAGATTATAGTTGCTCATGCCATGCTTAATTTGCTAGGAGTTTATAATGGTTTACCTTGCTTGCCAACATGCTATTAAAATGGTTGTAATGTGGTATGATAGGGTGGTATCCTCCTTTGAACGATTCGAGTGGCTTGACTTGGGACATGTTCACGCATGTAGTTGAAACAAAATCAACATAGCCTCCACGGTGTTTATGTTCATGGTGAATTATATCCTACTCATGCTTGCACTCAGTGTTGATTAATTTTAATGCATGTTCATGACTGTTGTCGCTCTCTAGTTGGTCGCTTCCCAGTCTCTTTCTAGCCTTCACTTGTACTAAGAGGGAATACTGCTTGTGCATCCACTTCCATAAACACCAAAGTTATTCCATTTGAGTCCACCATACCTTCCTATATGCGGTATCTACCTGCCGTTCCAAGTAAATTTGTATGTGCCAAACTCTAAACCTTCAAATGAAATTCTGTTTTGTATGCTCGAATAGCTCATGTATCAACTAGGGTTGTCCGTATCTTCCATGCTAGGCGGGTTATTCTCAAGAGGAGTGGACTCCGCTCCTCACTCACGAGAAAATGGCTGGTCACCGGGATGCCCAGTCCCATGCTTTATGCAAACCAAATCAAAATAATTGCAAACAAAACTCCCCCGGGACTGTTGTTAGTTGGAGGCACTCGTTGTTTCGAGCAAGCCATGGATTGATGCTTGTTGGTGGAGGGGGAGTATAATCTTTACCATTCTGTTTGGGAACCGCCTATAATGTGTGTAGCATGGAAGATATCGCCATCTCTTGGTTGTTATGTTGACAATGAAAGTATGCCGCTCAAAATATTATTTATCTCTGCTTTAAAATCGAGCTCTGGCACCTCTACAAATCCCTGCTTCCCTCTGTGAAGGGCCTATCTATTTACTTTTATGTTGATTCATCAACCTCTTATTAAAAAGCACCAGCTGGAGAGCATCGCTGTCATTTGCATTCATTACTGTTAATTTATATTGGGTATGACTGGATCTCTTTTACCATGAATTACAATGTCTAGTCAGTCCTTGATCTTTTAAGGTGCTCTGCATTTATGTTTTGCGGTCTCAGAAAGGGCTAGCGAGATACCATCTTGTTATATCATATTATGATTGTTTTGAGAAAGTGTTGTCATCCGAGATTTATTATTATTGCTCGCTAGTTGATTATGCCATTGATATTAGTAAACATGAGACCTAAGAGTTATTGTGAATATGGTTAGTTCATTATCTTTGCTAAAAACTTGAATGCTGGCTTTACATATTTACAACAACAAGAGCAAACAGAGTTTGTAAAAGTTTTTCTTTATCACTTTCAGTTTATCAACTGAATTGCTTGAGGACAAGAAAAGGTTTAAGCTTGGGCGAGTTGATACGTCTCCGTCGTATCTACTTTTCCAAACACTTTTGCCCTTGTTTTGGACTCTAACTTGCATGATTTGAATGGAACTAACCCGGACTGACGCTGTTTTCAGCAGAATTGCCATGGTGTTATTTATGTGCAGAAACAAAAGTTCTCGGAATGACCTGAAACTCCACGGAGATTATTTTTGGAAATAATAAAAAATATTGGTGAAAGAATCAAGGCCAGGGGGCCCACACCCTGTCCACGAGGGTGGGGGCGCGCCTACCCCCTGGGCGTGCCCCCTGCCGCGTGGGCCCCCCTGGAGCTCCACCGACCTCAACTCCAACTCCATATATTCGTGTTCGGGGAGAAAAAAATCTGAGAAAAAGATCCATCACGTTTTACGATACGGAGCCGCCGCCAAGCCCTAAACTCTCTCGGGAGGGCTGATCTGGAGTCCGTTCGGGGCTCCGGAGAGGGGAATCCGTCGCCGTCGTCATCATCAACCATCCTCCATCACCAATTTCATGATGCTCACCGCCGTGCGTGAGTAATTCCATCGTAGGCTTGCTGGACGGTGATGGGTTGGATGAGATTTATCATGTAATCGAGTTAGTTTTGTTAGGGTTTGATCCCAAGTATCCACTATGTTTTGAGATTGACGTTGCTATGACTTTGCTATGCTTAATGCTTGTCACTAGGGCCCGAGTGCCATGATGTCAGATCTGAACATATTATGTTTTCATGAATATATTTGAGTTCTTGATCCTATCTTGCAAGTCTATAGTCACCTACTATGTGTTATGATCCGGCAACCCCGAAGTGACAATAATTGGAACCACTCCCGGTGATGACCATAGTTTGAGGAGTTCATTTATTCACTATGTGTGAATGCTTTGGTCCGGTACTCTATTAAAAGGAGGCCTTAATATTCCTTAGTTTCCGCTAGGACCCCGCTGCCACGGGAGGGTAGGACAAAAGATGTCATCCAAGTTCTTTTCCATAAGCATGTATGACTATATTCGGAATACATGCCTACATTACATTGATGAATTGGAGCTAGTTCTGTGTCACCCTATGTTATGACTGTTACATGATGAACCGCATCCGGCATAATTCTGCATCACCGATCCAATGCCTACGAGCTTTTCACATATTGTTCCTCGCTTATTTACTTTTCTGTTGCTACTGTTACAATCACTGCAAAACCCAAAAATATTACTTTTTCTACCGTTACCATTACTATCATACTACTTTGCTACTAAATACATTGCTACAGATACTAAGTTATCCAGGTGTGGTTGAATTGACAACTCAACTGCTAATACTTGAGAATATTCTTTGGCTCCCCTTGTGTCGAATCAATAAAGTTGGTTTGAATACTCAACCCTCAAAAACTGTTGCGGTCCCCTATACTGGTGGGTTATCAGTGGGCCCCCTGGCAGGCCTCCGGTGTCCCTCTTCTGCTATATGAAGTCTTTTACCCTAAAAAAAATCATAAGCAAGCTTTCGGGAAGAAACTCCGCCGCCACGAGGCAGAACCTTGGCGGAACCAATCTAGGGCTCCGGCGGAGCTGTTCTGCCGGGGAAACATCCCTCCGGGAGGGGGAAATCATCGCCATTGTCATCACCAACGATCCTCTCATCGGGAGGGGGTCAATCTCCATCAACATCTTCACTAGAACCATCTCCTCTAAAACCCTAGTTCATCTCTTGTATCCAATCTTTGCCCCAAAGCCTCAGATTGGTACCTATGGGTTGCTAGTAGTGTTGATTACTCCTTTTAGTTGATGCTAGTTGGTTTATTTGGTGGAAGATCATATGTTCAGATCTATTATGCATATTAATACCCCTCTGATTATGAACATGAATATGCTTTGTGAGTAGTTACGTTTGTTCCTGAGGACATGGGAGAAGTCTTGCTATAAGTAGTCATGTGAATTTGGTATTTGTTCGATATTTTGATAAGATGTATGTTGTCTTTCCTCTAGTGGTGTTATGTGAACGTCGACTACATGACACTTAACCATTGTTTGGGCCTAGAGGAAGGCATTGGGAAGTAATAAGTAGATGATGGGTTGCTAGAGTGACAGAAGCTTAAACCCTAGTTTATGCGTTGCTTCGTAAGGGGCTGATTTGGATCCATATGTTTCATGCTATGGTTAGGTTTACCTTAGTACTTCTTTTCTAGTTGCATATGCTTGCAATAGGGGTTAATCATAAGTGGGATGCTTGTCCAAGTAAGGACAGCACCCAAGCACCGGTCCACCCACATATCAAATTATCAAAGTACCGAACGCGAATCATATGAACGTGATGAAAACTAGCTTGACGATAATTCCCATGTGTCCTCGGGACGTTTTCCTTCATATAAGAAATAGTCCAGGCTTGTCCTTTGCAACAAAAAGGATTGGGACATCTTGCTGCACCTTATTTACTTTCATTACTTGTTACCCGTTACAAATTACCTTATCACAAAACTACCTGTTACCAATAATTTCAGTGCTTGCAGAGAATACCTTACTGAAAACCGCTTGTGATTTCCTTCTGCTCCTCGTTGGGTTCAACACTCTTACTTATCGAAAGGACTATGATAGAACCCCTATACTTGTGGGTCATCAAGACTCTTTTCTGGCGCCCTTACCGGGGAGTGAAGCGCCTTTGGTAGGTGGAATTTGGTAAGGAAAAATTTATATAGTGTGCTGAAACTTACTGTCACTTATTACTATGGAAAGTAATCCTTTGAGGGGCTTGTTCGGGGTATCTTCACCCCGACCAGTAGAGCAAAGAGTTGCTCCTCAACCTACTGAACCTACTGAAAATGTTTACTTTGAAATTCCTTCGGGTATGGTAGATAAACTGCTAGCTAATCCTTTTACAGGAGATGGAACATTGTCATCCCGATTTGCACCTAATCTATGTGGATGAAGTTTGTGGATTATTTAAGCTTGCAGGTATGCCCGAGGATGTTATCAAGAAGAAGGTCTTCCCTTTATCTTTGAAGGGAGAGGCATTGACATGGTATAGGCTATGTGATGATATGGGATCATGGAACTACAAACGATTGAAATTGGAATTTCATCAGAAATTTTATCCTATGCACCTTGTTCATCGTGATCGTAATTATATATATAATTTTTGGCCTCGCGAAGGAGAAAGCATCGCTCAAGCTTGGGGGAGTCTTAAGTCAATGTTATATTCATGCCCCAATCATGAGCTCTCAAGAGAAATGATTATTCAAAAATTTTATGCTCGGCTTTCTCTCAATAATCGCTCCATGCTCGATACTTCTTGTACTGGCTCTTTTATCATGAAGACTATTGAATTCAAATGGGGTTTATTGGAAAGAATTAAATGCAACTCTGAAGATTGGGATCTCGATGAAGGTAAGGAGTCAGGTATAACACCTAAGTTTGATTGTGTTAAATCTTTTATAGATACCGATGCTTTCCGTGAATTTAGCACTAAATATGGACTTGACTCTGAGATAGTAGCTTCTTTCTGTGAATCATTTGCTACTCATGTTGATCTCCCTAAGGAGAAGTGGTTTAAATATAATCCTCCCATTGAAGTAAAAGTAGTTGCACCTATTAAAGTTGAAGAAAAGACTATCACTTATACTGATCCTATTGTTCCTACTACTTATATTGAGAAACCACCTTTTCCTGTTAGAATAAAGGATCATGCTAAAGCTTCAACTGTAGTCAACAAAAGTAATATTAGGACACCCAAACCCCCTGAGCAAATTAAAGTTGAACCTAGTATTGCTATGGTTAAAGATCTCTTGGCTGATAATATTGATAGGCATGTTATTTACTTCTGTGATGAAACTGCTAGAATTGCTAAACCCGATACTAAAAATAAAAATAGACCTGTTGTAGGCATGCCTGTTATTTCTGTTAAAATAGGAGATCATTGTTATCATGGCGTGTGTGATATAGATTCTAGTGCAAGTGCAATACCTCATTCCTTATACAAAGAAATTATGCATGATATTGCACCCGCCGAGTGAGAAGATATTGATGTTACAATTAAGCTTGCCAACAGAGATACTATTACACCAGTCGGGATTGGTAGAGATGTTGAAGTCTTGTGTGGGAAAGTTAAATATCCTGCTGATTTTCTTGTGGGAAAGTTAAAAATCAGCAGGATATAATGGGACAAAAGTTATCTTGTGGGGAGCCAAGAACAAGAAAATCAGCAGGATATTTAACTTTCCCACACAAGACTTCAACATCTCTAACAATCCCGACTGGTGTAATAGTATCTCTGTTGGCAAGCTTAATTGTAACATCAATATCTTCTAACTCGGCGGGTGCAATATCATGCATAATTTCTTTGTATAAGGAATGAGGTATTGCACTTGCACTAGAATCTATATCACACACGCCATGATAACAATGATCTCCTATTTTAACAGAAATAACAGGCATGACTACAACAGGTCTATTTTTATTTTTAGTATCGGGTTTAGCAATTCTAGCAGTTTCATCACAGAAGTAAATAACATGCCTATCAATATTATCAGCCAAGAGATCTTTAACCATAGCAATACTAGGTTCAACTTTAATTTGCTCAGGGGGTTTGGGTGTCCTAATATTACTTTTGTTGACTACAGTTGAAGCTTTAGCATGATCCTTTATTCTAACAGGAAAAGGTGGTTTCTCAATATAAGTAGTAGGAACAATAGGATCAGTATAAGTGATAGTCTTTTCTTCAACTTTAATAGGTGCAACTACTTTTACTTCAATGGGAGGATTATATTTAAACCACTTCTCCTTAGGGAGATCAACATGAGTAGCAAATGATTCACAGAAAGAAGCTACTATCTCAGAGTCAAGTCCATATTTAGTGCTAAATTCACGGAAAGCATCGGTATCTATAAAAGATTTAACACAATCAAACTTAGGTGTTATACCTGACTCCTTACCTTCATCGAGATCCCAATCTTCAGAGTTGCATTTAATTCTTTCCAATAAACCCCATTTGAATTCAATAGTCTTCATGATAAAAGAGCCAGTACAAGAAGTATCGAGCATGGAGCGATTATTGAGAGAAAGCCGAGCATAAAATTTTTGAATAATCATTTCTCTTGAGAGCTCATGATTGGGGCATGAATATAACATTGACTTAAGACTCCCCCAAGCTTGAGCGATGCTTTCTCCTTCGCGAGGCCAAAAATTATATATATAATTACGATCACGATGAACAAGGTGCATAGGATAAAATTTCTGATGAAATTCCAATTTCAATCGTTTGTAGTTCCATGATCCCATATCATCACATAGCCTATACCATGTCAATGCCTCTCCCTTCAAAGATAAAGGGAAGACCTTCTTCTTGATAACATCCTCGGGCATACCTGCAAGCTTAAATAATCCACAAACTTCATCCACATAGATTAGGTGCAAATCGGGATGACAATGTTCCATCTCCTGTAAAAGGATTAGCTAGCAGTTTATCTACCATACCCGAAGGAATTTCAAAGTAAACATTTTCAGTAGGTTCAGTAGGTTGAGGAGCAACTCTTTGCTCTACTGGTCGGGGTGAAGATACCCCGAACAAGCCCCTCAAAGGATTACTTTCCATAGTAATAAGTGACAGTAAGTTTCAGCACACTATATAAATTTTTCCTTACCAAATTCCACCTACCAAAGGCGCTTCACTCCCCGGTAAGGGCGCCAGAAAAGAGTCTTGATGACCCACAAGTATAGGGGTTCTATCATAGTCCTTTCGATAAGTAAGAGTGTTGAACCCAACGAGGAGCAGAAGGAAATCACAAGCGGTTTTCAGTAAGGTATTCTCTGCAAGCACTGAAATTATTGGTAACAGGTAGTTTTGTGATAAGGTAATTTGTAACGGGTAACAAGTAATGAAAGTAAATAAGGTGCAGCAAGATGTCCCAATCCTTTTTGTTGCAAAGGACAAGCCTGGACTATTTCTTATATGAAGGAAAACGTCCCGAGGACACATGGGAATTATCGTCAAGCTAGTTTTCATCACGTTCATATGATTCGCGTTCGGTACTTTGATAATTTGATATGTGGGTGGACCGGTGCTTGGGTGCTGTCCTTACTTGGACAAGCATCCCACTTATGATTAACCCCTATTGCAAGCATATGCAACTAGAAAAGAAGTACTAAGGTAAACCTAACCATAGCATGAAACATATGGATCCAAATCAGCCCCTTACGAAGCAACGCATAAACTAGGGTTTAAGCTTCTGTCACTCTAGCAACCCATCATCTACTTATTACTTCCCAATGCCTTCCTCTAGGCCCAAACAATGGTTAAGTGTCATGTAGTCGACGTTCACATAACACCACTAGAGGAAAGACAACATACATCTTATCAAAATATCGAACAAATACCAAATTCACATGACTACTTATAGCAAGACTTCTCCCATGTCCTCAGGAACAAACGTAACTACTCACAAAGCATATTCATGTTCATAATCAGAGGGGTATTAATATGCATAATAGATCTGAACATATGATCTTCCACCAAATAAACCAACTAGCATCAACTAAAAGGAGTAATCAACACTACTAGCAACCCATAGGTACCAATCTGAGGCTTTGGGGCAAAGATTGGATACAAGAGATGAACTAGGGTTTTAGAGGAGATGGTTCTAGTGAAGATGTTGATGGAGATTGACCCCCTCCCGATGAGAGGATCGTTGGTGATGACAATGGCGATGATTTCCCCCTCCCGGAGGGATGTTTCCCCGGCAGAACAGCTCCGCCGGAGCCCTAGATTGGTTCCGCCAAGGTTCTGCCTCGTGGCGGCGGAGTTTCTTCCCGAAAGCTTGCTTATGATTTTTTTTAGGGTAAAAGACTTCATATAGCAGAAGAGGGACACCGGAGGCCTGCCAGGGGGCCCACTGATAACCCACCAGTATAGGGGACCGCAACAGTTTTTGAGGGTTGAGTATTCAAACCAACTTTATTGATTCGACACAAGGGGAGCCAAAGAATATTCTCAAGTATTAGCAGTTGAGTTGTCAATTCAACCACACCTGGATAACTTAGTATCTGTAGCAATGTATTTAGTAGCAAAGTAGTATGATAGTAATGGTAACGGTAGAAAAGTAATATTTTTGGGTTTTGCAGTGATTGTAACAGTAGCAACAGAAAAGTAAATAAGCGAGGAACAATATGTGAAAAGCTCGTAGGCATTGGATCGGTGATGCAGAATTATGCCGGATGCGGTTCATCATGTAACAGTCATAACATAGGGTGACACAGAACTAGCTCCAATTCATCAATGTAATGTAGGCATGTATTCCGAATATAGTCATACATGCTTATGGAAAAGAACTTGCATGACATCTTTTGTCCTACCCTCCCGTGGCAGCGGGGTCCTAGCGGAAACTAAGGGATATTAAGGCCTCCTTTTAATAGAGTACCGGACCAAAGCATTAACACATAGTGAATACATGAACTCCTCAAACTATGGTCATCACCGGGAGTGGTCCGATTATTGTCACTTCGGGGTTGCCGGATCATAACACATAGTAGGTGACTATAGACTTGCAAGATAGGATCAAGAACTCACATATATTCATGAAAACATAATAGGTTCAGATCTGAAATCATGGCACTCGGGCCCTAGTGACAAGCATTAAGCATAGCAAAGTCATAGCAACATCAATCTCAGAACATAGTGGATACTAGGGATCAAACCCTAACAAAACTAACTCGATTACATGATAAATCTCATCCAACCCATCACCGTCCAGCAAGCCTACGATGGAATTACTCACGCACGGCGGTGAGCATCATGAAATTGGTGATGGAGGATGGTTGATGATGACGACGGCGACGGATTCCCCTCTCCGGAGCCCCGAACGGACTCCAGATCAGCCCTCCCGAGAGAGTTTAGGGCTTGGCGGCGGCTCCGTATCGTAAAACGCGATGAATCTTTTCTCTGATTTTTTTCTCCCCGAACACGAATATATGGAGTTGGAGTTGAGGTCGGTGGAGCTCCAGGGGGCCCACGAGGCAGGGGGCACGCCCAGGGGGTAGGCGCGCCCCCACCCTCGTGGACAGGGTGTGGGCCCCCTGGCCTTGATTCTTTCACCAATATTTTTATTATTTCCAAAAATAATCTCCGTGGAGTTTCAGGTCATTCCGAGAACTTTTGTTTCTGCACATAAATAACACCATGGCAATTCTGCTGAAAACAGCGTCAGTCCGGGTTAGTTCCATTCAAATCATGCAAGTTAGAGTCCAAAACAAGGGCAAAAGTGTTTGGAAAAGTAGATACGACGGAGACGTATCAACTCCCCAAGCTTAAACCTTTGCTTGTCCTCAAGCAATTCAGTTGATAAACTGAAAGTGATAAAGAAAAACTTTTACAAACTCTGTTTGCTCTTGTTGTTGTAAATATGTAAAGCCAGCATTCAAGTTTTCAGCAAAGATTATGAACTAACCATATTCACAATAACTCTTAGGTCTCATGTTTACTCATATCAATGGCATAATCAACTAGCGAGCAATAATAATAAATCTCAGATGACAACACTTTCTCAAAACAATCATAATATGATATAACAAGATGGTATCTCGCTAGCCCTTTCTGAGACCGCAAAACATAAATGCAGAGCACCTTTAAAGATCAAGGACTGACTAGACATTGTAATTCATGGTAAAAGAGATCCAGTCATACCCAATATAAATTAACAGTAATGAATGCAAATGACAGCAGTGCTCTCCAGCTGGTGCTTTTTAATAAGAGGGTGATGACTCAACATAAAAGTAAATAGATAGGCCCTTCGCAGAGGGAAGCAGGGATTTGTAGAGGTGCCAGAGCTCGGTTTTAAAGCAGAGATAAATAATATTTTGAGCGGCATACTTTCATTGTCAACATAACAACCAAGAGATGGCGATATCTTCCATGCTACACACATTATAGGCGGTTCCCAAACAGAATGGTAAAGTTTATACTCCCCCTCCACCAACAAGCATCAATCCATGGCTTGCTCGAAACAACGAGTGCCTCCAACTAACAGCAGTCCCGGGGGAGTTTTGTTTGCAATTATTTTGATTTGATTTGCATAAAGCATGGGACTGGGCATCCCGGTGACCAGCCATTTTCTCGTGAGTGAGGAGCGGAGTCCACTCCTCTTGAGAATAACCCGCCTAGCATGGAAGATACGGACAACCCTAGTTGATACATGAGCTATTCGAGCATACAAAACAGAATTTCATTTGAAGGTTTAGAGTTTGGCACATACAAATTTACTTGGAACGGCAGGTAGATACCGCATATAGGAAGGTATAGTGGACTCATATGGAATAACTTTGGGGTTTAAGGGATTTGATGCACAAGCAGTATTCCCGCTTAGTACAAGTGAAGGCTAGCAAAAAACTAGGAAGCGACCAACTAGAGAGCGACAACAGTCATGAACATGCATTAAAATTAATAAACATTGAGTGCAAGCATGAGTAGGATATAATCCACCATGAACATAAATATCGTGAAGGCTATGTTGATTTGTTTCAACTACATGCGTGAACATGTGCCAAGTCAAGTCACTCGAATCATTCAAAGGAGGATACCACCCTACTATACCACATCACAACCATTTTAATAGCATGTTGGCACGCAAGGTAAACCATTATAACTCATAGCTAATTAAGCATGGCATAAGTAACTATAATCTCTAATTGTCATTGCAAACATGTTTATTCATAATAGGCTGAATCAGGAATGATGAACTAATCATATTTACAAAAACAAGAGAGGTCGAGTTCATACCAGCTTCTCTCATCTCAATCAGTCCATCATATATCTTCATAATTGCCTTTCACTTGCACGACCGAACGATGTGAATAATAATAATAGTGCACGTGCATTGGACTAAGCTGGAATCTGCGAGCATTCAATAAACAGGAGAAGACAAGGCAATATGGGCTCTTGGTTAAATCAACAATAATGCATATAAGAGCCACTTCAACATTTTCATTATGGTCTTCTCCTATCGACCCCCAAAGAAAAGAAAGGAAATAAAACTATTTACACGGGAAAGCTCCCAACAAGCAAAAGAAGAACATGAAATATTTTTGTGTTTTCTTTTTAATTATTACTACAGCAAGAAAAGTAAACTAACTAAAAGCTACTACTAATTTTTTTTGTTTTTCTTAAGGTTTATTAAACACACAAGAAGAAAGCATAAAAAGGAAAATAAACTAGCATGGATATTACAGTGAAAAAGTATGAGCACCGACAACTAGCAATGAGTGTGTGAACATAAATGTAATGTCGGTGGGAAATACGTACTCCCCCAAGCTTAGGCTTTTGGCCTAAGTTGGTCTATTGCCACGGATGGCCTGGCGGATATCCAAAGTTGTAGTTGGGGTCGTGCTGAGATGCAGCAGTCATTGCATCATGGGCTACAGCTTGGAGGCGAGCTATCTCAGCCCTCCTCTTATACTCATCTGCCTCCTCTCTGGTTATGTAATATCTCCCCTTTGCCTGAAAGTCAAAGAAGGTAGAAGCAGGGAGAGCGACGTGATAGGTGCGTCGTCTGTCAAAGATTAGTCGGTACTGGAGGAACTGATCGTTCCTCTCAACAAAATGATGACGAACCATAGCCTCATAATCCAAATAAGCAGGAGGCAACTCAATATCATCCTCACGTATGGTTATACCAAGAAAATTAGCTATACGGGTTGCATAAATTCCACCAAAGAAATCTCAATTAAATCTATTATGATGCAACCTACGTGCAACAATCGCTCCCAAATTATAAGATTTATCTCCTAACACAGCACTCCTGAGAACACTGAGGTCAGGGACACACTTGTGACATGCTTCATCCTTACCATTTATGCACCTACCTATGAAGAGAGCAAAATAATGTATAGCAGGAAAATGAATGCTCCCTATGGTAGCTTGTGCTATGTCTCTAGATTCCCCCACAGTTATACTAGCAAGAAAATCTCTAAATTCAGATTTGTGAGGTTCACTAGTACTACCCCATTGTGGAAGTTTGCAAGCAGTGGTAAAATCCTCTAAGTCCATAGTATAAGAATTTTCATAAAGATCAAACAGGACAGTTTGAGAATTGCGTGAAGATGAAAATTCAAACCTCCTCACGAAGGAACTAGTAAGATAGTGGTACTGACGGCACTTTTCTGCCTCGAAGCTCACAAGATCAGCGTTACGCAAATATGCGTTAAATTCTTCCTTGATTCCTGCTTGATCCATGAAGTCCTCTGAAGGCCATTCACAAGGCCGCACGGGAGCGTCCCTTGGTGGTTCATCATCAGCATCACGCATTGCAAGCCTGGGTCCTTGCTTCCTTGAAGGACCACCTTGGTACATTTTCCTAAACATATTTCTTCCTCTACAAATTTCTGAAATTTTTAGTAACTTCAAATAAAAACGAACCAAGCTCAACAAAATTGATAGAAACTACTCCTACAAGTGCCTAGAGACTATATCATGCATTAGAACTACTTGGAACCATATAAATTTGACATGCAAGCTCAAGAACATTGTCACCTAGGCAGCACAAATTTGCAATGAATAAAGCACTAGAACAAAAACTAATTGGACCAATGGAGGAGTCACATACCAAGGAACAATCCCCCAAAGCAGTTTTGTGAGAGGTGCTTTGAGCAAGGAGACCGAAAATCGCAGCAAAATGAGATAGAACTCGTGCTTGAGCTGGTTGGTGATTTTTTTGGGAGGAAGAAGAAGTGTGTGGGTGCAGGAATAAGTGGAGGGGAGCCACCATGGGCCCACGAGGCAGGGGGCGCGCCCAGGGGGGTGGGCGCGCCCTGGACCCTCGTGGCCAGGTGCTTGCTCCCCCTGCTGTGTTCTCAATGCCAGATATTCTCAAATATTCCAGAAAAAATCATATTAAATTGGCAGGGCATTTGGAGAAATTTTATTTTTGGGGTATTTTTATATTGCACGGATAAATCAGAAAGCAGACAGGAAAATACTATTTTTACTTTATTTCAACTAAATAACAGAAAGTAGAGAGAGGGTACAGAAGGTTGTGCTTCTAATTTCATCCATCTCATGCTCATCAAAAGTAATCCACTAACAAGGTTGATCAAGTCTTGTTAACAAACTCATTCCGAATAACATGGAACCGGAGAAATTTCGAATAACACTATGTTACCTCAACGGGGATATGCACATCCCCAATAATAAGAATATCATATTTCTTCTTGACATTAGGTAGAGGAAATTCAAAACCTCCAAAAATAATCGATGGAATTTTTCCAATAGAGTTTATACTATGAACTTGAGGTTGTTTCCTCGGAAAGTGTACCGTATGCTCATTGCCATTAACATGAAAAGTGACATTGCCTTTGTTGCAATCAATAACAGCCCCTGCAGTATTCAAAAAAGGTCTTCCAAGAATAATAGACATACTATCGTCCTCGGGAATATCAAGAATAACAAAGTCCGTTAAAATAGTAACGTTTGCAACCACGACAGGCACATCCTCACAAATACCGTCAGGTATAGCAGTTGATTTATCAGCCATTTGCAAGGATATTTCAGTAGGTGTCAACTTATTCAAATCAAGTCTACGATATAAAGAGACAGGCATAACACTAACACCGGCTCCAAGATCACATAAAGCAGTTCTAACATAATTTCTTTTAATGGAGCATGGTATAGTGGGTACTCCTGGATCTCCAAGTTTCTTTGGTATTCCACCCTTAAAAGTATAATTAGCAAGCATGGTGGAAATTTCAGCTTCCAGTATCTTTCTTTTATTCGTAACAATTTCTTTCATATACTTGGCATAAGGATTCATTCTGAGCATATCAGTTAATCGCATACGCAAGAAGATAGGTGTAATCATTTCAGCAAAGCACTCAAAATCCTCATCATCCTTTTTCTTGGATAGTTTGGGAGGAAAGGCATGGGTTTTTGAACCCATGGTTCTCTTTCTTTACCGTGTTTCCTAGCAACAAAATATTTCTTATCATAACGTTGATTCTTTGATTGTGGGTTATCAAGATCGACAGCAGGTTCAATTTCTACATCATTATCATTACTAGGTTGAGCATCAATATGAACATCATCATTAATATTATCACTAGGTTCATGTTCATTACCAGATTGTGTTTCAGCATCAGAAATAGAAATATCATTGGGATTCTTAGGTGTGTCTACAACAGGTTCACTAGAAGCATGCAAAGTCCTATCATTTTTCTTTTTCTTCTTTTTAGAAGGACTAGGTGCATCAATATTATTTCTCTAAGAATCTTGCTCAAGTCTCTTAGGATGGCCTTCAGGATACAAAGGTTCCTAAGTCATTTTACTAGTTCTAGTAGCCACTCTAACAGCATAATCATTATTCTTACTATTTAATTCATTGAGAAAATCATTCTCAGCCTTAAGTACTTGTTCTACTTGAGTGGTAACCATAGAAGCATGTTTACTAATGAGTTTAAGTTCACCTTTAACTCTAGACATATAATCACTCAAGTGTTCAATCATATAAGCATTGCGTTTTAATTCTCTACCAAAATAAGCATTGAAGTCTTCTTGCTTAACCATAAAATTATCAAACTCATCTAGGCATTGGCTAGCAAACTTAGTAGGAGGGATTTCGGCTTTATCATATCTATAGAGAGAATTTACCTTTACTACCTGTGCCGGGTTATCAAGACCATGTGTTTCTTCAATAGGTAATGGATTAAGATCATATATTTCTTCAACAGGCGGTAAATTAAGACCATGTATTTCTTCAATAGGAGGTAAATTCTTAACATCTTCAGCTTTAATACCCTATTCTTTCATAGATTTCTTTGCCTCTTGCATATCTTCAGGACTGAGAAATAGAACACCCCTTTTCTTCGGAGTTGGTTTAGGAATAGGCTCAGGAGTTGGCTCAGGAAGTGTCCAATTATTTTCATTAGTCAACATATTATTCAATAGAATTTCAGCTTCATCTGGTGTTCTTTCCCTGAAAACAGAACCAGCACAACTATCCAGGTGGTCTCTGGAAGCATCGGTTAGTCCATTATAAAAGATATCAAGTATTTCATTTTTCTTAAGAGGATGATCAGGCAAAGCATTAAGTAATTGGAGAAGCCTCCCCCAAGCTTGTGGGAGACTCTCTTCTTCAATTTGCACAAAATTATATATATCCCTTAAAGCAGCTTGTTTCTTATGAGCAGGGAAATATTTAGCAGAGAAGTAATAAATCATATCCTGGGGACTACACACACAACCAGGATCAAGAGAATTAAACCATATCTTAGCATCACCCTTTAATGAGAACGGAAATATTTTAAGGATATAAAAGTAGCGAGTTCTCTCATCATTAGTGAATAGGGTGGCTATATCATTTAATTTAGCAAGATGTGCCACAACAGTTTCAGATTCATAGCCATAAAAAGGATCAGATACGACCAAAGTAATTATATCAGGATCAACAGAGAATTCATAATCCTTATCAGTAACAAAGATAGGTGAAGTAGCATAAGCAGGATCATATTTCATTCTAGCATTCAGAGTTTTTTGTTTAAGCTTAGCTAATAATTTCTTTAGATCACTTCTATCATTGCAAGCAAGAAAGTCTCTAGCAGTTTCTTCATCCATAACATAGCCCTCAGGCACAACATGTAATTCATATTTATTGGGAGAGCCTTCATCACTTTCATCAATATTATCAATTTCAATAATTTCATTCTCTCTAGCCCTAGCAAGTTGTTCATCAAGAAATTCACCAAGTGGCACAGTAGTATCAAGCATAGAAGTAGTTTCAACATAAGTATTATGCATAGCAGAAGTGGCATCATCAATAACATGCGACATATCAGAATTAATAGCAGAAGCAGATTTAGGTGTCACAAGCTTACTCAAAACAGAAGGCGAATCAAGTGCAGAGCTAGATGGCAGTTCCTTACCTCCCCTCGTAGTTGAGGGATTAATTTATGTTTTTTCGTCTTTCAAGTTCCTCATAGTGACCAGCAGATATAAATCCCAAGTGACTCAAAGAATAGAGCTATGCTCCCCGGCAACGGCGCCAGAAAATAGTCTTGATAACCAACAAGTATAGGGGATCGCAACAGTTTTCGAGGTAGAGTATTCAACCCAAATTTATTGATTCGACACAAGGGGAGCCAAAGAATATTCTCAAGTATTAGCAGTTGAGTTGTCAATTCAACCACACTTGGATAACTTAGTATCTGCAGCAAAGTATTTAGTAGCAAAGTAGTATGATAGTAACGGTAACGGTAGCAAAAGTAATATTTTTGTGTTTTGTAGTGATTGTACCAGCAGCAACAGAAAAGGAAATAAGCGAAGAACAATATGTGAAAAGCTCGTAGGCATTGGATCGGTGATGGAGAATTATGCCGGATGCGGTTCATCATGTAACAATCATAACATAGGGTGACACAGAACTAGCTCCAATTCATCAATGTAATGTAGGCATGTATTCCGAATATAGTCATACGTGCTTATGGAAAAGAACTTGCATGACATCTTTTGTCCTACCCTCCCGTGGCAGCGGGGTCCTAGCGGAAACTAAGGGATATTAAGGCCTCCTTTTAATAGAGTACCGGACCAAAGCATTAACACATAGTGAATACATGAACTCCTCAAACTATGGTCATCACCGGGAGTGGTCCCGATTATTGTCACTTCGGGGTTGCTGGATCATAACACATAGTAGGTGACTATAGACTTGCAAGATAGGATCAAGAACTCACATATATTCATGAAAACATAATAGGTTCAGATCTGAAATCATGGCACTCGGGCCCTAGTGACAAGCATTAAGCATAGCAAAGTCAAAGCAACATCAATCTCAGAACATAGTGGATACTAGGGATCAAACCCTAACAAAACTAACTCGATTACATGATAAATCTCATCCAACCCATCACCGTCCAGCAAGCCTATGATGGAATTACTAACGCACGGCGGTGAGCATCATGAAATTGGTGATGGAGGATGGTTGATGATGACGACGGCGACGGATTCCCCTCTCTGGAGCCTCGAACGGACTCCAGATCAGCCCTCCCGAGAGAGTTTAGGGCTTGGCAGCGGCTCCGCATCGTAAAACGCGATGAATCTTTTTATCTGATTTTTTCTCCCCGAACACGAATATATGGAGTTGGAGTTGAGTTCGGTGGAGCTCCAGGGGGCCCAAGAGGCAGGGGGCGCGCCCAGGGGGGCAGGCGCCCCCCCCCCCACCCTCATGGACAGGGTGTGGTCCCCCTGGCCTTGATTCTTTCGCCAATATTTTTTATTATTTCCAAAAATAATCTCCGTGGAGTTTCAGGTCATTCCGAGAACTTTTGTTTCTGCACATAAATAACACCATGGCAATTCTGCTGAAAACAGCATCAGTCCGGGTTAGTTCCATTCAAATCATGCAAGTTAGAGCCCAAAACAAGGGCAAAAGTGTTTGGAAAAGTAGATACGACGGAGACGTATCACCCACGAGGCAGGGGGGCACGCCCCCACCCTCGTGGCCATGGTGTGGGCCCCCTCTGGTACTTTCTTCACTCAGTATTTTTTATTAATTCCAAAAATGACTTCCGTGAAGTTTCAGGACTTTTGGAGTTGTGCAGAATAGGTCTCTAATATTTGCTCCTTTTCCAGCCCAGAATTCCAGCTGCCGGCATTCTCCCTCTTCATGTAAACCTTGTAAAATAAGAGAAAATAGGCATAAGTATTGTGACATAATGTGTAATAACAGCCCATAATGCAATAAATATCAATATAAAAGCTTGATGCAAAATGGACGTATCGTGTATCAACTAGGGTTGTCTGTATCTTCTATGCTAGGCGAGTTATTCTCAAGAGGAGTGGACTCCGCTCCTCACTCACGAGAAAATGGCTGGTCACCGGGATGCCCAGTCCCATGCTCAAACCAAATCAAAATAATTGCAAACAAAACTCCCCCAGGACAGTTGTTAGTTGGAGGCACTCGTTGTTTCAGGCAAGCCATGGATTGATGCTTGTTGGTGGTGGGGGAGTATAAACTTTACAATTCTGCTTGGGAACCGCCTATAATGTGTGTAGCATGGAAGATATTGAGATCTCTCGGTTGTTATGTTGACAATGAAAGTATGCCACTCAAAATATTATTTATCTCTATTTCAAAAATCAAGCTCTGGCACCTCTACAAATCCCTGCTTCCCTCTGCGAAGGGCCTATCTATTTACTTTTATGTTGAGTCATCATCCTCTTATTAAAAAGCACCAGTTGGAGAGCACCACTGTCATTTGCATCCATTACTATTAATTTATATTGAGTATGACTGGATCTCTTTTACCATGAATTACAATGTTTATTCAGTCCTTGATCTTCAGTGGTGCCCTGCATTTATGTTTTGCGGTCTCAGAAAGGGCTAGCGAGATACCATCTTGTTATATCATATTATGATTGCTTTGAGAAAGTGTTGTCATTCGAGATTTATGATTATTGCTCGCTAGTTGATTATGCCATTGATATGAGTACACATGAGACCTAAGTGTTATTGTGAATATGGTTAGTTCATAATCTTTGCTGAAAAATTGAAAAGTTTTTCTTTATCACTTTCAGTTTGTCAACTGAATTGCTTGAGGACAAGCAAAGGTTTAAGCTTGGGGGAGTTGATAAGTATCCATCGTATCTACTTTTCCAAACACTTTTGCCCTTGTTTTGGACTTTAACTTGCATGATTTGAATGGAACTAACCCAGACTGACGCTGTTTTCAGCAGAATTGCCATGGTGTTATTTTTGTGCAGAAATAAAAGTTCTCGGAATGACCTGAAACTTCACGGAGAATTTTTTGGAATTAATAAAAAATATTGGCGAAAGAGTCAAGACCAGGGGGCCCACACCCTGTCCACGAGGGTGGGGGCGCGCCTGCCCCCCTGGGCACGCCCCCTGTCTCGTGGGCCCCCTGAGGCTCCACCGACCTCAACTCCAACTCTATATATTCACGTTCGGGGGGGAATCAAAGAGAAGGATTCATCGCGTTTTACGATACGAAGCCGCCGCCAAGCCCTAATCTCTCTCGGGAGGGCCGATCTGGAGTCTGTTCGGGGCTCCGGAGAGGGGAATCGGTCGCCATCGTCATCATCAACCATCCTCCATCACCAATCTCATGATGCTCACCACCGTGCGTGAGTAATTCCATCGTAGGCTTGCTGGATGGTGATGGGTTGGATGAGATTTATCATGTAATCGAGTTAGTTTTGTTAGGGTTTGATCCCTAGTATCCACTATGTTCTGAGATTGATGTTGCTATGACTTTGCTATGCTTAATGCTTGTCACTAGGGCCCGAGTGCCATGATTTCAGATCTGAACCTATTATTGTTTCGTGAATATATGTGAGTTCTTGATCCTATCTTGCAAGTCATTAGTCACCTACTATGTGTTATGATCCGGCAACCCCGAAGTGACAATAATCGGGACCACTCCCGGTGATGACCGTAGTTTGACGAGTTCATGTATTCACTAAGTTTTATGCTTTAGTCCGGTACTCTATTAAAAGGAGGCCTTAATATCCCTTAGTTTCTAATAGGACCCCGCTGCCACGGGAGGGTAGGACAAAAGATGTCATGCAAGTTCTTTTCCATAAGCACGTATGACTATATTCGGAATACATGCCTACATTACATTGATTTACTGGAGCTAGTTCTGTGTCACCCTATGTAATAACGGTTGCATGAGGAATCGCATCCGATATATTTATCCATCATTGATCCATTGGCTACGAGGTTTTCACATATTGATCTTTGCTTAGTTACTTTTCCGTTGCCACGGTTACAATTACTACAAAGCTGTTACTGTTACGTTTGCCACCGTTACCGTTACTTCCATACTACTTTGCTACAAAATACTTTGTTGCTGATATTAAGTTTTCCAGGTGTGGTTGAATTGACAACTCAACTGCTAATACTTGAGAATATTCTTTGGCTGCCCTTGTGTCGAATCAATAAATTTGGGTTGAATACTCTATCCACGAAAACTGTTGCGATCCCCTATACTTGTGGGTTATCATGAGTGAACACACACGGTTCGCAGAGGCGACGGAGATGAACCGTGTGCGATAGTAAATCACCGAGATTGAATGGGAATCAAAATTTCCTTTGTCTTTCATCCATGAGTTCTTTTCTACGATGAACATAAACCCTGCTAATCACCGTGTTCAAATTTGACACTTTTCTGGGTTCATTTACAATATTTAGGGGATTATGTGCATTTTGTAGGCATTAATGCACGTAATTCAAATTCAAACAGTTGGTGCATGAAAGGGTGCACAAGAACGGTCTGGAAAACCATACTCGTGGTATTTAGTAATTTCTCAAGACTTTTACAAGGAACGGGCAGATATTTCAATGGAGTCAACCACAAACGCGTCATTTACTGGGTTATCAACTATAGAACAATGAAATATGTGCTTGAAAAACATGACGGCTGGCATGGTGCCATGGTATGGCCTCACCGTGCCCTCGTTAAAAGCTGAGAAGGTTTGATTTATGTTGTCATGCACGCCCTTCATAAATCGAACCATCACCGAGGAAGTTCAATGCTTTCGAGAGGGAAATCACCAAGATTGAAGGGGAATCCAAATTTCCGTCCTAGTTTGTCTTTCAGTTTTTTTCCAACGATCAACATACCGCCTCAAATGAAACGTGTTCAAATTTGACATTTTTTCAAACTCATTTACCATATTAGGGGATTGTGTGCATTTTATAGGCATTAATTATGCACATAATTCAAATTCAAACAATCGGTGCATGAAAAGGTGCACAAGAACGGTCTGGAAAACCATGCTCGTGCTATAAAAAAATGAAACACATGGTTGGAAAAACATGACGCCTGGTGTGGTGCCATGGTATGGCCTCACCATGCCCCTAGTAAAAATTGGAGAATGTTTTCCTTATGTCGTGATGCGTGCCTTTCATAAACTGAACCATCATCCGAGGAAGTTTCATGGTTTCGAGGGGGAAATCACCAAGATTGAAGGGGGATCCAAATTTCCATTGTCCTTTGTCCACGAGTTTTTTTCTATGATGAGCATACAACCTGCAAATCACCGTGTTCAAATTTGGCACTTTTCCAGGTTCATTTGCCATATTTAGGGGATTATGTGCATTTCCTACGCATTAATGTGCATAATTCAAGTTCAAACAATAGATGCATGAAAGGGTCCACAAGAACGGCCAAGAAAACCATGCTCGTGCCATTTAGTAAAGTCTCATGCCTTTTACAAGGAATGGACAGATATTTCGATGAAATGTGTGGCAATAGTCAACCACAAATGTTTGTTTGTTCGGTTTTCAACTATAGAAAAATGAAATAAATGCTTAAAAAACATGACGATTGGCATGGTGCCATGGTGTGACCACACCATGCCTGGTAAAAATTTGTGAAGGTTTGGCTTATGTTGTCATGCACACCCTTCATAAATCAAACCATCATCGAGGAGGAAGTTCCATGCTTTCGAGAGGGAAAATCCCCAAGATTGAAGGAGAATCCTAATTTCCATCCTAGTTTGTCATTTAGTTTTTTCCAACAATCAACATACCGCCTGAAATGCAACATGTTCAAATTTGACATTTTCCTGGGCTCATTTACAATATTTAGGGGATTATGTGCATTTTCTAGGCATTAATGGACATAATTAAAATTCGAACAATCGGTGCATGAAAAGGTGCACAAGAACGGTATGGAAAACCATGCTCGTGTTATTCAGCACATTCTCATGCCTTTTACAAGGAATGGGTAAACATTTCAAGGAAATGTGTGGCAATAGTCAACCATAAATGTGTCGTTTACTCGGTTAACAACTATACAAAAAATGAAACACATGGATGGAAAACATGACGCCTGGCTTGGTGCCATGGTATGGCATCACCATGCCCTGGTAAAATTGGAGAATGTTTTCCTTATGTCGTGAAGCACGCCTTTCATAAATCGAACCATCACCGAGGAAGTTTCATGGTTTCAAGGGGGAAATCACCAAGATTGAAGGGGGGTCCAAATTTCCTTTGTCCTTTGTCCACGAGTTTTTTCTACGATGAACATACAACCTGCAAATCACCGTGTTCGAATTTGGCACTTTTCCGGGTTCATTTGCCATATTTAGGGGATTGTGTGCATTACCTAGGCATCAATGCGCGTAATTCAAGTTCAAACAATCGATGCATGAAAGGGTCCACAAGAACGGCCTAGAAAACCATGCTCATGCCATTTAGTAAATTCTCATGCCTTTTACAAGGAATGGACAGATATTTCGATGAAATGTGTGGCAATAGTCAACCACAGATGTCTATTTGTTGGGTTTTCAACTATAAAAAATGAAATAAATGCTTAAAAAACATGATGCCTGGCATGGTGCCATGGTATGACCTCACCATGCCTTGGTAAAAATTTGAGAAGGTTTGGCCTATGTTGTCATGCACGCCCTTCATAAATCGAACCATCACCGAGGAAGTTCCATGCTTTCGAAAGGGAAATCCTCAAGATTGAAGGGGAATCCAAATTTTCTTCGTTCTTTGCCCTGGAGTTTTTTTCTATGATGAACATACACCCTGCAAATCACCGTGTTCAAATTTGGCATTTTTCCGGGCTCATTTACCATATTTAGGGGATTATGTGCATTTTGTAGGCATTTAGCGCATATAAATCCAATCTAGCTACAGGTGCACGGGTGTGATGTGAGGGACGTGGATTGCCGTTCGGGGTTCCGGCCAATCATAACGCAACACACAATAGGCTCAACGCACACTGTTTCCGGAAGCGACGGAGATGAACCGTGTGCGATAATGAACGGGCGAAATTGTAAGGGCAGCCAAATTTCTTTTGTCGTTTGTGGTTGAGCTCTTGAATACCACCGCACTGTACGGCTGCCCGGCCCCTCCGTCCCAGAGCTCTCTCCAGGCGTCGTCCATGGCACCGCGGCGCACAGTAACTGGTAAGCAAGCGATGGCATCCCGCCACGCCGTGTTCCTCGCCGCCCGCGACCGCGCACATGGTAAGGAAGCGATGGCATCTCGCCGCGCCAAGTTCATCACCGCCGGCGGCCAGACAGTTACATGGGCGGACTTTGAGGCTGCCATGGCCGAATGGGTGGTGGATCTAGAGCCACACAGAAGGAGCGGAAAAGGTAGAAAGCAGTCAAGAAAAGAGAGTCCCGCCACCGCAAGAAAAAAGAGGCCGCGTGCCGTGGTGAGGAGAGCTTGGCAGAGATCGAAGCACGGTGGGCTGCCGCCTACAAGGCCGGGAAGGAGAACGCCGGCGTCTGGCCAGCATGCCCTGATGGCAGCATGTGAGAAGTAGTTTAAGTTTGTAGTATTAGAGCAAATTACTAGTAGTACTTTAGGTTTGTAGTATTAACGTACAATGTCGATAAGAGCATCCTTCGAGGGCTTTGAGCGTTGATTAGCATGTGTGCCCGTGTGCGTTTTTTTGCGTTAATCATTAGAAGATCACAAAACACACGGTTTCTATGTCGTACCCATCTGCGTTTTTTGCGTTAATGACCCATAAGTCAGTTACCTCTGCGATATTTCCTAATAAACCAGGCGTACCATTGACCGAAAAAAATCAAGTACGCGTGTACATTTTTTTGGAGACGAGATCTGCCAACCTTCTTTTTTCTCGCACACGAGTATTTTACGCGCTTCGTCTGCGTTGTGTGTTTCCCCCACCCAAGTTTCAAATTTCGCACCGAAATTTTCATTAGGCGCGCGATTTCAGAATTTATTCCTCCAACCACATCCCCTTCCCCTCAGTATCCCCCTCCCTCGCGCCTCCCCCTACCGGCATCTCAAACCGCCGCCGCCGCAACCATAACTTCAACCACATCTATGTTCTGCTCGGATCCAGCCAGGTAACCCACCGATCTCTATCACGTCCCTGGCCTGATTGCTTAAATGGCGCCTGCGAAACATCCTCATGCCTCCAAATCCCCCCCGCCAGGAGCTGATGGCGGTCCATGGCGCGATGGCCGCTGTGCGTGTTGACCCGGAGGAACACCTCGCCTCCGCCGCCGCCGCCGACATGGTGCAGGCTCTGGCCCAGATGAAGTCCCCCAGCGACTACCCCCCAGGACTTAACAGGTAAGATCTGACCAGCTAAATCTTACCAATACCACTTGCAACGGCTATGATTTGTATGGTTGATGTATTAAGCATGTTCGTGCCTTGTTTATTTCAGTACTACACACTGTGTGATGTTCAAATATTACCGTGTCCAGCTCAATTTCACCAATACCAGCAACAAATTTACAATACATGACTCAGGATATCACTAGAGATACTTCTCGTTTGCTATTTTTAGTGGATATTAACCCTGTTGCACTTAACATGCATGTCCATGTACTTACGCAGGGTCATAACGGCCGATGCTTTTGTTTGCCGTCGAGGTGAGCTGCATCCCATGTCTTACAGTATTTCACATAATTTGTGCAATTGCAATTTAACTTCTACCCATTTACTGGTTACCTGTAGGTACACATGTCAGTGGCACTGATCCATGCTTCGACCCGGAGGAATAGCTCGCCTCCGCCGTCGCTGACTTTGGGCGAGCTCTGGCCAAGATGGAGTGCCCTAGTAACTACCTCTCAGGACTTACCAAGTATGTACTCACCAATTCAATCTTACCAATACATGTTGCAATTAATGGCTATGTTCTGTACGGTCGATGTATTAAGCATGTTCTAGTAAACATGCCTAACACGTTTTTGCTACTATCCCTACCTTTTTGTAGACATCGGGCCATTCTCTGCTCTGGCAGCACCTGCCTTGTGATGTTTAACTATGCCAATTGCATTTTTATCAGTACCGGTTTCAATGTCTATTAAGCCTGTTGCAATTAATAGTTGAATCCATTTTTAAACAGTTGCATTTCAATGGCTACAAACTTACAAAACATGACTTAGGATGTTGTTGAGCCTGTTGCAATTAACAGTTGTATCCATTTTTTAATCTGTCCATTTGCTACCATGCTACTCTCCGCAATGAAGATATACTAGAGATGCTGCCCCATTTGCTATTTTTGGTGGATGCTAACACTGTTGTACTTAACATGCTTCTCCATGTACTTACGCAGGGTCATAACGGCCGATGCTGTTGTTTGCCGTCAAGGTTAGCTGCATCCCATGTCTTACAGTATTTCACATCATTTGTGCAATTGCAGTTTAACTTCTACCATTTACTGGTTGCTTGTAGGTACATATGTCAGTGGCACTGATCCATGCTTCGACCCTGAGGAACAGCTCGTCTCCGCCGCCGCTGACTTTGGGCGGGCTCTGGCCAAGATGAAGTGCCCCAGCAACTACCTCTCAGGACTTACCAAGTATGTACCCACCAGTTCAATCTTACCAATACCAGTTGCAATTAATGGCTATGTTTTGTACTGTCGATGTATTAAGCATGTTGTAGTAAACATGCCTAACACGTTTGAGCCATTTTCCCTACCTTTTTATAGACAACTGGGCCATTATCTGCTCTGGAAGCACCTGCCCTGTGATGTTTAACTCTGCCAATTGCATTTTTATCAGTACCGGTTTCAATGGCCATTAAGCCTGTTGCAATTAATAGTTGTATCCATTTTTAAAGAGTTGTATTTCACTGGCTACAAACTTACAAAACATGAATTAGGATGTTGTTAAGCCTGTTGCAATTAACAGTTGTATCCATTTTTAATCCGTCCCTTTGCTACCGTGCTACTCTTTCGAAATGAAGATATCACTACAGATGCTGCCGTTCTATTACCATGTGCTATTTTTGGTGGATGTTAACCATGTTGTAGTTAACATTGGCTTTCCATGTACTTACACAGGGCTACAATGGGCGATGTTGTTGTTTGCCGTCGAGGTTAGCCGCATCCCACGTCTTATACACCATCTGTTCCTAAATATAAGTATTTTTAGAGATTCCAATATAGACTACATAAGGAGCAAAATGAGTGAATATAGATTCTAATCTAAACTATATCTATAATTCTATATACATCCATATGTAGTTCATATTGAAATCTCAAAAAAATTACTTATACTTAGGAACATAGGTAGTTGTATTTTACATCATTTGTGCAATCTCAAGGGTATGATTCGCCATGAGACCCAGCACCGGACCAAATCAATGCCAGTTAACCCGTTCCCCAGCAAGGCCTTGACCTTCGCAATAGTAGGGGCAAGTTTCCTACGTTCAGCAGCGGTAAGTTTTTCAGGAAGATGATGCTTCGGATCAAGACGATCAGCACGATAACCCGGTAAAGGATTCTCATCAGCCGGAGAGGTATCCTTGCAGTAAAACCACGTATGGTTCCAATCCTTGGGGTGACTCGGTAGGCACGCATAAGAGAAAATGGCATCTCTTCTGCGTTGAATTGAGATTCTGCCAAGTTCCAAACTAGGCCCGTTCGTGAACTCGGTTTGGCGATTCAAATAGAATAATTCCCTAAAGAGTTCGACACTGGGCTGCTCTTGAAGGTATACTTCGCAGAAGACTTGAAAATTGCAGATGTTTGACATGGAATTGGGTCCGATGTCTTGAGGATGGAGTTGAAAAAAGTGGAGAATGTCTCAGAAAAATTTAGAGCCGGGCGGTGAGAAGCCCCGGTTCATATGGTCAGTAAAAACGATGACTTCATCATCCTTTGGCTGAGGTTTTTCTTCTCCTAGATCAGGGGCACGATAATGCATGACACTCTTTGTGGGCAAGTACCCAATTTTGACAAAGTCTTTGAGTGAACCCACAGTGACGATGGAGGGAACCCAGTTACATGAAGTAACTGTCTTTGGCGGCATTGTGAAAAGAAAAACCTAAAAAGGAAGAAAGGTTTGCCGGTTTAAGTTAATTCATTTAAGCCGGAGGTAAATGCTATAAGTATCTAATCAGACTGGTGACTTAAAACGGGGCCTAATGATATATGAATAATTATAAACCGGTGATGTAAGCCGCCATGTCCAACACTGGTATTCAAGGTCTGACAAGAAGCAAAATTTTACTAAGTGTGGAGACAAATAGGTTTCACAGATTGAAGTTATAAGATTGGATCTGCAGCTATTCAGAGAAATGAAATAAAATCTAAACCTAAGGTGGTGGCAGCAGAAAAGTGGAGATGCCCAGGTGAGATCTATTACAATGAGGATATATTCTGATATTGAAAATCAAGTGCTAAGACTACTACCGCACAAGATTGGTATCGTTTTTCAGATCAATACTATACAATCTAAGAAAGAAAGGGAAGAACGGTTATGAACACCGACGAACAGAGAAACCCTAAGACAGATCTATGAAGATGAAAGGGGAAGACTTACCGATGCTGGTAGACAGTGGAGGAGCGCCGCGGCATTCTGGTTCGTTCAAGGCGATGCAGCGGCCAGAGTTGAGGCAGTGGATGAAGCTCGACGACGATGGAGCTCGGGCGCGCTGGGGCGTTGCGAGGAGAAAGATGAAGCCGAGAAGGCGAAAGGGGGAGAGTGAAAAGAGGACTCGTGGCCCTATTTATAAGGCTGGAAGGATAAGTGGCATGCGCGGGAATCGAGGAGACAGGAAAATGGATATGTGATGGCGCGGACGCCTTGATTTTTGGAGGTTCAGTAAAGGGAAAGATTTATTAAGATTTGGGCCATATATAACATTAATAACAGGTGACGTCACGGCGGGTTACCACAATTGCAGGAGATGACGTCATGGCGGGTTACAAATAACACAGGAAGATGAAGAAGGATTTTTTCTAAGTGTTGAAGCTTGAAAATGAACAAGTTCAAATCAACCTGGGGCCTAATGTTGGGGATATGACTATCGGATATTTCCCACCCAGGAGGGGCCGGGTTATCCCAATGGCGGTTCATCTAAATGAAGCCCAAGAGTATATTGAAGATGGCGGTTCATAAGACAGGCTTATTAAAGGGCCCAAACCCGAAGGCGGCTTAAGGCCCGTAAGTGTAAACCGCCATGCATATGTGACTTTTATTGTAAGGCATGTAAGCTAAGTCATCGAGCCGGACATGTTTGTATGAGCCGACCGGGACTGTGTAGGCCGCAGTGCGTCAACCCATGTATATAAGGGGATGACCCGGCAGCGGCTTAGGGCAAGAAACAACAGATCGAAAGCCAGGCAAAGCGTATTCGCTCCCTGGTAATCGAAACCCTAGCAATACCACCTCAATCTGGATTAGGCTTTTACCTTCACCGCAAGGGGCCGAACCAGTATAAACTCCTCGTGTCCTTTGTCCCGTTTAACCCCTTTAAGCTAACCTCGTTGCCATGGCTCCACAACTAAGTCCTTTCACTAGGACATATGTCGTAACAATTCCATGACATATCCAGATTGTGACTTAGAGTCATCCAGATCGGTGTCAAAGCTTGCATCGACGTAACTCTTTATGACGAACTCTGTATCACCTCCATA